>NW_008704310.1:575079-607153 GCF_000326865.2 Helobdella robusta | reverse complement strand
CCTTTGTTGGTATTTGGTATTGTAGTAACGATGTGATTGTGTGACGGCATTGATGTTACTGAATTGATGTTACTGAATTGATGTTACTGAATTGATGTTACTGAATTGATGTTACTGAATTGATGTTACTGAATTGATGTTACTGAATTGATGTGGCGGTGCTGATGGTCTACCTACTTCGCATCAGTTTCATGCTTCCCATAATGATGAAACCACCTTTTCATGTTTGCTCTGTTTGTGCTTTTCTACAAGTGTAAAAATGAGTCAAAAGTTTCAACTAAAAGTGTTCAAGTATTATTTCAAATATTCACTGCTGCATTCAACAACTTATTGATCATATAGAAAAATTAGTTGATCGTTTTTCTTCATATCTTCCTCATCAAACCACATTTCAACATCAACATTGTCATTATTTCAATTTCGAAATTTTTCCTTCGAAATTTCAATCGCTTGTTAATTGTTTGTTTCTTTATTTTCATTCATTCTTTCCATTGACTGTTCATCATTGATTTGCAGATGTTTTGAGGGATGGTTCAGTTGTTTTACTACGAATCACGTGGTCAGCCGGTGAGGAAGCTGCTGCGGAGGGAGGGCTACAAGAAGAAGGTGGGTGGCAGGGGGTGGGTGGCTGGATGGGTGGGTGAGTGAATGGGTGAGTTGGGAAGTAATTTGTGGTTGAATGGATAGATCCAAATTACCCTATTATCATTTATCACTCCACACATCCATACATCACCTCACACATCAACTAATCCTCCACACACCCATCCTCACACTTCCACCACCTTCCTCACTCCATCCCCACAGATATTGTTGTTCCCCTACGAAGGGTGGGCCCAACCCGCCAGTGCCACCTACTGGATCCTCAAAACGAACTGGTGGTGCAGGACTCAGTGCAAGATCACGCAGGTTATTTCAATTCTTCTGTAATTAATTTGTTCATTTTTGCGTTGTAATTTAACTTCGGTGATTTTATTCTGAAAATTATTTTCTTTTTGCTGTTGTTGTTGTTGTTGTTTATTTTATGCAATTAGTTTATCGCATGATAATTTGGCTAGTTTCAATTTATACATTTATAAACATATTTATAAATTATAAATATTTATATATATTCTAACTTATACTTCACGCATTCAATCTACTACTAAAATGGATCAATTTTGAAAATTAGCTACAATGTGCACACATTTTATTTTCTATGCGAAAAGAACCCTTTGATGAAAATTATTTAAAATTGTAAATTTTATATTATTGGTAACTTTATCGATAATTAATTTTGGGTTATCTCATGTTAAAAACTTCTATTACGTAGTCGTTTTTAAACTGGAAGTTTTTTTTGAATTCAGCTGTTCAATTTTTTCTGTGAAGAAATAGAAATGGTCATAACAAGAGTTTGTAATAAAATTCAGTTCTTCATCAAACGATACATGCCCGCTGTAATGGCACTATATTTCAAATTATTTCATTGAAATAAAAGCATTTTCAAATCATTCAAAATAATTTTTTTCAGGTTTCGTTTTTATTTTGTATCTAAATTTTGGAAATTTAGTTTTTAATTTGAAAAAAAAATACTATCAAAACATTTATGCTCAATTCCTTATTTTCGTCGCGACATAAATCTTTGAATCCCAATACATCTGCACACATACTCACACAAATACCACACACACACACACACACACACACACACACACACACACACACACACACACACACACATACTCACGTATACACACACAAACAACACACATACTCACACATCTCAGGCTCCTTCATATACATGCAAGTGTATCATTGTATATATGTGTACTACATATATGAACAAGTGCAAAAAAAAGAAGTCTGTAGTACAAAAGTAGACAACAACATTATAAGTCTATGGATACGAGGAGGTATCATAAAAATGCAGTAAGTATCACTTGTTTCATAGATCATCATAAATTACAACATTAAAGTAGGAAATCTCTGAATAAATGAATGCACATAAACATCGCGGATCCCAAACTGCCCGCAATAAAACACAAAACAACATCACATAAAACAATGCAAACAAGCACCAAACAATACAAACACTGAACAATGCGAACACCAAACAATAGAAAAAATACAAACAACAAACAATACAAACAACAAAAAATACAAACAACAAACAATACAAAAACTAATCCAACGACAAACAATACAAACACAAAAACAATACAAACATAAAATCAACCGGCGCAAAACATTACAAACAACTTCCCATACAAAGCATCGTTATCGCCTGTATGCAAACATCTGAATTAGCATTCACGATTCGATTAACAACATGTTGAAATAAATTAACCAAATATAGACTGAGAAAAAACTTCAAATGGAAAAAAGTAAAAAATAAATTGGAGCAACTGGAGTTTCGTATGCAGATGAGATGTGGAAGATCGTGCATGAAAAAGGCAAAGCGGTAGCACCAGATGTGTGAATTTCATCGCATCCGCCTGATTTATCGCCAGATCCAAATAGAACAAATTCAGTTAGAAAGCAAATAAATAAAGAGGGAAGATTAGGAGAGATAATGGGAGTGGGGAGAGTGAAATGAAGTGAAGAGTCGATGCAAACAAAGGAAAAGAATCAATTTAATTTAAAAAATGAATCTTCGTCCGGTGAAACAATTGAAAACTGGCAGATGAATCGAAGGAAGGCATTTGACAAACTTTGAAGGTAAAAATGGAACTGCAACAAATAGCTTAACAATCGCTGACACAAATATTCTAACAAATTTTCCAATATAACCCATGCTAGAGACGTCGCGAATGTTCAGCCCATACTTGAAATTTTACGTCGGTCTCGATCATTTTAATGGCGAATTGGCAGCTACTGTCGCAAATTTTCGTTTAAGGTATCTGATTTTTTAGATTACTGAATAATAATTGTTGATTATTATTAACGGAAAATTTATTTTGTCTATCATTGCTGTTGAAAAATCTGACTTTGAACAAGAGGTTGATAATATTCTTGATAAAGATATGATGGGTAGACATGATTCGGCTACTCTTTTTCATCATAAGTTTGTTTTTCATTTTCAAAAGTGAATTTATTTAAAAATTGTTATTCAGCCTTAAGCTTCGGCTGAATGTTGTTGGTTGAACTAGTAAGTCGTTGGCCAAATTCACTAATCGGTGCATCTTCAACATATACACAACAACAAGCCACTGTACGTTTTGAAATAGTACAGTCATATCAACGTTACTGATATCCTGGTACATACTTCAAAAATATGAAAACTTTAAATCTATTCTTATTAAAGCCAATTAATGCAATTTAAATGAAACATCTCAGGATTTTATGGAAACCACCACTTTAAAAACTTATCGAGAACCAGAAAGACGAACGGTGCACCTTCAAAATTAACACTTTTATTATTATTATTTTCGGAAATATTGGTGTTCACCAAACAGATCGATCAAAATGATGCAAAAGTTTCGCAGTGATAAGAAATCAAATTTTCAAATCCAAAAAATTTCATGCCTGTATAAAACTCCCCCGAATAAATTCACACGCCAAAGAACATCGTGAAAGTAAACAAAAATGAATTTGTGCATAGAGCGGCGTTCGAACTGAAAAAACATAGAAGTAGATAGTCGTACACTTACGTGCAAACAATCGCGTGCAAAAACTGTCAAGCAATAAATTTGTGGTTGCATCTAAATGTATGTATGTGTGAGTTATGTTTGTGTGTGTGTGTGTATGTGTGTGGTAAGATGTGTTATGTGTGTGTGTGGTGTGTTTGTGTGTGAAGGTATATAAGAACATTAGGATGCATAGAGAAGCAGAGAAGGAAAGGTGGATCTGGCGAAATCAGAGAAGCTAAATAGTAGGAGTGACGCGAAAGTAAATTGATTTGTCCCTCATGAAGTGATTGATGGTTTGTTAGGAGTGGCTCTTCATTAATCCAATTTCATTTCTTCATTTTGATACACACGTTTGTCCATCTATCCATCGTCCGTCCATCCATCCATCTAACCATCGATCCATCCATCCATCTAACCATCCATCCAACCATCCATGCATGCATGCATGCATCCATCCATGCATGCATGCATCCATCCATCCATCCTTCCATTCGTTCATTCACCTACCTATTTATTTTTTCTATATTAGACTTCTCCATGTACGTAGATCGGCGGAAGATTTATAGTTCGCTTCCCTCCAGTGTGTTTGCACGTCTTCAAATATCCATGCTCCATTCTTTTGTTATCTTTGTTTGCTTTTAATGATTTGCTATATCCGTTTCGATGCTGCTCGAAGATAATTCTACATTAATTCAATCCTTAAATACCTTCAAATCCATTTGGTTATATATTATGAAATTAATAACAATGGCACTCCCGATAAATCACACCAGCCTAATGTGCTTACCTCCATCATATGCACTGAACATGCACATTATCTATTGCATAACTTGCCCATTCATCTAAATATCCAGCAGTTGTTGTTGAATATAGACATGTATTATATGTTTGTTTGTTTGTTTGTTTGTTTGTATGTATGCATGCATGTATGTATGTGTGTGTATGTATGTATGTATGTATATGTATGTATGTTTGTGTATTTATGTATGCATGCATGTATGTGTGTATGTATGTATGTATGTATGTATGTATGTATGTATGTATGTATGTATGTATGTATGTATGTATGTATGTATGTATGTATGTATGTATGTATGTATGTATGTATACTACACACTCATATATGTATAGATTCCCATCTTATTCTTATTGGTTGCTTTTCTGCGCGCCTTGTTTCATACCGGCATTAATTATATTGACATTTCGGGGAGCAGAGGAAATGCTGTGTTTGTCTACATGTATGCCTGTGTGTATGTGTGCGTATGTATGTTTGTTTGTTTGTGTGTGTGTCTGTAAGTGTATGTGTATTTGTGCCTGTGTGTGAGTATGTGTGTTAATGTGCTTGTTTGTGTATCTTCGTTTTGTGAGAGTGTGTGTGTTTGTGTGCAAGGCTGTATGCATGTTTTTGTGTTTGTTTATTTAATAAATGCCTTCACGAAAGTAGTGTGAGTTAGTATACATTAATGTCTTTGTATCCATGCTATTTGTTTGCGCGCGCGAATATCTGTTCGTATGTAGCATTTGATTCCTTGCGTTTGCGTATGTTCTGGCACCTCAGTCGCTTGCTATGGCGCTTTGTAAATGATATTATTATTATTATTGTTATTATAATTATTAATATTGTTCATGGTGGTTATATTTCTCTGTTAAACATTCGACATCCTTCAGTCCATGCATTACGTAATATGTGAGTGGGTACGAGGGATTGGCAGATAACTTTTTAGCATGAGTTGCTCGTAACATGGATGGGATGTGTTTTAGTTGTGTGGCACAGGTTCAATATTTTTTTAATGAAAAGCTTTTTTTTCAGTTATTGGTTTGATGATGTTTTTTTATTCGAGCTGGAAAATCTCACCCAGATGACAAATTTCGTAGTTTTAAAATTTTAATAAATGGCTGTGGAGTGTCGTGAAATGTAGTTTTAGCATGCAGAAGCAGCTTCACAATGTTGGGATGGCCTGGGATTAGATATAAAAATTTTTTTTAGATATTTGATCGAATATTCGCTGTTGGGATATGGGATAATGTGAGTTGACTGTTGAAAGTTATTTCGAGTATGAAGAAATTCTTCAAGTCAGAGAAAATTAAAAAAAGGACGCAACCTACCTATGAAGAACCTATTAAAATTTTAGCACAATAATTTAAACAATGATTCATGTTAACAATGTAAGTTGTGAAAACCGGTTTATACTAATCATTCTCGTTATGACCAAGACACATCCCATGACAGACTGTCTACATGTTACCTGGCTGGTCGAACAAGTCTGATGCATGTCACCATGCAGTATATGTGTATAATAATTATATACTTAATACAGTGCACACACACACACACACACACACACACACACACACACACACACACACACACACATATATATATATATATAATTTAATTTAATTTACCGTAATATTACATAATGATTTTGTCTTTAAAGTTGAGTACAACTATCTAATCTACCAACATGGCCATTATATCAAAACGTCCATACACCCCCCACCTTGCACGTTGCAGGCAGTTGATGGAAATCATGTTCGGTTTAATAAAGTCAGACGATAATATTGAGTTAAAGTTGTGCCTACCTTGGATTTAAATTAACTTGCAGTGAGATTGTATGTTGATATGAAGCTGGTAACTTCTGCACGCGATCCTGCATTTGATTATCCATCCATCTATCCATTCATTTATCTGTTTATCCACCTATCTACCCATCTATTCATCCAACTAACCATCCATCCATTCATCCATGCATGCATGCATGCATCCATCCATGCATGCATGCATGCATCCATCCATCCATCCATGCATCCATCCATCCACCCATGCATCCATCCATACATCCATCCATGCATCCATCCATCCTTCCATCCATCCATCCATTCATCCATCCATCCATCGGCAATTTGGAGCGTAACAAGAATTTGGAGTGGGAGTTATTTTTTGAGCGTATTGCTTGATTGTTCAGCAGCTGGAGGCGTTCAACATTACATTTCATTCCTTCATCATCTTCGCAGTCTTCCATCTGATGTTGCAACATGCTCTTCAATAATTCTTTTTCATTCCCAAATTTACATTCCATCAAGCCTTTTTGAACTTTTTGACGATTCACATCTCTAAGGCAGAATGGAATCTAGTTCTCTATAAAAATGATTTTGGTCAATCCTTCCACCACCGATCGATGTTTCAACTGGACTTTCATTCAATGAAAATTTCTTGCAACAAATAAGTTAAAAACATGATGTTTGAGTAGTTGCATTTAACATTTCTCTAAAAGTTCAATTTATTGGGATTGACAAGATAGGAATTTAAGTAAACAAGGCTCGATGCGTTTAACATCAATGAAAACAACACACAACAAATTGACAACATTTAATCAATATTCACGTAGAAACCCAGGCACCAAACATCCCTCCACTAACATTATACAGGGGACAACTAACTTATAAAACGAACGACCGAATGACCAGCTGACTCGATAGAGTGCAACACAACGAAATAATGCAGTGGTGTGCTTGGAAGGAAAGCATTGCGAGATATCGACGTCGCTTAATACGATTTGTTCAAGTATGAAATGAAGTCTTAATGGAGATTAGGACGTAATTGGAAATGCTGCAATCTGTCTGTTTGTTTGTCTGTTTGTTTGTTTGTTCGTCTGTTTGCTAGTTTGTTCGTTTGTTTTTTTGTCTGTTTGTTTGTCTCTTTGTTTGTCTGATTGCTTCAGTTTCATTGTTTCGTCCGTTGTACTTTTGGAGTATAGGATTGACTATTTCTCACTCACTCACATTTCTCTCCTACTTTTCAGTCACCAAACGAGTTCACCTTTCACAAAACACCTAACAAATTCATTTATTTGTACATTTCCACATTTCCAGCTATGTTGTTAGGCACGCTTTTCACGTACACCACACACACACACACACACACACACACAACACACACACGCACGCAATATTATTGAGACTTTTGTGCAGGCATATTAAAGCCCATATCTGCTGCCACATTTCATGATCGTTGTATGTTGTGATTGAGATGATGATGAAGAAGAAGAAGAAGAAAAAAAAAGAAGAAGAAAAAGAAGAAGGAGAAGAAGAAGAAGAAAAAGAAGAAAAAGATAATCTTTCGTACTAATAAGAACGCTGACGACGAACGACGATGATAATTTAAATATAACTTTGAATACGAAACTGATAGTTGGAGAACAGGGAAGTGAGTGGTGAATGTGAGAAAATGAATATACGCTGTGAGTCTTCACATTTTTTTCTCAAGTAAATGATACTGAAAATTTTGAGCCATGTATAAATTACTGAAAACCCACACAAATAAAACGATCAATTAATGAAAAAATAAATAAATAATATACAAACCAACAAAAAACCACAAAAACAAATTAACAACCACACAAATCTCCCTCACACATACAAACACACTTACACATTCACGTATATGGATAAAAATTGATATAGAATAAACAGATTAAATAAATTGATGGACCATTCCACTCCGTCTCATTCCATACATTCATCTATCCACCGTTCATCCATGCATCCATCCATCCATATATCCACCCATCCATCCACCAACCCATCCATCTCTATCCCTCCATCCCTCCATATGACGTCATAAAAGGAAGAGTGGCATTAAGCAGATGTCCTCCCAAGGCATGCAGTCTCACGTAGGCGGTCGTAAAAATTTGAAAATATGCCTATAAAAATATAAGATTCATTCCACACACCCATGCAAACACACAAACATACACGCACATACACACATACACACACACACATACACTAACAGACAGACACATACACCAACAGACACCCACATAAACATACATCCATACATTCATACATACATTCATACATACATTCATACATACATACACATACATTCATACATTACATTCATATATACATACATACAAATAAACATACATACATACATACACACATATACAAAAACACACGGACATACATACAAACACTTACATACACACATATAGGTCACACAAACAACCAACCAACCAGACAAACAAACACAACCACTACATACCTAACTTACATCTGAATATATTTTTCAACAGAACGATGTATTTCTTCTTTTTTTCTGCGTCCCATCCTTCTCAGGACCTTGGCGACCGTCGACTTTCAACACTCTGTGGTAGTTGTTGATGATCTTCTTGGCAAAGTTGTAGAGACAGTAGGTCGCCGTTGCTTGCTGCCAACCACATCACGTGTTATTAAATTCCACCGCGGGCGGCACGATGTTGTAATGGCTAAGGTGCCTGGCGCTGTTGATGCAGTGTCCGGGTTCGGATGCAAAAAGATCACCGCCTATCACATGCAAAAGTGTGTGATTCATGCACCGTGTGTTTGTTGTAATAATGATAATGCGCCTCAGTCGCTTGCCATGGCGCTATGTAAAATGACATTATTATTATTATCATCATCATCATCATTATTATTATTATTATTATTATTATTATTGTTGTTGTTGTTATTATTATTATTATTAAATTAGATCGACAGAGCCGTCAAAATGTGCTGTTGTAATTTTCACTTTTGAAAACTCCTCGGTAGGTGCATCCATCAGCAACTTACGTAGTATCGAAGGCAGTTTTTTTGCACTTGCAGAGCGGAAGAGCTAAAGTTCATCCAAAGCATCTATAGAAATAGACAATTTTTTGTTACATAAAGAATACACAATTGGCTAAAACATTTAGGAGCAAATTGCACGTTGTAAATCCCGCAAAATGTAACTTCCACTCAAAAAAACAACCTCCACTAAATTATCGCACTGGGTATAAACTTCGAAATGCTTTTGAGAGATGTGCTCGGATACACGTTGGATACTAGATAGATACATTATACATGATAGATTGAATACCAGATAGATACATTATACATGATAGATTGAATACTAGATAGATACATCATACATGATAGGTATCTGATAGCAGATACACGGCAGACACCCGATAGATAGATAGATAGATAGATAGATAGATAGATAGATAGATAGATAGATAGATAGATAGATAGATAGATAGATAGATAGATAGATAGATAGATAGATAGATAGATAGATAGATAGATAGATAGATAGATAGATAGATAGATAGATAGATAGATAGATAGATAGATAGATAGATAGATAGATAGATAGATAGATAGATAGATAGATAGATAGATAGATAGATAGATAGATAGATAGATAGATAGATAGATAGATAGATAGATAGATAGATAGATAGATAGATAGATAGATAGATAGATAGATAGATAGATAGATAGATAGATAGATAGATAGATAGATAGATAGATAGATAGATAGATAGATAGATAGATAGATAGATAGATAGATAGATAGATAGATAGATAGATAGATAGATAGATAGATAGATAGATAGATAGATAGATAGATAGATAGATAGATAGATAGATAGATAGATAGATAGATAGATAAATACCTGATGGATGCACTGAGTTTGTCACGTTGATGTAGATGTGACTTCTTGAACATACCTACTCTTTGGAACACGCAATCACCAACCTAACTGCGTGCGTACAACCTACACGTGCGCATCATAATGTACACGTATGAGAATCGTAGAATAGTTTTAATTTGTTTTTACAAATTTTTTTTTTAATCTGAGACAGCATTTCAACAGATATGCATAGATACGATACAAAAATAAACGAACGAACGAACGAGCGAGCAAACACGGGCAAACGATTCAACGAACGAACCAAACAAACAACTAAACAAACAGCCAACCAAGCAATCAACCACACAGGCAAACGCACACACGCACTCTGAATGAAACAAACTGAACAGCATCCATAATGATGCTACGCAGTGCAGTAGAACTCAAGAGAACATTACAAAACATGCAATCATCTGCAATCATTTCCTACGAGTGCCTACGTTCGTCCTCTTGCAAACTGTCGGCGAACGAAAAAAAAACACATTTCTGCTACGTAAAGTGCATTTCGTGCTTCCATCAACATTTGTTGTTGTGTTGGTTGTTGTGTTGTTATTGTGTTGTTGTTGTGATGGTTGTTGTGTTGGTTGTTGTGATGGTTGTTGCGATGGTTGTTGTATTTGTTGTTGTGATGGTTGTTGTGTTGGTTGTTGTATTTGTTGTTGTGATGGTTGTTGTGTTGGTTGTTTCATGTACCCGCTTAGTTATTGTTATTTAAAAACATTTTATGTAATGTTGTCGTCATCTATCATTGCTTATGTACTCTGTGTAGATCCACAATCCATGTTTATTGAAGTGTTTTGCTGTTCAAGCTGATGCAAGGGATTGTTGGATGTTACATGCCTGCACGTTGTTTAGCGGTGTTGCATGTTTTGTGATGCTGTATGTTACTTCCACGTGTTGCTTGTTACTCCAGGTGTTGCTTGTTACTCCAGGTGTTATCTGCTGTTTGGCATTTTGCATGGATTGTTATTTTCTTCATTTTTATTATTATTATTAATTTCTTGGTTCCGAGAGCGCCTCAGTCGCTTGCATCGGCGCTTCATAAATGATATTTATTATTATTATTATTATCATTGTTAGTGATCTGAGTGTGTCCTATCTTGAGAAAACTTAATTTATAACCAGTGAGCATGTTCATCACCTGGATTGGTGGCACCGATTTTCGGCTACACAAAAATATCCCCCGTTGTTCCTCCATCCTCTTTCTACCACTTCAGTCGTTAAACGACGCACAACAGACATGTATGAACGATGAACGATGAACACACATAAACATACGGAAACAAATATAAAAACACATAGACATATATGAAGATATACAAACCCATGTTAACATACATAAACATATAGGAACGTACACAAACATACATGAACGTATACAAACACATACCAACATAAACAATCGTGTCTGAACGTATACAAAAAAACATACAAACATTTACAAACATACACAAACACATAAAAATTTATACAAACATACATGAACGTATACAAACACATACAAAATATACACACACATACATAAACGAATAAAAACATACAAATATACATGAACGTATACAAACACATACAAACCTATTCAAACATACATTAACGCATACAAACACATACAAACATACATGAATGTATACAAGCACATACAAACATACATGAAATTTATCATAATATTGAACGTATACGAATACATACAAGCATTCTTAAACGTATACAAAACACATACAAACATATACAAACATACATGAACGCATACAAACACATACAAACATACATGAAATTTATCATAATATTGAACGTATACGAATACATACAAACATTTTTGAACGTATTCAAACACATACAAACATATACAAACATACATGAACGCATACTAACACATACAAACATGCAAACCTATAAAATACAGACATGCATTGGATTTTGCAACGAGCGCTCATAAAACAGTTCGTAACGAACGAACGAACGAACGAACAAACAAACTAGCAAACAAAAAAGAAAAAGAAAAAAATAAAATAATTTAATAGATTAATAACAAATAAAAAAAAATAAAAAGCAGAAATATTATAAACTGTATAATGGAAAGAATGGAGGATGGGGATGAGTAACGTTTTGAATGTGACGTCCGGTTCAAAGGAGTTGTCCATTTTATTTCTTTCTATACTTCAACATTTTCTTCCTCTTCCTCTTCCATGCTCATTTCAATCTGCTCGCTTTTCCTTTTTTAATTTTGTTTTTTGTTGTTGTTTGTTTTGTTCGTTTTTTGTTGTTTGTTGTTGTTTAATGTTGTTGTTTGTTTGTTTGTTTGCTGCTGAATGTTTGTTGTTTGTTTGTAGTTTGTCTGTTATTTGTGGTTGTGTTTTTATTTGTTAGTGGTTTTCTCAAGTGCTCAGCTGTTTCATAGTTTTCAAATGATTTTGAACAATATATTACATCGGTGCTACTTCATGTCTGAGAAATTCAGGTTATCATCTGTACATGCGTGTCTTCTAAATGATTTGTTGTCTTTGAACTGATTCAAACGATCAAAAAAATAAAAAACAAAAATATTTCAAGTCTGTCAACTGATCAGGTTTTTAATTTGCAAACACAGCAACGCCGAACAACATTCGCCTAACCGCAAGGAATGTGGGAATTTTCTTGTGGACGTTGTTGCTGTCAACATAGATGTGCAGAGTGACGTCATATCGTAACGTCGTGTGTTTGGCCCCGTCCGTCCCACGTGACTGGTTTGTTGTTATTTTCACCTGAGAAGGCTGCAGAGGCGGGTTAATGGACGCCATTTACATGATGTCATCTTGTTCAACCTGAATTGATGACCCCTCGGTATGTGCACCATGCATCACACCAACTGCACATCCAACATCACATCCAACAACACATCCAACATCACATCCAACAACACATCCAACATCACATCCAACAACACATCGTCTAATAAAATATAAGAATTAAAATAAAGAGTTGCATGCATTGGATGTAACTGCAAATTTCAAGACTGAAGATTGCCACTTTTAAGAGGTAACTGCAAAACCGATACAAATGATAATCCTCAAGATAATTCTATCGATAGTCTTTTAAACAAAGTTTATGAACTTTTTTAAAAATTGAGATGCAATTTTAACAACCAAACATGTAACTAATAAACCAATTTCATTTAACAAAACTGAAAAATCTTTAGCTATAAAATTTAGAAAAACGTCACCATTTTAATATTACAAAAATGGCGATACCCACACGATGGAAGTATGGGCGATAATAAGGATAGGACACCATATTCGTATATCGCCAGCATTACCAACTCCGTCTTCATGTAATTGAAAGTGAAAGAAAGCATGAAACTTGTAACTTCTGAAAATTTAATCAGAAACCACAAAAATTCATTTAAGAAGTTTATTTGAGAATCTAAATTCTCTTTGAAAAAAAAATGAATGAAAATATTTTTCATTTGTCAATTCGGAAGACTGAGAGAAAGTAAGTAGCTTGTGCGGATTACATTTCAGTAAACAAGTGCTTGCAACAATGAAACTATGCAATAAGAAATTAATTCGCGTGGAGTTAGAAACTCGTTGATGTGTGTGTGTGTGTGTTTGTGTGAGGTACATGTGTGTGTGCGTGTGCGGGAGCGTTATTTAATGGAAAGTCTTTGATAACAACATTATTCAAGTATACAAGCCATGATTTTTACTATATCAATAATAATTTTTATAAGTTTTTTTTCAAAATTCCAAACCAAATTAAGTTCATATAGAAGCTAAATTAAGATTCATTCTCAAATTACGACATAAAATTGCGTTGAAACGAACTGAAAGAGAGCCTGTATGTATGTGACGATTGCAACGTGGCTGGCACAGGTGAAACCGGAACCCATCCATTCTGCTCCACCCTTTGTTTCCATCGACGTTTTTTAATCAGAAATAAATTAGAATGGGATTATTTCATTTCTTCTTCTCGCTCAGTCAGCCAGACAACGTTTTAGTGCACGTTTGCGTGTGTGTTTGTCTGTTCGTTTGTTTGCGTGCGTGTGTGTGTGTGTTTGTTTATTGTCAACATCCTTTTGTTGTTTCATTTTGTGTGGTTGGTTTGTAAACATCCTTGATGTGTTTCGTTGCTTGTTTTTTTTAAATTTTCATTCAATTTAATTTTATTCATTTATTTCTTTGTTCTACAACTTGTTATTAATTGAGTAGTTACTTATTCATGTCCTGTCAGCAAAGTTCAGCGTACGCTAATAAGTTTCCTTGAGAAGAAAATGTTCAGGTGCCTTGAGATTTTTGTGACTAAAAAACAAATAATTACTCATCTCATTTCTTACTATTCGAAATTTCTTTCCTGTCGGTGGCAATATTTTCAAAGCGCTTTAAACAATGGAAGAAGAACAACAAAACGAGCTGGCGTTGGTATATGCGGACGACGACCACCAACAACAACACCGTGCTACCGTGGACACATTTGCATGGTCCCGTAACATTCGGACACCTACATCGCAGTACTTTCATCATCAACAACAACAACAACAAATCAACAACAGAGTCTGAAAAATAAATAATTGAGAAAAATATGAACATCAATGCGTAAGAGGGAGAGGAAAGACGCAACGCAACGAAAACACGAACAAGAGAAAAAGTGGCAAGCGAATGCATGAAAAGCACATAAAATGTAAATAAGAGGATCACATCTGCTGCTCGATCGATTGAACGAGCGCCGCCATAAAAATAATCGTGTCTACCAAAATACATACAAACTCAAAAAATTTCCAAGTATAAAAACATACAAACATACAAATATAAAAATATACAAACGTAAAAACAAAAAACATGCAAACTTAAAAATATCCAAGCATTAAAACAAAGAAAAAACAGAATGCAATTAAGCTTCAAAACCTGTCATATCATAGATGTTCATATTCATGTGTCATTTGTATACGTTTGTCACAGAATCATAAATATATCCGCCTAAAATATATCCAAATATCATCACATGTAAAAATAATTTTTGTGTTTGCAGAATTTTATAAAAAATGTTAACAAAAAATTAGTTTATTTAAATTACATTTTAAATCTACAAGTGAGTTAACTAGGATATTTTGAATCTCCAAGTTGGACTATCCAACGATGATCCCAAAGCAAGTTCCAGGTGCCGTAGCTGAGGGCACGTTTGCATTTTCAACAAGTCAGCCATGCATATCAGTGAGAAAATTACAATTTAACACCTAGCAAGCTCTGTAATGCAAAATTATCTTCCTGTGTGTTTCTTAAAATGTACGTTGGCCGATTAAATGTTAAAATGTTCAAAATATAACATTTCGTTAAGCATGGTTTTTTTATTAAAGACTTTTTTGTTTTCAATATAATGAAAGTTAAAATAGAATTCATTTGGAACGTTTTAGAGTATTTACATATAAGTCAAATCAGCTTGAAACAGCACTTGATAACTAACTTAATGACCGACATGCATTTTCGATTTTGATAAAAATAAAATTCATACATGGAAGCAAGAAAACAACCCAGCAAACAAGAATAACACAGACAGACGCATTCATTCGATTGGTTCCATTGCACCGCATGGCCAGTCGCAAAAAATGTTTCCATCTCTTCATATCTTCAGCACTGCCACCGAGTGAATAACTTTGGTTAGATGAATAACGTTGAATGGAGCCAACCTACTCATCAAAATACGCTGGGAATGTTCATTTAGCACCTCCACCAGAACGATGAATCATTTTCATCAATTTCAACGTTGTATTATAATATTTCTGCAATTGTATCCGCATTTAATTTTAAACATTCAAACGCTTTGTGTGAACAATCTGAATGCATTTGAAAGCAGGATAACAAGCCTTCATACAGGCCCTAATGTGCAGAGCTATATTTCATTTCAAACCAACATAATCCATACATGCATTATACAAACAGACAAACAAATAAACAAACAAACAAACAAACAAACAAACGGACAGACAAACAAACAAACATACACACAAACAAGCAAACATACAAACAAACAAACAAACAAGCAAACATACAAACAAACAAACAGACAGACAAGCAAGCAAACAAACAACCTACCTAAAAAATAGGTGAGTGGAACAAAGCGCATAACAACATCAGGCAAGATCTCGACCTCCTCGAAGACCAATAACATGGTCATCATGGGAAAGTTCAAGGACCACCCAGCTGACGTCAGATGCTTCCGCCTCTCACTGACCACCGACGTTTCCAACGCAGACTTCCAGATGGGGTACAGCATGGTGGGGTGCCTGGAGAGGGGTCCCAGGTTCGACGCTGCCCCCCTACAAATGCAGATGACACATTTCGCCATGATCAAGAGGAAAGGGTATTGATGCTGATGTTGATTTGATGATGGTGATGGTCATAATATGAAGATGATGGTGATGATGTTGGTGATGATGACGACGATGTAATGATGAAACTTTAAATATGGTTAAATAAAGTTTACCCTGTCAGACTATTGATGAAATAAAAAAAAGTTGTTCGTGAAAATGAATTAATTGCACTGAAATCACAAATCATTTTGGGAATGTGATGGAAATCAATTGACGCGATGACGATGATGATGATGGCAATGGTAGTAGTGATGATTTCATTATGATGATGACGATGATGATGGTGGTAGTGATGATGAAATAAAGGACTGTGATATGATGAAAACAGTTGGTGATGGTGATATGATGTTAAGTTGATGCTTGCTGTCTGCTAAGATGTCACCTCCTATTGAAAACATCATTATGATGATTAAGCTATGCAAAAACCATATTACAATCATTTTAACCTTTGATGTAACTTAGAGATGCGACTGATCAATTAGGAATTATTCCGTGTTGATTCTTATTTTCGTTAACCCAAATTTAAACTTTGTTTGTTTAAGTTCACTTTTAGAAAATGGATTTTAATTTTGATTTGATTTGAATTGACTTTCTGCTGCTTAACGAAGTTCGACCTTGCCAGGTGTCAGTCAATTTGAGCCGCTATGCAATAAAATCAAATGATTCTTACAACTTAATCACACCGGTTTGTTCATGGAATGATTAGGTTTGGAAATCAAATGCATTCATTCATTCAATCGTTCGTTCGTTCGTTCTTTCATTTATTCATTCGTTGTTCATTCATTCATTCATTCCATTCGTTCATTCATTCATTCATTCGTTCGTTCATTCATTCATTCATTTGCATAGAGAAAATTTAACTAACAAACATCATTTTGGTTAACTTGTTCTACTCACCTGCCTCACTTATAATGTTCTGTTAATAAATTTCCGAACTCGGTTTGTTTTTTTAACTTTTTGATCAACCATTTCTCAAAACAAAATGTTTTTTCATAAATTTTTTTAACTTCTTCATTGCAATTTATTCATTTTAATTTAAGGTTTTTCAAGTTTTTATTATTTCATTCGTTCGAAACATTTTAGTTCGGAGTACATATTACAAATAATTGAACAGGGCAAAGATACAATAGAATACATATCTGTCTACTGAATGTTGTATGTATGCATGCATGTATGTATGTATGTATGTATATATGTATGTATGTATGTATATATGTATGTATATATGTATGTATGTATGTATGTATGTATGTATGTATGTATGTATGTATGTATGTATGTATGTATGTATGTATGTATGTATGTATGTATGTATGTATGTATGTATGTATGTATATGTATGTATGTTTGTGTATTTATGTATGTTTGTATGTATGTTTGTATGTATGTATGTATGTATGTATGTATGTATGTATGTACATGTTCAGATGTTTGCATGGTGCACGTTCCATCTCCCTTACACACTGAAATGTTTCTGTCATGTTATCTCATCCTAGGATCATCATCGTCATCATCGTCATCATCAACATTGCCATCATAAGCGTTTATTTCCATCATTATTGGTAAAAAAATGTAACAGTTAAAGAACAAATTTGCAATCATACCCATAAACACTTGCCCAAACTCACAAACACACACATACACACACACACATCCATTCATACACACACACATATACATATACATATTCATATACATACACATACACACCCACACACACACACACACACACCCATCCAAGAAGAATTGAACTCTATGTATCATGTTATAGAACTGCGTAAGTACTGATGATGATGATGATGCTGCTGATGATGATTATGGTGCTGGTGGAGCCGTCCTGGTATTGATTAATTAGCATTTTAATTATTACCTGCTTTCGTGCCAACTTAATTACACTCAGTTTCTCACTCACTAATACTCTCTCTCTCTCTCTCTTAGTTCTTTTTATCTCTCTCTCTCTTTTCTCTTTCTTACTTTAAAATTTTTTCTTCTTCTTATTCTCTGTATGTCAGTTTTCATTTTACACGTTCGCGCCGAATTAACACGTTCCTTCAAACGCATGCAATTCTAATTCTGCAGCTCCACACGTGAGCGCTTCGATCCAAATTGATTGCATGCTAATTAACGCTCTGATGATGTTATGTTGTGATGATGTAAGGTGGTGATGTCATCCAATGGTATAACTTAGGAGGATGTGATGGTGTGATGTTGTGACGTCATCAAGCATTCGTCTACGTCATATTTTGTGTATCATTTTGCGTGAATATTTGTTCTGTATGTTTGTATTGTTTGTATTGTATGTGAGCTTGTATTGTATGTATGTTGTATTCATGTGTATTGGTGTCGTTTGTACGGTTGTGTTGTACGTCTGCGTGCGTGTGTTGTCTTGCCCTGATGTTTGCCTAACCTTTTGCTTACCAAGTTTGATGGTTTGTTTGTTTGTTTGTCCATCTATCGAGGCGTCACCTTCAACTCCATCATCAAACGCAACATTCGCACATCATCATCGGCCACGTCCACCATACATCATCATTTGCATGCGTGTGCATCACGACCTTAGTATTTAACATTCAATTTGGTAATAAATTTAGTTTGGGATGCAAGTTCTCAACAACTGCTCACAAAATTCCACGAATCGTAATTGACCTCGTTGATTACATTTTAAAAATTTTTCACAACAAAAACAAGTTCATTTCGAAATAAATTCATTTCGAAGAATGAATAAAATTTTTAAAAAATTAGACAAACAGCTTCGTAAAAATCTTCTGAAATTTTTCAAACTTGCATTTTTTGCCCCTTTTCTGCGAGTTTTGTTGCAAAGCAGATGTTCATCGCCCTGTATCTCGAGCTAACCTTTCAAACATTAGCCTCCGGTTCTTTCTTCACATCAAAGCGTCTGAAATACATTTATTAAAATTAATTGACAACAATAAACTTCAATTTACACCAAAATATTTCTAAATTTTGAAGCATTCAAATAATCAGAAAAATATTTTTTAATTCCATTGTAACGCTGCTACCTTCCATACTGATCAAGTTTTTTCAATTATTCAATTGTTTTTTTTAGAAACGAAAATCTTGTGCAGTTGAAATTTTTACGTGGATCATCTTTGGGTGGCCAGGTGAAGCAACTACTCCAGCAGTCTCAACACTTTGAACATGAGGGGTGACAACTGAAAGATTTGCAATATTTGGTTGACAGTTTTCTATACTATTCCCAGCTGACTTCTGCCACATTTCATGTGTTATACTGTACAATGTACCTACTAAATTATTTTTGACAATCGGTCTTTCCAATTTGTTCCGATCTCCTATAGCCATAGTTCATTTTTCACAAACTATTTGCTTAACACGTTGTCTTGTCAGAACAGTAATACCATGTACAGATAGGCAACCATTTAACTTCAGACGAGTTGGCTCTGTAACATTCCTCAGTCTAAATTTTACGTCAGACTATTATAAATCTAAATTCTTATCCAGGTTTAAAAATATTTTAAATTAAATTTCAAGATTATTTTCTGAATTGTTGCAACAGTGTATTTTGTTAATGTATTGTTCCCTTGTTTCAAAAAAAATTGTCCACGTATCGTCTACCTAAGTAACGTCTCAATGTTAAAATTTGGCCAAAATACTATCTTTTTACATTTGGCTAAAATTCGATCCTTTCACAGACATGCGAACACTTCAGAACAATCGCTTGCCTCGCTCCTACCTTTTCCCATGATGTTTCCATAACTTCATTCTAAGATAGCTGTACTATATCTATCGCCACGATGTTTAAAAAAAACAGCAGAATTATTGCATTTATTAAGTTGGGAAACAAACTTTTGGTTAATCTCATTATATATTGCGCCACTGACAACAACAGCAGCAACAACAACAGCAACAACAACAACAACATTTGCTTTAGTGATTTTATAGCAATCTCTTTATATCGACACTGCAATAACAATCAAAAGTAACGATTAATGCAACACCAACTACATTATAAACTGGATCATAATTGCCAACAACAACAACTGACATCATCAACAATAACGACAACAACAGCAACAAGACAACATCAAAAACACAAACCGGGCAGCAAAAACAACTTCATTAAACATGGACCACATATCTTCTGAGCAAATCTTCGCATTACGTTCTACCACACACTGTTTATCGCCCACTTACTCTGATACTATTACTCCTACTGCTCCTTCCGTTTATGTGGTTGTGATACACAAAAATACTCATTAGTTACTATATAATTATAAATATTATAATTATATTTGCAGCCATAAATACTGGTTCCAATATTGCCACCAACAGAGGAAGCATTGTAGCCGGTGACTTTGATTGCGACTAATAGGCAAAAAGGTTAAACGTTTACATCTGTGGAACTGTTGGTGATAGTCTCACGGAGTGATATGACAGATTCAACAGTTCCAAATTAGATTATTGTCTGGAAGAGGACCGACAATTTTTTTGTAAGATTGGCGTGCGAATGTTTCCACCCCCCCGAATGAAAACATTAATGATGGAATTTGTTTGAGTAAAAGTTATTTCATAGACCAACGCCCGATGGTGAACGTCGCTAGCGAACAACAGGCTGGCATTAGTGAAAACATCACACATCCATCAACACTCACCTGCATGCACTTTCACACGCACCTCAAAGGGCCCAACTCATGCACGTACACACGGCAAAGACACAAACACACATACAAACATATAGAAACACGTTCAAACATAACAACGTACTCACGTACGCACATGTATAACAGGCGCCTAAATACACATACAATAGAACATACACACAGACACCACAACTACACTTCAACACGAGAATACAGTGGCATGATGAACACACAGATGGTTAAGACAAACCATGAAACGGTGCAGGGATAGTAACAAAGCAATGCTTTATTGACTCGTGTTATTGGTTCGTGTTTTTTCTAAACTTCGTTGCATTTTCTAACGGATCTCTTTGTGTGTTTGTGTGTGCCTATATATATATATGTGTGTGTGTGTGTGTGTGTGCGTGTGTGTGTGTGTGTGTGGACGGTTGTTTGTTTGTGGTTGTTGTGGTGTTGATAGATTTTTTGGTTGATTTTTTCGTGGCAAGTGACGCCGTAATGGTCTCGATGTTTTGCTGCTACGGGAAGCTCTCCTATGATGCGTGCTGAGTTTTTATGCCTTAAAAGATCAGCATTATGTCGGGACGTTAAATATGCTGTGGAATGCAGTTGTTTCAATCTAGACAACTTCCAATTTGTTGTTGGTTGGGTGAAGATAGGTGGCTGGTTGTTGTTTTTGGTTGGTTGTTGTTTGTTTAATGTTGTCTGTTAATTTTAACGTGTGCCATTTTTTATTGGCATTCATAATGTGGAGAATGCAATGTAGAAATTGATCATCAAACCTTTGAATGGGACATTCTACGATGAAATTTTATGGTTCAGCATGTAAATAACATTCCTACATTTGCAAAGCAGAGTTTGTAGTCCATATTTTCACTACATAAGTATAAAATTTAATGATGATCAATGCTCTCTAATTAAAAATTACTTCCACATGCTAAACAAACGCCAAATAGTAGAAATAGTTAAAATAATACCAAAGAAAATATTTGCACGAAGGAAAACTTGAAAAATTTTTTTTCCAAGAATATAAGAGCCAGCTGCGAGCAGTGTGATGAGTTACTTATTAAAAGTTATTTTGATGGATGGTCCTTCATGGCACCTCTCTATTGCTTCATACCACACCGGGAATGCACGATCGGACCTCTGTTTATGTCGCGATGTTTATGCTTGGATATTTATGTTTCAATGTTTATGTTTAAATGTTTACTTTGGATATTTATGTTTCAATGTTTATGTTTAAATGTTTTCGTTTGAGTGTTTATGTCTGAGTTATTTATCTCTGAATGTGTCTGTGTTTATCTAGAAAAGTTTCTGCCCGTGTTGTAAGTTAAATGTTCATTCAAAATTTTATGTTCGGTAGGTTGCACGTCAGTTATTTTTGTAACAGGATAGCAGTGAAATTTGTTTGGAGAAGTTGGATTTGTAAATTAGTTTAACAATCGTTTAAGCACGCTTTGCACTGTTTTCATGTTTGTCTGTCGGTGTGTGTGTAAGGCTGTCACTGCTACTGGCTATCACTGCTATCAGCGCACAACATTCTACACCGTAGAAACTCCCAATGATAACCCCTTCTACATCAATCTATATAAAAACATAATTGTGGATTTAATTGCTAATGATTCCATGTAACAAGGGCACACCTGTTAAGGAGCATCATGACGTGTGCCGAGTTGAATGCTTTCAAATACAAATCCATCAGCATGTGTAGGCACGCACAGGTTCACATACATGCACACACAAGTACACACAAACATACACATACAAACATACACATACATACAAAAAACTTTTCAAGTGTATCTTTAAAAGATGAACATAGGTTCGGAAACTTTATATTAGAATTTATACATGAACGTACGTACATACAAACAGACAAACAAACAAACACATGCATGCGTCGCATCAATTGTTCGGCTCACATAGTTGCATGACAACAAGCACACGTGTCACAAGCTGGTTGTTAGGCAAACATCCAGGTAGGAGCTACAATAGTGGCAATCAACAACAACCTTCAAATGACAACAACGACAAACAAGGTAGGTAGATAGGTGCCTGGATGGATGGATGGATGGATGGATGGATGGATGGATGGATGGATGGATGGATGGATGGATGGATGGATGGATGGATGGATGGATGGATGGATGGATGGATGGATGGATGGATGGATGGATGGATGGATGAATGGATGGATGATAAATGGATGGATGGATGGGTGGATGGATGGATGGATGGATGGATGGATAGATGGATGGATGAATTCATTTAAAATGGTTTCTGGTTAATTGGGTTGTTGAAACAATTGAGTCTGGCTGATTAATAGCTCCTCACCGATTTCATCGATCTATTTGTTTACCTCACTCGAAAGTGGGTTGAATTATTAGCTGCGCTACATGTGCTTCATGTTTTATGTTTTTTATTTTTAATATATGCTAATGTGACTGTATGATCTTCGCGATAATTTATAGTTATATACATCTATATATCGAAATGCGTAGGCACGCCACAGCAGTATATGAATGATGAAACAGCTGCTCTTCAATTGAAAGACAAAAGAGAACGAGGAACATTGTGTTGCCAGCCTAGCGACGCTTCTGTTTATTTATGTTCCTGGATGGTAATGCATACCGCAGGATCTCACAATAGGTTCAAGGTAAAAATACCCGAGATACAAAAAACCAAACTGTAAAATTCCTAAAACACTGCTTGATACCTCTTGCTCTGCTGTACATTTGTGCCCCCTTGGATACTCGGTACAAAAAGCGAGCGGTATTTATATTAATTAAAGGTCGCATGACGTTGCATGCCACTTGTACCTACAACACTTCCACAGAACATGCTCCATGAACATTTCAATGCAGGCTGATAGGCTGGCTTCGTTCGTGCCTGTGTTGGTGAGCAATCCAGGTGAGCTAATTACCTGGATGGATGGATAATTGGATGGATGGATGGATGGATGGATGAATAAATAGATATATGGAGGAATGAACGGAACGATGGGAATGTATTTGAAGATCTTCAATTAGGCACGTACGTTTCAGTAATGTTTTTTTTTTCATCATTTGCAAACGACGAATTTCAATAATAAAAAATAACTAATTAGTTAAACTATTAAAATCTTACATGAAAAGTGTAGAAAAATGAATAAATAAAAATAGAAATATGACGTCAATTAAAAGTATCGAGCCAGCGTCTCAGGTAGGTAGGCAAGTATGTAGGTAGGCATGTAGGTAAGAGAATTTATTTGATGTAGCGTTGATTATTAGTGACCTGAACTTAAAATGTAGCATTATGTGACCATGTTTGTGTGTTTGTGTTTGGTCGCTTGCCTGTTCGTGCCTTTCTATCTCTGTGTATGTGTTTGTATAATTGTTAATATGTGCTAGTGTGTTTGCGTGTGTACGTGCGCATCTGTTTGCACGTGGCCTTGGTGGTTGCATTGATGAATGGAGCATGAGGGAGGAAGTGGCGTTTGTTGGTGAGTGGAGTGCAGCAACATGCATCTCATCATCTCTGCACTCTTTTCAAACCTTTCATTCCTTCTGAAGATTTGTTTACCACTCTGTTCCTTCTACTTTTTCATCATTCTCCACATCTCTATCTTGAAACACGCACGCGAATAATTAATTGCACTGATATGCACACGCACTCAAAACACACACACACACACACAATATATCAATATATTATACACGAATCTTTGCACAGAAACAGCTGACATTGACACGTGACCGCTTTCATTAAATGTAGAGGCTTGCAGAAAAATGCTGCAACTATCGATCTGAAATTAAGTTCGTTATGACGTGTTTAATGGGAATTCGTGATGGAAAGAGTGCCGCGGCGACGTGATTATTGCTGCAACCTGCAACCTGCAACTTGCAACTTGCAACTTTCAACCTGCAACTTGCAACTTGCAGCCTGCAACCTGCAAGTATTAAGGGATGGGGACATGGATTTGGTTTGAACGAAAATATACAGAAAAGGTTGTTAAATAAAATATTTTAAATTTTCTTTTCAATGAACAACAAATGCTGCTTTTCACATATGCACTGACATGTTCATAAACATATGCTGAACCTTTCATTTTTATCAACAAAATATCTACAGACAACTATGACCATCAATCAAAAACTTTTAAACAAAACTGCAAACAACACACGGATATATCTACGAACAAAAGTTTGAAGAGAAACATCAAAAAATGTAAATCGTACAGACGGCAGCCAGAATATTATAATTTTTTTCATCACACAAGCAGATATCGGTAGAACGTTATGAAGTGATTATGTAAACAAATATAAAAGAAATCAACACGAGAACCAACACAGACAAGCACGCGAAAGATGTAAACAAAGATAAACAAACATGGGAGCAGACACACAAACAAACAAACAAGCGGACAAAGAGAAATCTAAGCAAGCAAGCAGGCATACAAAGCCAGCATTGTTGCCTCAGGGCTTGAGATATAATGCACTCTTGTATAAACGCTGTTCCGAGATCTCCGTGGAATTCAAAAAAGTGTTTGTTGATAAGTTGTTGGAGAGTTGTTGTTAATGTTGTGTTGTTGTTGTGAGGAATAGTTAGACTTAGTCGTAATTGTGTTTTACGTTTTCCAATGTGATTTTGATTGGATGTGGTAATAAAGAATGTTGTGTTGGATGTTGTGTTGGATGTTGTGTTGAATGTTGTGTTTGATGTTGTGTTGGATGTTGTGTTGGATGTTGTTGCAAGTTATTTCCACTAAATGCATGAAGATTCGTGGTTCACTAATTGTTATCAATTGTTAGTAGATCTTCTATGATGCTTTGCTGGGAATTTTTTCTTAAAATTCGCACTGCTCTCATAGAGTTTTTTCACCATAATAATTGAAAAAAATATCTTCATAGGAGAGTTAGAAGTATATGCTTTGTCAAATGTTAATAGAACTGTTTCTTTAATGAGCAGTCGTTGCAAGTAGCAACAAGCATTGTGAACGTTGGTCGGAATTTATTGGAGTTATTCATCCAGTGTCGAAGAGGCGATGAATCAAGCGGCATCTTGTGTTCATGCAGCATTTCAAATGTTCTTTCAAGAAAAAATCCAACGCTCGACCGAACACAAACTCAATTGAAAGCAGGAAATAATTGTTTGGCTGTTTCAGTTGCGGCTGGTAGTCAATTGAGTGGAAGATCCCTGAAGAAACTATTCGAAGTTGTAAACGCTGGGGGAAAGTTGAGTTTTGGAAATTTCACAGAAACAATGGGGGAGAAGACAAACTCCTTCCGAAACAATTGCAAAAATTACTCGCCCTCAAATTCATTGGAAGAAAATATCTACGAAAAGTTTTTTTAACGAGTTTTGACAAACGACATGAATAATAATTTTGTTTGGAGGGCATCAACATCTTCCCATGTACGAGCAGCATGAAAATATTTGAGAGGCACCGCACAACATTCGTTCACCCCGCTCAGGGACCGCAAACAAAAGAACGATCGAGTGGGCGGTCCGGTGAAATTGTGAGAGGTTGAAGTTTGTGTGAGAGGAGAGGTAGGCGAGAGGTGTGCGTGTGGGAGAGTGCTGCTGTGAGTGGCACGTTCTCAATATTATGGAAATGTTCATAAATTTTGAGGTGTTTTATTACCTTCATACAAGACGTTTTAAGAAAGTTATTCCAGCTCTCCGAATTTACAATTGAAAAAGTATGAGTTATTTGAAGAAGTTACAACTGATTATTTGCTGAAAACAGCTCACTGTACATGAACAAATTTGAAAAAAGTGATTTGTATAAAATCTTTCAAACATTTCTCAAAAAATAAGAAAAACTTATGAACACAGAAACCTACGTGAAAGAACTCAATCATCTCACATGGGACCGCCACAGTGGCCAGCCTAGGTTAGATACTCGCTGAGCAGGATGTTCAAACATTTTCAATTCTTCTGCTATTGAGTTTTGTGTGTGTTGTTGATGTAATGTGTGTGTGTTGTGTTGATGTGATAGGTTGTTGATGCGATGAGTGGTGTTGATGTTCAAATATGTGTTGATGTTGATGTATGGTGTTGGTGTTGATATGTGGCATGTGGGTAACATGGGATGTTTAGATAAACAAGTAGCAAAACATTCAACATAATAACGGACTTGTAGATTTCAGTTCATTCAAACAAGAGGAGTTCCTATGAAGGCACGCACAGCGAAACCCACAAAAACAAACACAGGTCTGTAGTGTATGCGCCCCATTTTTTAGGATGTCCCCATTAAGTCAGATGTACGTTGGCTGGTTGTTGAGAGCCAGGTCACGTACATGTGGGTGGAGGGACGTTAATAACATTCACATTAACATAATATATGCATACACGTTTCTGTATTTAACATCCACATCATTAACATAATATATGCATACGCGTTTCAGTATATAACATCCACATTAACATAATATATGCGTACACGTTTCTGGAAATAACTTTCAAATAAAAAACAATTCACATATACTTTGATAAAATCTTTTTACCAAATTAACTGAAGCAGACATAAAACAAATAGTATTGACTTTTATGTGTGTGTCTGTGATGTCTATTTCGAAATAGTAAAACTACAACACTCGCCCGCACACACCCACCCACCCACACACACACACACACACAAACACACACACACATATATATATAATATACATAATTTATATGCAGTTTTATACGGCTGCACGTACCTACACACATCAGTAGAAACACAACTTATCGACAAAAGAAAAATCGTTGTCTTTCACTGCAGTGTTGCAAGCAGATCTGCATGAGTAATGTTATGTAAGTATGTATGTATATATAGAATATTGTAAATATATATATATATACGCACGCACACACACACACACACACACACACACACACACACATGAACACACACACACGCGCGCAATTTGAAGCCAGTTGGAAAATATTTGAATGTTGTAATTTTGATATTTCAGTGGATACTTTGTTTGAGTTGTTGTTATCTTAGCTGGTTGTCTTGATATATTTCGATGAAGTTGATGTCACATAAGGTTGGTTGCTGCCAGCATTGTTGATGTTGTTGACGTTTGAATAATTAATGTCATGTCATCAGAGTTGAATGTTGCAGAATAATGAAAATAGCGGCAAGCTGCTCCCGTTTCAATTTGTTGCTTCCAGGATGTTCAAAATTTGAATGACTGATCTTCAAACCCATTTCTCCATAGAGCGTTTTCAATTAATTAGATAAAAATGCTCACCGCCCACAAGATCTCTTAAGAAATAGTATCATATTTGATAGTTGAATGTTGAAAAAGTGTCCACCAGCCCGATTGGCACGGCGAACGACGGCGCGGGGAAAGAATATTTCGCAGAGACGCTGAAAGCATTGATTGGGAACCTATCTGTCTGCACTGCGTGTGAGGTTGTCGCCGTGACGTCCCGGTCGTCCTGATGTTAGTCGCATGTGGCGAGCACATCCCACCATGCTGTTCCATGTTTTCTTTGTGTACCTTCTTAACTGAAGGTTGATCTACGGATGAGACCATTCACTCACACACACACAAACACACACAAACACAAACATACACACACACACATACACCCAAACTTGCATAAATAGAAATACGTATCTATCAAATATATTTTAAAATATGCTGGTGTGAAAACATTTGAATTGAAAACATATTGCAACATAGTTTTATATATTATAAAACTAAAATAAAATGTTGAGAAAAATTACTAAACATTTGGATTAGCCAAAAAATATTCCAACACACAACAACCACACATCCCAACACAACAACCACACAACAACACACAACAAAATACAACAACCACACATCCCAACACAACAACCACACAACAGCCACACAACTCACCACACCACAGCACAATAAACAACATTAGTTGAGTTAACGTACTAATAAAAATGCTACATAGGGAACGCGAAAATATGAAAATTCTGAAATGCAAAAAGGGCGGACGAAATAAGATTATGTACGTGATGCTGTGCCGGTGTGCTCGATTGTGTTGCAGAAACACGTGTGAGTCGGTTGCGCAACATGCATCTGGTTGAAATTTGAGACACATTTAAGTATACCTCACATTTCGGACCTTACATAGACAAAGACAGCGCGCAAATTTTTAGAAACTGATCATTTCTCAGTTAGATATTCCATATTTACTTCTTAAAGCATAATTTAATTATAAATTTTTGCCAATAATTTAAAGTTCAATTATTTCAGTGGCATACTAAGCCATTCATGTTTTAATACCTAAAATATCTGCTTTTGGACTAATTGTTTTTCTTTAAAGCAGCATGCAATCGCATGAGATTTATGAAAGACTTTCCACAACTGTCTCAACAATTCTTCATATGTTGCATGTTGGTCTTTCTGTTGCAATACATATCGACTGTTTGGCTGGAAAGATGCTAATTTAACATTAAAATGTTGAAGAATTTCGATGATCCAATGAAAAGATGACGATGCCTGTAAATCCATCTACCATTATGAAAACAACAAACATATAAACAACATACAACAACACACAACCACGCACACAACCACACACACAAATCCACACACACACACACACACATCCACACACACATCCACACACAAACTTCCACACACACACTTCCACACACACACAAACATCCACACACACACAAACATCCACACACACACACACATCCACACACACACACACATTCACACACACACATCCACACATATCCACACACACACAACAGAAACATCACATGACCGCAGGGAGCGCATGGTGAAGGCACACACGTGACACAAACATTCTCATGCAAATACTCTGGAATTAATAGAAATATTTTTCTCCTTATATATGATTATGTAATGCATAGAAAGCCTGGATGCATGAATGAATGAATGAACGAACGAATGAATAAATGAATTAAAAATACCAGGTTAGGAATGAAATATGATTAAATGCATGTATGAATAGAATAGTTGTATTTGAAAAACAAACAAACGAAAAAAAGCAAGTAAAATACAAAAAAAATTTTCATGAAAATACGTATAATTTCCCTGTCTCTCTCTCTCTCTCTCTCTCTCTCCTCTCTCTCTCTCTCTCTCCTCTCTCTCTCTCTCTCTCTCTCTCTCTCTCTCTCTCTCTTTCTACCTCTTTTTCTAAATTTTTATTATCTTTCAACAAAAAATGTATACATATAAATGTGCAAATGTAATAGAATATATAAACAAATGAAGGTCGTTTAGATGCGCGTTACGCCCCAAACCACCACTCATCCAGTTTCATCTCATCCCATTCTATCCAATCTCATTCCATCTCATAGCATTCCATTCCAATTTATCCCATTTCGTCTCACTCCATCTTATTCTAAATCACTCCATCCCATTTTATTTTATCTCATCCCATCCAATTTCATTACAATCCAGTACCACTTCATCCCATTCCGTCTCAAGTACGAACAAGCAGTTTTTCGTGTTTTTTTAAACACCTGTTAATTAATTTATGGTTGATATTTCTAAACTTTGTTGTCCACTGTGATATCGTTGTTTTCATTTTTTTTCATTCGATTTGATGTTTCTTTTTGTTATTTTATAAATAGGAATTGAAGTTTCAGATAGTTCGAGTTTAAGAATGTTTTGAAAATGTTTTGAAAATTCTGGTTTCTTAAAATGTATAACATTGTTATAAAAATACATTTAAAATTAAAAATAGTGATTGCATATATCATCATACATGTTTCCTAAGGTTGTAACTTGCATATATAGAGCAGCTGACCAATACAAATGAACAATTATTCTTTCGATCTATTCCATTTTTTATTATTGTTTCTACGGTGTATTTCTTTCAACTTCTTTTTCTACAGAGCAATATTATTGAGACATATTGTCATGTTTTGTCAGCAGAAAGACTCGTATCGGATCGGATTGGATCGGGGGCATTCATTCTTTTGAAACATATCCATTCCCTTTTCAATCGTTAATTCAACTTGTTTGCGTTTGTGTTTCTTACTTCGTCTTTTTCTTCGTACATACATTCGGTCTATATATTTTTTTTCATTACTTTCAATCAATCCATCAGTTTTAATCCATCCACTTCATTCCATCCATTTCTTATAATTCATCCATCCATCCATCCATCCATCCAGTTTATGATTTTGATTTTAAAGTTTATAGTTTTTTAGTTTTATAGAAAATTTTCATCAGGTCATTAAGGAAATAAAATTAAAAATAATCAAAAAAGTTATTTGTTGGAACTTTTTAAGTTAAATTTTGTCTAAATTTTTCCGAGTTTACAGCATTGATTGTAATAATTAGACATCAACATAAAGAGACCTTGATGTCTGTTTGAAGGGTTGAGTTTTAGACCTTATTTCTATTCATTTATTTCATATAAACGAATTTGTGACCAATTTGTTTTAAAATTTTGTAAATATTCATTTACAATTTATTACAAATTATACGTGTAAATATTAATATTCATCAGACACTGTGTAGCCGCTTGTTAATAAATTATGTATATACATCGCCCATTAAGGCGTAGTTGCTTGTATCATTATTGAATAAATTATGTTAATTTGTTGAGCTTTTAATTATAATATGATAAATTTTGAACCTGCCAGTCAAACCGTCCAATCTGTAAAATAGCATTTGATGTCCATGTATATAATATTTCAATGTATTTTATTGTTGCATGTGCATCTGGGTGTGAATTAATGAATGGATGAATAAATGAATGGATAAATGGATGAATGGACGAATGAATGAATGAATGAATGAATGAATGAATGAATGAATGAATGAATGAATGAATGAATGAATGAATATATGAATGAATGCTTGAATGAATGAATGAATGTATATATGTATAAATATATATATATATCTATTTATATATATGGTAATAATTTGTATGGTAATATATATACATACACACACACACACTCACACACACACACACACACACATATATATATATATATATATATATATATATATATATTGTATATATATATAGTAGGTAGGTGTATGTATAACCCGTTCATATATCTTTTGA
>NW_008704310.1:550650-567657 GCF_000326865.2 Helobdella robusta | reverse complement strand
GGCACGGATTTGATGACACGTGACATGACATCTCATCCAATCCAACTCCTCCGCCTCCATCTATCTATTCTTTCGTCTCTCTAAATATAGTATAATATAAATAATAATAATATAAATAAAAAAATTATAATATATATGAATTAAATTTCTGCTTTAATAGTTTGTTAAGACCATCATCATCATCATCATCACCACCATCATCATCACCATCATCACCATCACCATCATCATCACCACCATAGTCATCATCATCATCATCAACAACAACAACAACAACAAGATCATAATCATCACCACCACAATAGTCATCATCATCATCAACAACTACAACATCATCATCATCATCACAATAGTCATCATCATCATCATCATCAACAACTACAACATCATCATCATCACCACAATAGTCATCATCATCATCATCAACAACTACAACATCATCATCATCACCACAATAGTCATCATCATCATCAACAACTACAACATCATCATCATCACCACAATAGTCATCATCATCATCATCATCAACAACTACAACATCATCATCATCACCACAATAGTCATCATCATCATCATCATCAACAACTACAACATCATCATCATCACCACAATAGTCATCATCATCATCATCATCAACAACTACAACATCATCATCATCACCACAACAGTCATCATCCTCAACATCATCTTCATCTTCACAGACTCCGTCGTTTCATAGATTCTTCCACAAGCCAGCCATCCAACCAACCAACCTCTTCCCACACAAAACATGATTTATCTCCTCCATCATCCCAATATATTTAGCTTCTATGTAAGTTTGAACTCCACATCAAATGCTTGTGTTTGCGTGTGTGTGAGTGCAGTTGTGTGTATATGTGTTTGAGTGTGTGGTGTGTGTATTTTCCTATGTACCTCTCGGTTTGTGTGTGTATTCGTGAGTTGTGCAGTTGTGTATGTAGTTGTATGGTGTGTGTGATCCTATGTGCAGTTGTGTGTGTGTTTGCATTTTTGTATGTGTGTGTATGTGTTGTGGGTGTGTGTGCTCCTATGTGCGCTGGTGTTTCCTCATCTGCTTTAATGAGTTTATTTTGTCAAATTAAGATGAATCTATTCTGAGTACTCGGCGTCTTTCATTTCAGATTTTCATTACTGTGTTGAAAGTTTCTCGTTTTAAAACAAAAACCTACAGCAGTTTTTGATTAACAACTCGCTCTCAAATAGTCCGTTTTATTGTTATGTGTAAATAATTTTTTTTCCTTTTATTTAGCAAAATTATGCATATGAACCACGAATCACCCAGCCAATCTTGTAATTTAATGAAGAAATGTGAAGCGCCGATACAAACCCCATGCTTCAAAGAAATCTATTGATACAACCAAGAAAAGTTCAACCGCACCAAGAAGCCTTGTACCACACCAGGAACATGAGCTAAACAAAAATCACCAGCAAGACCAACCAGAGTCACATCAGCGCGAGAAGCCAAGTAGGGCTGAGCAGAAAGCACACAGCATCAACAAGCACAAAAGTGCTTGTAATTTTTCAATGACTAGTTTTATGGCCAGTCTCCACTCCCGCCATCATAAATTTATATACTTATTTATAAACTTGCAAACATGCGTGTATATATACATACATATATATATATATATATATATATATATATATATATATATATATATATATATAATTATATGTGTACAATTCAATGCATAAGAGTCGTGTTGTTTCTTTATATAGCTAGCGACAAACAAATCATCATCAGCTTCATCAACAGAGATGAATTAATAAACATACATGACAACTAGAGAAATCTTCAAAATAAATTTTACATAGCATGAGCAGTAATGCACAAATAATCTCACATACATCCAAGAACACTGGCACGCAGACATTCACATAGGGACACATACGTACATGCAACACAGACCTCACTGAAATATAAACACACAAACAATAAACATGCTCATACATATAATTATATGTATAAACATGTATAATGTATATTTACGTAAAATTAAACAAATTGACATAGCCAAATGTTTGGCTTTACTTTCCTTATTAATTCTACGCTATCTTGGTCTCAACATTTCAAATTCATTACTACAATCTTATCGTTTGTTAATTAATTCTTTCATATCACACAACTTCTGCCAATAATCACCATTAGTATTTTTTTGTTTTTTTTTTGTTTTTTTGTTGTCATTCTTTTTAAGATGTTAAATAGCGTCTGCCCAACGTTTCATTCAATATTTCAGATAAGTGATCCGTTTGCAACCTCACATTACATATTTTTCTTTATTTTTGAACACCTCCGTAATCATTACAACCTCACTTCAGTTCTCCAGCTTCTGTTTGCAAATAAAATTAAATATGCAAAAACATTCACACACACATACACACAACATTCAAACACACACACACACACACGCACGCGCAAACGCACACATGCGCACACACACACACGGGCAAACCAACAACACACTGGAGCTTGTACAAACACGAAAACAATGCTTGCCTGCCTCTCTGCAAGCAACAACAGCATCCTTCATAACTCATCATTTGTTATACCATCTCAGCCATCATTCATTTCAGTTATTTGCTTTTTGTTATTCGCTACAAAGTCTCCATCATTGCTAAGTGAGGTTGAAGGGACCCTGCATGCATACACGCACGCACACGCTTAAACACGTACACACACACACACACACACACACACACACACACACGTTTAAAAACGTACACACACACGCATATATATATATTTTTATTTATTTATTTACAAACATGAAATAACATAAAAGTGTATTTAAACTGATGGTGAATTGTAAATATTGAAACGCATGTTGGAATGACTCGTTTTGCCTAACAACCGCATGCTGATTGGACCATGTTGATTGGTTTTTATTTGTTTCAGGCAACAAGCCCATGCTAGAATCAAAATAATTTTATTACTATTTGTAGTGTAGCACGTTTCAAATATTAGATTTGAATTATGCAGTTCTGTCCGATCGGAGCGAATGATGTCACATTCAACAGGATACCCGGCTCCCCGCCATGCCACTGCCTGCCTGTAACTTGTGTGTTGTACCCTGCATTCCTCGTGTAGTGTTGTCGTATCTGGTGTAGTGTTGCTGTGTTTTGTGTAGTGTTGTTGCACTTTGTATACAGTTGTTTCAGTTATGTGTAGTGTGTTGTATTTTGTGTAGTGTTGTTGTATCGAAAGACGGTGCTTCACTTAGATGACGTCTATATAGACACTCAACAAACCAAGCAGAATCCACAACTAATATTTCAAATATTTTTTTCAACTATGTTTTTCATTTAATTCCTAAAATTCAATTTACAGATCTTTGAAAGTGATTTTGTGATGATAAGCCTTCTTCAGCAAAAGTTTTTTTTTACTAGATCCTCATCGCGATAGATTTGAACGATTTACCATACATTTATTTTAACAATTCCATTTTATATTTCTAGAATGTTGTAAAATTTAATAAGTTTTATGATTAGTTTTAAGTTTGTATTCCTCGTGTATTATACTTATTTGTGATTTTACAAAAAAATCAGAAGTTTGCCTAAAGTTACATAACTAAGCTAACTCTCAAGAATAAATTATTTTGTTACCTTAAGGAACTTCATCCTTTTAAGATTGTCAACAGAGTGATTAAAAGAATCTTCCACATTATAGGTATGACAGCAAGTGCTACGTAAGCCTACTGAAGCCTGCATATAACCAGAGCCATCAAAGAAGAAACTGACGAGATGCACCACCACACATTTTGATAAACACGACATGAAAGAAGATTTGACGAATGAGAAATGTGAGGCCCATCATATTTGACTGTAGATGTTGGAGACGCATTGGTCCCAATCGAAATATCATTGCTGTGAGTTACGCTCACATCTGCCAGATTAGTTCATCCACATTTGCAACATCCAGGTCACATTTTATTCCTCAGTTATGAAACTGCCGGTGTGACGTCATTCATTTTGCATGACGTCATATTTGATGAACGTCAGAACTGCGGTCCTGTGAGATCTGCTGTGTGTTCTGTGTGTGAGTGTGTATGGTGTGTGTAGGTTGGAGTGTGTATGTGTGTGTATGTGTGTGTGTGTGTGTATGTTCTGTCTGAATGTGTATGTGTGTGTGTGTGTGTGTGTGTGTGTGTGTGTGTGTATGTATGTTCTGTATGAATGTGTATGGTGTGTGTGTGTTTGTGTGTGTGTATGGTGTGTGTGTTTATGGTGTGTATGTGTTTGGTTTAATGTGTTATGTGTTTTGTGTTACTCAAAATTTGTTCAAAAAGTGTTATTACACCAAGAGAAGCACACATGGAGTCGCAATTAAAATTCAAAAACTCAAAACAACTTATTTTTAGAATTATTTTTTTTTAAAGGTCGACAAATATATGCACACATAAGTAATCTAAACAACACGTACCGTTGAAAACTGTTTTCATAAAAATCTTTTTTAATTTTTTTATAAAAATTTTTTTAGTTTTTTTATTAGTATAATCATTCATTATACATTAATTATAAATGTTAAATATTTCAGCAAAGAACAATTAACGTACACCATTATCGTTCTAATAGTTACTCTGGCTTCCTAAATGATTGATATGGAAAGTTAAGAATAAAGGTTAAAGGTTAAAGGTTTCTCTCTCTCTTTTGTGTTAGCTTCAGAGGTTTCAACGACAAACACACACAACGTATATGAATACGCGTGCAAACCACGCATCATACACATTGCATATGATAGGCGGGGAACTCCTTGTATTCGAACCCAGTCATAGCAATGGTTTATCTAGACCAGGCGCCTTTAACCATTGAGCCATCACGCCGCCCTAATAATTTACTCCAATAGAACTTGACATTCAGATCCTTATATGGTCACGCATCTCAAATCATTGTTGCGACATGCCTTCGTTATAGGCATGGAATCTTAGAACAAGTTCTCAATGTGCTCAAGGTATTCTCGGTTATAAACGTCAATATTTTAAACATTGTAATGATAGAAGTTATTTCATTATAACTTTCTTGTTATCAAGTGATATGACTTTTTTTAATTCTTTAAAAAATCTAAATCTGACTATTACAACAACATCCAAGACAATATTAAAAAATTAAAATGAAATAATTAGAATAAATTAAAAAATTAATAAATAATCGAATAAATAAATAGAGTAAAACGTATTACATATGTCATGTGAGAATATAATTGTTCTATCAACATATTTATATTATCCACTGATCGGCGAATTAGCTCAAACGGCTTTTTGTGTTTTTTCACTTTTTTTGTCTCTTTCTCTTCTTAATGCATACTCACCAGGTTCAAATGCCGTCTCTCTCTGCAAATGAAACAACATGACGTGTTGTATTATGATGTGTTCATCGCGTACCTTACATGCAAATGTGTAAATATAACATCCTGTGTATGTGTGAGGCCGTTGTGTCACTGGAGTTCAACTGCATGTGGTCGAAGGATGAGTTGTTTTTAGGCATTTATCTTCTGCCGAATCTGCATATAAACATGTAAATAATGCAATGTAGCTTGCATAATGGTTACGTAATTATTACAAAGTTATTGTAAATACATATATTACGTTGTTGTTGTCTTGAACAACTGCCTGCTATCACCACAATTAACCTCTTTACCATATTATGTTATGGTGATGGTTATCATATCATCGTCTTCTTTCCTTCCTACTACTCACCATCCTATTCATCATCGTCCTCATCGTCATCCTCCCATCTCATTTGCATAACAATCCTTATCTTCATCTCCATTATTTTTCTCTATCTCCTCCTCGATTGCTAGTATCATCAAGCTAGTTTGCATTAAAAATATTTCTTTCGACATCATCATCATCATCATCATCATCTCCATCATCACCATCATCATCATCATCTCCATCATCATCACTAATAACCATTACCGCCCCTGTTATCAGCATTGTTATCATCGTCATCATCAACAACAGCTTCAATTTCATATCATCAACTCTATCAGAGCTATCATAAAAATGACCACCACCATCAACTACATCAACTACAACAACAACCACAACAACGGCAACAACAACCACAACAACATCAACATCATCAACAACAACAACAAGCACAACTACAACCACAGCAGCAACAACAACAACAACCACGTCATCCATCCTCTACTACCACCAATCAAAACTACAATACACAACCTTCGTCAGCGCAAACCTAACTATCAAGTCGTCACCCAATCTACATACCAGGAAAAGACCTTCATCACAAGACACCTCAAACATATTAGCACTTAAGAAACCTTCATCATTACTGAACTAGTTTTTACTTATTGATCACCTCACTAACCCACTAAGTCATCATCTAGTCTTTCAATTTGCCGTTACTTCATTTTATATTTCATCGTCAATTACTTTTCTTTTGTCTTATTATTATTTCTTTTATTTTAACATATTTTATTTTTCATGTTTTAACATTTCTCTTCCTCACTTTTTGTATTTATTTTCTCACTTATTTGTTTAATTTTGTTTTACTGCCTTGCATGTTGTTTCAGTTTTTGCGTCTGTCAGATCCTGATTTTTAAAGAATAATAATAAAAAAAAAAAAAAAAAACTACAACAACAACCACAACTATATAACAACCACAACAACATCAACATCATCATCAACAACAACAACAAGCACAACTACAACCACAACAGCAACAACAACAACAACAACAACAACTACAACAACAACAACAGAAATAACAGTGCTTCTTGATTTCGTTTCATACTCCATAATAAAAATTATTTAACAAAAAAAAAGTGAAAAATCACAAAAAGCCATTTCTAGAATGGAAATTGAAAATTTGAAAATCCAATCTTAAGATTTCAATTGAAGAGGCGCTGAATGAATAAATGAGCATTGGATTGATCTCAGTCAGGATGTCTGATGAAACCGTCATACGAGCCATTTATCATCGGCCGGGTTGAAGTTTATAAATTATGAACCATTGGAAACGATATTTTCACGTTTATATTTTAGTTTTGAGTTTATAAAATTAAATATTTAGACAAAGTATTTTTTTTATTTTATAATAAGAAGCTGAAACTTTTTTAATTATTCATTATTACTATTAAAAATTTAAGTCATTATTTAGTCACAATTCATCCCTTCAGAAGTAGATATTTTTTGTCCAGAGATAACATCAATAATCTGATAGAATTCTTTCAGAAAATACAAATTTTTGATAGAGTTTAAAAATAGTCTCTCAAGAGTTTGAAAACCACAAAACGGATTTATAGAAAAGATACAAAGGACGTAAAGATTTCCAGTTGTGCTGGATTGCCATTAAAGTGCACCAGTCTTGGAGCATTCGTCTACTTTGAGCTAAAACGGAGAAGGTATATTATATAAGAAAAACTGTTTTAAAATGTTTTAATTTTGTGGCTATCATTAAAAATAAAGTGAAAACCATTTGTTTGCTACCAAGAGCGTTAACTGGTTCATCTTTTCATTGTATACAGAAAATTCTTCCACACCAAGAAATGGTTGGCCCAAGGGAGGTATGCTCCAACCAACAATTAAATCGGTTGACGACCTGAGTGAATTTAATTGTTTAAAAAATTTGATAAATTTAAAAATTAATTATTAATTTATTAAAATTCAAAACTTGAAATCGTTGTTCTATTTAATTGAATTTGTGTTTATTTAATGGTTTCAAAGTTATTCAATTTTGATAGAGAACATTCCAAACCATTTAATTAACAAGAAGTCAACGATTGACGTACCCTGCATTTTATTTTGGCCAATAACTTTTTTCTGGCACCACCTCAAGTTTCAACCAAGTGGCACCTCAGTGTTGGGGCAAGAGTTAGAGTTGGAAAACACACCAGCAGGTGAGTGTGTTCCATTGTTTATTCATTCAACTCAGTCATACAAATGATCCACTAAACGACAAATGATCTACAACTGATCCAAGAGTTTACAATTTCAACATCACACACAGAAACACACGGTCCAGCATAGGCACAAATCTGCATAATATATTTTTTCAGCGATATACTCAGTTCACATCAGAATAGAGCAAAACATTTTGAACAGACAGACAGATAGGCACTCAGGCGGACAGACCAACTCAGACATACAACCATACAAGCACCTTCATAAATCATCTGCGTACGTTCGTTGGAAGGGCGGACTGATAAGCTAAACGTCCAAACAACGTGAGTTTTATGCTAATCACTCTCCATGTAGCTCAGAGTTTCTGCACACGGAAACTGCAAAAAAATGAAGTGAAACAAATTTATAACAAGATTGGTGAGTTGAACTTATCATATGCAAATCTTTGAGTATGGCTCAAAATATTTACGCAGTGGGCTTACTCGCTGGCACGCTGTCTCACTGTCTTACACAAATTTTAGATCACATGAAAACAACATTGATCTAAATGTAAAGAAAGCCAGAAGCAAGTCGTTTGACAAGCACAAACACATGCACACATAGATGCGATCGTGCAAGAAATAACTCGCAAACACACAGAAACATAAATACAAACAACACAAACAAAGAACTAACGCTGACCAGCATGTAAACGTAATGATAGGCAGATATACAAACACTCAGACGCACAGAAACACGCAGGTCAGCCCACAAAGGCATGGAAACAAACAAACAAACAAACAAACACATACAAACACACACATACAAACACGCACACACACGCACATACATATACAAATGAAAGCGAGTGGCCGCACATTCGTCTATCCGAGAAACGTCGATGCAATATAACAAAGATCATAAATAAAGCCCTAATGTCTTGATGTTTACGACGCTTTTCGCGCAGTCGCATTGACACATAAATCAACTTTTCGTCGTTTTAATATCGGGCGCGTTCGTTAAAATGAAATAAAAATTCATTCGGAATGAATGTTTAGGGTCCCATCATGGAATTCATGTTGTTATGTATTCATGTTTATGACACATTTGAACGGGCGGGAGTTGTTGTGTTGCTTGCATACATCATCTCAAAACCAACGCTTTTGAAAGGCCATTAAACATCCAATATATTTTATATGAATATTTCCACTGATTTGCTTAATTTTCGAAATTATTGCAATGACTCGGCTCCACGTGTTTAAGCGTCTGAGATTGTTTCCTCTGAAATTTTGAATGTCCCCTCATTCCCATTAATTTTTCCAACTACTTATTTGCCAAAAAGTATTTAATGGAATTTCCATGAGTCATCAATGGTGCTCAGCAGTTGTTGGCAGACGATGTTGGAACATTTGGTTTGTTGCTTCATTGAACCGGCGCATTGAGAAGAGTTGGGTGTAAATGAAATGAGCATTTCAAGAGGGGGCAGTGCAAATGAGTTGTTGGAAAAACTTCGAAGATTCAGATGATGAAATTTTACCACCATCATTCTGTAGGGCGCCATCTTCGCTAGTGTCTTGTGTGATGTTTGTATTCATTTGTGGTTGATGTGTTAGGCTGCTTATTTAATAATAACGTACATGCTTGTATCGCATAGAACAAAGTGAACAAAACGTCGTATTGAAATATTTTCTACGGGCATGTTCAGTTCATTATCGAAACTTCTACCAGGGCCCCTGTAAGCTGATGCTGATTATTGCCAACATGAAACATGCAACCAAGTTGTCTGACTGGAATTATGGCTCAAATTTAACTTTCCAGTTTTCCACCAATTCTTATCCGAATAATTCTTCACTGCTTACTTTCTGTTTAAAAAAATGTTTTCATATTACTTATTCTTGCTTCACATGGAATTTTGTTACTAAAAATTTATTTAAAAAAAAATTAATAAAAAAAATTGAAAACTAATAATAATTGAAAACATATAACATTTCTGTATAATTTATAGCAATATGTTTGTATTTATGATTAAAAGGTAGGCGCGTGTGCGCATGTGTGAGTGTGCGTGTGTATGTGCCCGTGTGTGTATGTGTTTGGTAGGCTCGCTATAATAAACGATTGCCGATAAGCAATACTGATGAATGTGCAAAATTGGTAGATGTGTGTATTTGTGTTGGTTGGGACGCCCTCTGATGAAACACGTTTGTAATTTGTTTGAGTTTTTTTTTAATTTTTATAATCAAAATAACTTTCCTCAAACCAATAAAATGTTTTTTCGAATGTTGAAACAAACTGATGTTGCTAGGCGAACAAAATTAAATGAAGCAGGGTTATGTTGAGACAAACTTCAGTTTACACATCGAAACATCTATTTTAGTTACTGAAAAATTAACCGCTTAAGAAAAAATATCTTATAACTTTTTTTCAAATTTTTGTTGTTGCAATATTTTTGTTCTTTAAAAAAAAATAGGCAGACTAGTGTAAAAAAATTTATAGTAATTGTATATTTTATAAAATAATTTATTTTCAGTGAATCCAAGATAATTTTACTTATTTACTAACTGTGGTGCACATTAAAGCATCCCACACGATGGCCATTTAATCGTTTGACACCTCACCAACGTCAATAAGAGAACAAATTGATCCTGGCTGTCTGATTTATATCTTCCTTTATTCATTCATCGCTCATTCCTTCGTTTGGTTTTCTCCTCACTCGATCGATTATTTATGCATTTGTTTGTTTATCGGTTTGGTTTGTTCGTGTTGGCGTGTTTGTGTTGGTGTGTTTGTGTTGGTATGTTTGTTTGTGTGGTAGTTTATCATTTAGCCCGAATTACTTCATTGATTATTCATTTATTAGCCTGTTCATCATTCAATCGATCCGTTTTTACATTAGTTCATTTATTTATTTTTGGCGCTGTTATCTATCCTTTCATCGATCAGAGGTGGTTTTCATTTCTGCATCCATCGAGTCCTTCATACATCAACCGCAACTAATCATCCATCATATGATTTAATCTTACGCAATCACACATTTCCTTACACATTCATCACAAGATACATCATATACATATTTGAGCATCTCGCCACATACACAATATATCAATTCGAAAACGGAAGATGGTATAGGAATACCGAAAAAAATTTTTTTGTTCTATCATGCTTAAATGTTCTATAATGCTTAAAATAAATAAAAATGTTGGTTTTGAACTTGAGAAAATTGACAATAATATACGATCAACCGTTAGAAAAATCGAATAATTAATCAGGAAGCTAACTAAATCAGAACGTGCTGTGATTTTCATCAATAATTGCATTTCTGACAGTCTTTATCCAATATAAATATATATATATATATATATATATATATATACGTGTGTGTATATATGTGTGTGTGTAAGTGTATGTGTGTGTGAGTAAGTGTATGTGTGAGTATATGTGTGTGGGTATATGGCAGCTAAACAACAACCTTTAGATGAGCAGATTTCTGCGGTGTACGCAGTTAAAATTACATAGTTGAATGTCGGGTTTTTCCAGGTTGTTTGTGTTTGAGTTTAAAAAATCATAATACTTGACTGAAACATCGTAAAAGCTAATATAATCAGTAAATTTCATTCAAATTGCCAAACATTAAAATAAAATAATTGTTAGGACTACATTACAACACACAAATACATTCCAACAAACAAAAACAAACAACAACAACATCAAAATGTACAACGTGCAGTAGAGCATGATATGGTTGTTGTTGTTTTGATGTTGTTGTTGATTTCAACACTCAAACTTAAATCATTACAAAAATTAAATTTTTTTCAATGCAGAAAATGTTATGGCAGGTATTAGCTAGCCACATTAGGCAAAATTACATGTACAATGATATTAATTAGCATGTAACAAGATATATTTCTGGCAGAGGTGCATTCAAAACAACAGCAACCAAACTACCAACAGCCACAACAACCCCACAACCCCTACAATGACCACACAGCAACCACAACGACGATGACCATCACAACAACAACGATTACTATTACAACTATCACTGAAACCACCACAGCCGCAACGACTACCGCCACAACGACTACCACCACAACGACTACCGCCACAACGACTACCACCACAACAAATTCATGTGTTCTACGCAACGCAGACGTACCTATTCAATTGAGGTGGGCGACGAAAACGCGTGGCTCAGCATTCCCGCATAATTCTGTTAGTTCTTCGCAAATTTGGCCACGATGCAATTACTGCAAACAATGAGGAAGTATTGCACTGACGCAGATATAAAAATGAGAGATTCGGGCAATGAATAACATCGGCTAACATTACGCTATCGAGAAATGAAAAGACCATTAGGAATTCGACACGCGTTCCTTTGCGGAATTTACCAGAGATTTCAAGCAATTTTTTGTTTTATTTCGTCGAATTTATCCGCTGTTTGCGACATGTTTGTTTGTTTGTTTGTTTTAAAATAATATTTCGATGGTTTTGATGGTGTTTTTTTTGGATTTTGTGTCGTTTTGGTAAAGTTGTTGTAAAGTTGCTGGTCAGGTTTTTGTTTGTTGTGATTGATGATATTTTTATTTCCCATCGATGATGTTGTTGATAAGGATTTGTTGTTAATGACGTTGTTAGTATTGAAATGTCGCCGATATTGTTGTTGTTAATGTTGTTGTTGTTGTTGATGTTATTGTTGTGATTGTGGTTGTTGTTGTTATTGTTGTTGTTGTCATTTTCATCGTCACTAACGTGTTCATTATGTTTTTCGGACAAGTTTTTCATCCTCCCGGCAAGTTTTCTATGGTGCTGTTGTTGTCGGTATTGTTGATGTTGTTGTTGGTCTTGTTGATGCTGTTGTCAGTATTGTTGATGTTGTTGTGGGCGTTGTTGATGTTGTTGTCAGTATTGTTGATGTTGTTGTCGGTATTGTTGATGTTGTTGTGGGCGTTGTTGATGTTGTTGTCAGTATTGTTGATGTTGTTGTTTAAGATAGCTTTTGTTGATGTCGTTTGCTCGGAGTTGAGTGGCTTCTCGACACACACACACACACATACACACACACACACACACACACACACACACACACACACACACACACACACATACATACATACACTGGCATGTCCGCTCGAAACCTCGCCACACATCCACACACCTCTCAACTTTGCACCTTTCACTTGAATAAAACCAACGAACGAGTGTTTTCATAACATTTAAACATTTAAATCAATATATTTAAATTCGTAATAAATATTTAAATCAAAATATAATTTTCCATGATTCTTCATAATTTATAATGATTCATATCAATTCATATTAATTCATAATAAATTAAAATAAGTTATATTAATTCATAATAATTCATAATAATTTATAATAATTCATAATAATTCATGATATATGCAATCTAGACGCGCTGGAAAACCATTAAAATAAAAACAAGTAAGCGAATATGGAATAAACATTGCGTCAGATAGCGGTGTTGGTTGGGGTGTCAATTTAATGGACACATAATTTCTTACTTTGACAGAAACCAATTGAGTTCTTAACTTCACGCATGAAATTTACAACCTCTGAAACACTTTGTGTGTCCGCTTTTTCTTGAAAATTTTTTGTGAAATTGTAATAAATCCTTGCTGCAAGTGAACGAGTGTTTGTGCTGTATGCAAAATAACTTCAAGTGCTTGGCAGAAATTAATTTTTTTAGTTTTTTTGAACATATTGTGGTTTGTTTTATAATTTGCTAGAATTATCATTCAGAACTGAAAGGTTTCTCTTAGTAATATATTTTTCTTTTATACGTACTCAAATTGATCACTTTCATCAATATTATCATATTATATTAAATATTTATATACAGATCATATTCACGTTCAAATACGCCAATAAAATGATTTTGCATATAGTTTTAGAATAATTATATTCTCACTCATACAACTTCAACTTTGTGAATCCTTGCCAAACAACAGCCTCCTAGCAGCACCTCTGCATGCATTCCAAAGCATTAAAACAGACATAAAACGAGATTTTCAGCAAAGTACATTCATGCACATTCAGCATGTCTTTATTTTATTTTTGAATCAAAATATGAAAAAATTTTGTTTTCATAAAGTTTTGTATTTGTCTGTTTTTGATAACTCCTATTTGTATTATTTGTTTAATCATTTCAATATTTATTTCAATTCAAACTAAATTAGTTGAAAATATAAAAACTTGAAATTATTGTAAGGCAGTTAACAACATCAATAATTACTTGACATCTGATTAACGTTAAATATTACCAAGTGAACTGGAAGATACTCCAGCTTATAAAGTGAGTGTTTGATGGATGTGAAATATAGAATTTGCATCGAACCACCAAAATGCAATCCATACAAAAACAAAAAATAATCTAACTATAAGCTAGATGAAACCATGAAACCTGTCCTTAATAAAACGAAAGTTCAGCAGTTTCACTCCACAGTTTCACTCCGCAGTTTCACTCCGCAGTTTTACTCCGCAGTTTCACTCCGCAAATAAGTTATTATTAAAACGAATATTCAGTACAAACTTATAGAAAAATTGAACAACAAAAGCACCCCAACAATGTCAACAACAACATCAACAAAAGCACCCCAACAATGTCAACAACAACATCAACAACAACATCCGCAAACAAACTTCACAACATCAACATGATCATATCAAAAACATCAACAATAACACCAACACAGTGTCAACAACAACATCACAACAACAACAACATCACAACAACAACAACATCACAACAACAATCATGTCAGGCGGCTTGAAGTTATTGATTTTTTATCAGTACCTTATTTGTGTTTGGATTGGACGAGGAAGCGATGAAATTAATTGATCTAGAGAGACAACTTTGATTACTACATACACACGCACACCACTCTCACACACACACACACACACACACACGCACACTCACACTCACACTCACACATACACACATATATACATTTAAATTTAGCAATTTTTTCGAAGAAAGCATTTTATTAAACATTGTAATTACTAGCAATTGAGCAAGTCTCAACCGCTGTTCCGTCTGAATTTATTGAAAGATGAACATTGAACAGAATGAAACAAAAACAACTTTAGGTTAGTTACTTTGCTTTCACGTAGTTATTCGTTTTCATGGAAACATCTGGAAGAGTGAACGCTGGTTGGAACTTTTGAAAAATTTACAAGAATGTGATGATGTTAATAGCCGGTATGTACAAAAAATGTAGAAATACTAACTTATAGTGTAAACAATGTGAACGACTCAGTGAGCAAACAAAAACAATGTTGACATTGACATAAAGGATGAACATAGAGGATGAACATAATGAACGAACAGGAAGGATGAACATGGAGGATTAACATGAGGGATAAACATAAGAGGATGAAGAACATGGACGATGAACATGGAAAAAAGAACATGAAGGATGAATATGAACGATGAACATATAGAATGAGCGTGTAAGATGAACATGGAAGATGAACATGGAGGATGAACATGGAGGATGAACATGATGTTCATAAATAGAGTCAATGTTGACGTCGATGGACGTGTCCAATCAATCTGTTATGAATGATCATCAGTGCTATGTAGGGCTACTGCTGTCTTTGTGATTGTACTTGCTGATGTTCGTGTGTGTTTTTGTGTGTATGTTTGTTTGTGCACGTGTTTGTACGTGTTATATGTCGGTGCATGTATATTTTTGTATAAGGAGCTGTGTGTCTATTTTGTTTTATTGTACGTATTCTAGTGTGCATATCAGCGTCAGAGAGGTCTGGGCTTTGTTTGAAAGTGATTTTTGTTTATTTTATTCACAAATAAATTTTTGTTTATTTTATTCACAAATAAATTATACTTTCAATATTTCAATTGACAACAGATTTTTCCCCGCAGACACACGCGAGTGGGAACCTCCACAACAACGCCAGTATCAGAAATGTACAAACATCGAGTATTTGAGAGTCCGATTGAATCGTGGTTTAAAAAAATGAATGAACGTGACGGAGCATAGGTGGGGATGCTGTTGAATGTTCTGGTGCAAGTGGCATTGCTTTGGGTTTCGACGTCCATTAAAGTGAAAATGCTCACGGAAAATTCAACATATTTTTTTTTAAATTTCAGTTGACTAACATTTCCCTGTATTATGTTACAATTCGATGCTGACAAGTAAAATAATTTTATTTCACGTTTCGTTAATATTTCACCTATCAATATTCCAAAACACATTAGCCCAGCAAAGTCAGTCAGATAAATTTAAACTAGGAAAGTTAGAAAATTTTTTGGTTCAGATGTTTATGCTCACATGTTCAGACGATGGAATTTTTCTCAGTTTTTGTGAAAGCTAGAGGCTAAATTAGGACGATCAACTTGGCGGTCGTGCCGTCGGTATTAATCACGCTTATTCTGAATTTTGAATACCGAGTCCTTGTTTGGCCTGTTGTTATTTCCATTGCAGTATAACACAAAAGGACAACTGTTCGAATTTTTATACAACAATGATGGAAAGACAATTTGACTTAGCGCATATGTTAAAATAATTAACTCAAACTCAATGGAACACAAACACATACAAACAAATAGGTATTTGTACTTTTCTGCACAGCACCGCTATGTTAGGTATACGTATAAGCTAGAGGACGCGCATGTATGTGAACAAACTGCAGGTATGTGAAAAGTGCAAATGGAAAACAAACAAACGAACGAACAATCACATACGAACACACATCACATATCAAAAAACACCTCACATACAAACATGCATCCCAAACAAACATGCATCACATACAATGTAGTGCATGATGCATTGTTTTACATCAACGTATATGTATTTTGTATATATAAGATTTGTATGCACAGTTTCTCGCGCGCCAACCTTGATGGGACGGAGAGCTTCGCGAAGAGAGATGCAGACGAACTAAGGACACAAATGAAAACAAAACATCAGTCATGTTAATTACACACATGAGTTTATTTACAACAGCAATAACAACCGAATCAGTAACAATAGAAAAAATGTATTATTATTATCACTGTTATTATTACTATTGACGTTAATAATTCTGTCGATGTTATTAATTTTGAGAACGGTAAAATGACAATAACAGCCACCGACAAATCGGAATGTTGGAATGTAT
>NW_008704310.1:547655-549878 GCF_000326865.2 Helobdella robusta | reverse complement strand
TCAATCCATCCATCCATCTATCCATCGATCCATCTATCCATCCCTCCATCCATCCTTCCATCCATCCATCCATCCATCCATCCATCCATCCATCCATCCATCCATCCATCCATCCTTCCATCCATCCATCCATCCATCCATCCATCCATCCATCCATCCATCCATCCATCTATCCTTCCATCCATCCATCCATCCATCCATCCATCCGAAGCCCGATGCCAATACAAACACAAATGGAAGTTATCAAAAAAGTTGTTATATTGTTTGAGAACATTCTAGGACGTTCCATAGAAAGCAAAAATTTCATCTCACATAGATATCGTTTCAATCCAACAAATTGTCTCTATCATCGCTCACTTTATGTTCTCTGTAAGTCTCTTTATGTTTTCTGTATATCCAGTTGTGCCGAAATTTGTGATGCTGGTTTTGTCATGTATGTATATGTTATTTTATTATTTTTATTATTATTATTATTATCATCATCATCATCACTACTTCCAATCCACCATGTTACATCTCTCCTAGCAGATTAATTTGAACCTACAACACTGGCGTTGCTCTGACGAGATGAAGTGCATTTAATAATTGCCTGATCTGCACAGTCTGACTGAATGATGTTTCTTGAAATGTTTCTGCAATTTTTCTCCCACACGTTTATTTTTCAATCAAAGGCAAAGCAATTAAGAAAAAAAACGAACAACCTCAGCAATAAATGCTATGCTCTAGTTGACCTTAACTAAAAATTAAAAAAAGTATATATATATATATAATGTTTCACGAAGTATGGCCAGACAAAAACAATTTAAATAATAAAATAAAAATAAATAAATAAAAGAAAACCAGTGAAATAGAACAACAAATAGCGGCAGGTTATCATGGACCGCATGCATTCATTACTTTCTGATACGTTGGTCTGAAATTAAAACAGCGATCATCTGCCCTACCAATGTGATCTTCGCAGGAAATTATTTCATATGCAGGCGAAAATATCTACATTGTATGATTTCGGCAAAAATTAAACCGGAATCCTTTTTTCCTACTCTACACCAAATCCAACTCCTCTCCTATTCCATCCCCATCTCAACGATTCACATTTCTTTCATAATTTCCATGCTACTTGCTTGGAAACTTCGATTGTTTTTCTTTTCTTTCTATTTTTAAAATTGTTATTGCCAGTATAAAATAATTTGAAATATTTATTTTTAGAAAATAGTTTTGATAATTTAGGGGAAGAATCAAACAAGTGGGACTCACCTGCACTGGCTGTGGCACAAGACACTTTTTAGTCGGAGTGTGATTTCATAAAAGTGGCAAATCTTCGAAATCATCGAACAATTTCAGAAGTTAAAATTTTCGTTTTTGAAAGTTTCCCGTTAGCAGAAAAATTATCCTTCCAATTTGAGTTTTAGTTGAACAATTACCGTTTAAAAAATATGTATATTTATATATATATATATATATATATATATATATATATATATATATATATACGCACACACCACACACAAACCATATATATATATATATATATATATATATATATATATATAGGTTTCAAAAATAATTCCCAACACTCTCAGAATCTACTCCCAGTTCCATCTAAATCCCGTTGGGATCGTCAACATTTCCATTTCCGTTTCACCTCTGACACTCCATGCAGTAATGCAAGCGAACACATGAATTCACATTGATTCATCCATTCACTCACACCTACACAGTATTCCTAATTCTCGCCAACGCCACACACGCACACACTACGCACAAACCACACGCATACACCACACACATCACACACACACGCACGCACGCACGCACACACACACCACACAACTTTCTTCTGAACCGGTACACACACACTCGCCCATTCAAGCACACTGACATCTGACTCACGTACGTACTCAACCACAATCATATTTCTATTCACACGAAAACACACAATTCTTTCCATTCTAATGCATTCACGCTTTTACACAATATCCTCATACAAAAGTACATACACACACACTCACACATACACACACTCAATCACATACAAACGTACACACACACAAACACAAACACACAAACACACACACACAAACACATACACGCAGGCCACGTATTTAGTGGTCACACGTGTTCGTCACTTCATTATATTGAGACTGACGTCATATTTATATTCTACTTCGCATCATTTTAATTCAAAAGTCGAAACAAAAAAATGGAAAAGAAAGAATGAAAGGA
>NW_008704310.1:545532-547605 GCF_000326865.2 Helobdella robusta | reverse complement strand
ATTCGTTCAATCATTCATTCATTCGTTCGTTCGCTTGTTTTTTTTGTTCGTTCGTTCGTTCATTAATTCATTCATTCATACATACATTCATTTGTTTATTGGCTCGTTGGTTCAGACATTCATTCATAATAATTCACATCGTTGACATATTTACCATCAGTTTTCAATACAATTTCTTTGTTTGTTCATCCATTCACAATCATTTGTTCCTATACTTCTCCCTTGTTCACTCAATCATCCAAATGTGTTTCTACCTTTGATTGTTGAGACGTCATGATAGTTGTTCATTTCGTGCACTCCTTCAACTGACACTTTTCTTAGTTTTTTAACTCTATTTTGTTCACTTATTTGTTCATTTGTTTATTCATCTGTTTGTTCATTTGTTTGTTTGTTCATTCAGTTGTTTATATATTTGTATTCATTTCTTCGTTCGTTCATTCACTGCGTCCTTATAACACAACAGTCCCACCCCATGGCTCCTACTTCCACCCCCCACAACTCGACACGGACCACATCCACAACAACCAACAGATCATCATCATCATCATCTTTCAGAAACAACAACAATCACCGCATTCGGCTCCTCTTTGCCTGTTTGGTTTTGTTGAAAACGCGCTATGAAATCATACATTAACACACACGCACAAAAACACACAAAAACACGCACGCATCACACAACCAACCAGGCACATCTATACAAACAATTTTATGTTTTCATGGGAAAGAAGTGTTAACAACACAAATAAAGAATTCAACATCATTAAACAAAACCGAAGTTGATAAATAATAATCTCCTACTTTATTAAGCGCACACCACCAATCACTTGCACTATCAGTTTCACAAACACAATCACGCACACACACACACACACACACACACACACACAAACACACAAACACACACACACATATAGCCGTGTGCGTGTATGTGTACGTGTGTGTGTGTGTAAATGTGCGTGTGTAATATGTATCTAACGCATTCAAAACACACTCACCACACAAACAATTCACACACACACACGTACACAAGAATGCACTTGGACGAACTACGTGTAGGGTATAATTATTTTGAATTGAAAAGTCTTTAAAAACACAACTTACACGCGCACACATGCACGCAGACAAACAAACACACGCGCGCACACACACACACACACAGAGACACATACACGCACACACACAGAGAGACACATACACGCACACACATAGACAGACACTCACACGTGCACACACACACAGACAGATACACACACGCACACACACACTTGGAGTCACGCAAGTAGATGACGCCGTGAATAAATTTGTTTGCATTCTTCGATGAGTTTGAAACAGGAAATTATTTTTGCCGGCAGATGTCCCCTCATTTGTTATCTGGCATCTCATTGGCTGTCCGCACGAAGTCACGTGGTTTGTGGTGTGGTGTGTTTAGGTGGCGATGATGATGATAAATGTGACGATGATTAAAATGATGATGATGATGGTGGTGATGATGGTATGTTTCCTAAATAATTTAATCAAGATGATAACGATGATGACTTCAACAGTTGCATCAAGATGGTGGTGATAATGATGGTGATAATGATGGTGATGATGATGTTGAAAGTGGTTGTGATGATGATAACTTGAAGATGGCTTCTAATGATAAAATTTCAAATTTTCATAAAAGTTGAATGTTTGGACAAGTTGTTTTTGTGTTTAAGATGATTGATTCATAATGAAACAAACGCTCGTCTTCTCTATGTCTTCGTTTGTGTCTACTGTGTTTTCATGTGTCTCTATGTGCTTGTTTGTATGTATTTGTATGTGCTCTTTGTATATCTTTGTATGTGTATGTTTGTTTGTGTGTTTGTATGTGTTTGTACAAGCGGTCTGTGTTTATTTCGGTCCGTACGCCACTGCACTTTTGTATGGTTTTTATTATCTCTATGCAATCTTATTCAGTTTATATCATATTTTCATAAACTTGAGGTATGCATGTTTGTTTATGAATGTTTATGCTTATTTTTTAAAGTATTTGTGCAGTGTGTGTTGTTGTGTGTGGTTGTGCGTAGTCGTGTGTGGCTGTGTGTGGTC
>NW_008704310.1:536980-545089 GCF_000326865.2 Helobdella robusta | reverse complement strand
GCCTATCCATCAGACGATAGAGTTGATAATTTTGAGTGCTGCATGTTCACAATTGTTAGTTACATTCTTTAAAACTTATTGGATCAACAAAAAATATCATTGAATTCAAGAATCAATCTAATCGCTGAGCAGATCCCAACAACTTTTAAAGTATATTAACTCTATTGCTCGTGAAATTTTATTAACTCTGAATTTCGCAGACGAAATTAATGTGCATTTGCATGATCCTGGAGTCAGGAAGTGCCGCATAGCCCGAAACACTTGTGACTGAACAGAGGATGACGATGGCTGGCGTGCTAGTATTGATGATGATGATGATGGAAAATGATGCCGACAATTACGATGTACGTTCTGAGTGAATCGCTGAACCGAAGTAAATTGGATTTTCAACACGACTACAGAAAGGCATAGAAAGAGACAGACGTGAAACACAGACATACACGACAACAGACATACAGACAAAACACAGACGTTTAGACAAAACACAGACATACAGAAAAACAAAGACATACAGACAAAACACAGACATACAGACAAAACACAGACGTACAGACAAAACACAGATATACAAACAAAACAAAGACATACAGACAAAACACAGACGTACAGACAAAACGCAGATATACAGACAAAAAACACAGACATACAGAAAAGCACAGACATACAGACAAAGCACAGACATACAGATAAAACACAGACATACATAAACAGAAACAGACATAAACACAAAGAAACGTGAAGACCTACGGACATGTATAAGTATAGAGTATAGAGAGAGAGAGAGAGAGAGAGAGAGAGAGAGAGAGAGAGAGAGAGAGAGAGAGAGAGTCAGCCAGGCGTGGAGCACGGAAACTTGTTAAAGTGTACATCCATCCATGGAGCTATCGAGTGTAGCATGCTAATGATGCATCGCCAAACAACCAACAGCAGCAGATCGCCTGCAACTTCAACCAGGTTCCTTGCTGCTAATTTCAATCCGCCTAAATACTTTAACCTTTTACTTCGTTATCACTTTCAATTGATTGTTTCTAAATGCTTTTGAAGGCGGGCGTAGTAAGCAACTGCCCAGCGAATATAAAAAATTCTACTTGCGACATAATCCGTTAAAATACATTAAAATGATAAATTGAATGTGAACGATGAGTTTTGAATTTTTGAAATTTTGAAAATAGTGGAGGAGATGGGATCATTTTTAGGAAAATTCCCGAAATTTTTGAACTTGTAAAGAAACGACGATTCAAATGGAAAGCGAATCTCGTGAATTTATCTTGCAGTATTAAATTCTTCTAAAGGTGACGCTCACGTGATCTCATTCAGTTGCGTCCTGTAGAACAAAGGAAAAAATCTCTCCTAGCGAATGAAATATCATTATTATAATTATTTCAAGTGGTACTGCATAGCCTCTCGCCAACCAAATATAGAAAAATCAAGGAACAAATTAAAATGAGAATATATAAGATGGAGTTAGCAAAAACAGCGTCAACAGAATTGAACTAAATATAAACACGTGAACCTATTAAAACATACGCAAAAACCAAAATGATGATAAATAAATTGATAAATGAGACAAACGAATTTAATTTTAATTCAACAAGCAAAATAGATTTAAGTCTACAGGTACACATATCAAGTACAAACTAGAAATTAGATTTTTTTTTTTTTTTTATTTTTTTTTTTTTATTATTTTTTTTTAAACAAGTTTATTTCATGAAAACACATGAAAAAGGATTCCAAAAGAAACCAAAATTCCGAATAACAAGGAACCCCACAAAAAATAATAAAACACATTAATGTTGTCAAACGTCAGTATCAATTTTTAAAAACTAATTAGTATTGTTACAAAATTTTAGAATTAAAAAACATATGCATAAAATTAAACTTGTTGCAACGAGAAAGAAAAAATTTTATCACGAAAAGAAAGAAATTCAAATAAAATGAATTAAATAAATTAGAATTACCTTAAATATAAAACCAAAATATAAAACCAAAATATAATATCAAAGAAATGCGTATAAACAAGAAAAAACAATAAAACAATATTGTATACTAAATAAAATTAATTAAGATAAACATAAAAGAAATTTTTTTAATTTATATTTAAATGGTCGATAAACAGTACAAGTTCTTATAAAATTTGATGGTCTGTTCCATTTATATACCCCATAAAAACATATATTTCTATTGAGTAGTTTGGTGTTAACAATAGATTCTTTTAATTTTTTTTCAAAATTGGAACTCGGTGGTCTTGCCTTGATTTCATATTTAAATGAATCATGTAGGTAATTGTCTGATGGACTTATAGCACTATTAAGAAATCGAAAAATAAAACAACAGCATTTAAGATAATTTATTTGAAATATCGATAGAATCTTAAGTTTATTGAAAAGGTCTTTTTTATCTATATCGATTTTAAAATTTGAAAACTGAACTGAACTTGGAGTCACCGTAGTAACTATCGACTGCTGACCTGAAACCGCTCAGGGAGATGGCATCAGCAGCGGCTCAAGGCAGTTTGTCCCATTCTCCCACCATTCTATTCGGAAAAAAATTTACAACAGTCTTGAAATTATGGCCCCTTGTAGGAACATCGTGTGCACACAGTAACGTAGGGGCAACATCGGCAGGGAGCTGACCATGTATTATTCTATATAACAAAACAAAGTCGACTTTTAGACGTCTGTAGACCTGAGATGGCAACTCCAATTTCCTCAACCGGTCCACAGACCTATGCAAAATGTTCTTACGCGCGTTGCCCTTCTCTGAACTTTTTCACCTCATTTATTAAACTGACTTTGTATGGACTCCATACTCGGACACCATACTCCATGTGCTACCTCACCAATGACTTGTATGAAGTAACGAGAGCTTCATTTGAAGGGTATTTGAAATTCCTTGCAATGACACCTAGGATAGAGTTTTCTTTGTCAACTACTTTAGAAACATAACTATTGAATTTCAATTTATAATCTATTATGCCTCCAAGATCTGAAACTTCTTTAACCAGCGGCAGACGAATAGATCCGTTGCCGTCCCAAATTGTGTAGGGTTAGCAAGGTTAGTGGGAGCAAAATTTTAACAACTTAAATTTTTCAGTGTTCAATTTCAATTTCCAATTATTAAGCCAAACTATTAATTTACCTATATCGCGCAAAAAACAGTTTTTGTCCTCTTCACTCTTCAATACCTTGTAGATTTTTGAATCATCTGCAAAGAGTAGGATATTGTCACATACATATAAAATGTCGTTAAAATAAATAAAAAAGCGACGGACTTAAAACCCCAACCCTTAAGATCCGACTCTAAACCGGATTTGTCTCTGATAAGGCATCATCAAGTATGACCTGAAAAGTTCTGTCGCAGAGATATTTCGCATTAATCCATTTTACTATCTTTCCATTCACACCCTACCCTTAAAGTTTGACTGCGGGTAACTTTGCCAAACGCTTTTTTTTAGATCCATGTAGACTACATTGACCTAATGACCCTGGTCCACTCCCTCAGTTATATCTTCCAAAAATTTCAAAAGTTGCAAATCCGCAGAACGTCCAGGGAGGAAACTAAATTGACTTTTTTGAAAAAAGACTTTTTTTTGATGAAATGTTTCATGACATAGTCCTTTATCAGGGCTTTCATGGTTTTACAACTAATTGATGCAAGTGCCACTGGACGATAGTTTTGGGTCAGGTCTTTTCTTCCATTCTTATACAACGGTACCACATGACTTAACTTCCAATCATCGAAAACAACCCTTTTATTTAATGATCGCTGAAATAACCTGCACAAATAGGTACTAATCAAACCAAGCATTTTCAACAAAACTCTAGGATCTATTCCATTTGCTATAAATCTAAATATCAAAATAAAAATAATGAAACCGGGGTTACTTGTTATTTCCTTAACGCAATTTGGATAGTTAAAAATCTCAATCTGACTATGCATTTGCGAAAAAATGAAAAAAGCCGTTTATTTATTTGTTTTTTTAAACACAAAAATATTCATACACAAAAGCACATAAAAGGATAGATTGAAAGAAAAATTCCAAAATTCTGTGTTACAAGGCACAAATCATTTAAAAAGTAAATTAATTAATTAATATGTGACTTAATAAGTAAATTTATTAATTAATGAGTGAATTAATTAGTAAATTAATTCATTAATGAGTGACTTGATAAATATAGTTGAATGTTTATGAAACGCAAAAAAAAATATATAAAATATGCAGGCTTAATTTATTTATGTGAGTCTCGTAAGATTTTTTAAATAATATTTTGATGACATGGAAGCTAAATTTAAAAGTTAAATAAAAACTTGGTATACAAAATCATTTATTATTATTAATATCATTGTTAGTATTATTATTGTTGTTGTTTCTAAACTTTATCAAATGTAATTCAAGCCAGTAGGCCAGTGGATGGATACATTTCATACTGGATAATAGAAATCTCAACAACATTCTACTTGTAGGTAGATGAGACTTCGTTCAAATACAACAACAGATGATGATAACAAAACAAACTTCATTTAAAAAGTTGTATGAAACTATAGAGACCTGGTAATGAACAAACGTTTTGCCATCTATCGCTGAAATGAAAGCAGCGGTTTATGTTCCGCACACCTCCAATGATGATTTTATAACTTCTTTCTTGCAGACAAAATTAAATAAATAAAAAAAAAACAATGCAATGTAAATGTTTGTTTCTACTAACAGTAATTGTTTGTAAATGTGATTAGCATAATACACACATATATTTTTTTGTTTAAATTTTTTTTTATTTATTTACATATATTTAAATATATTCACGCTTATGTTTTTATTTTTTTCCCAACATTTATGTTTATCTATGTATACAACGTCCAAAAATATATACAATCCTATCTGTACAAACATATTTGTGAGCGATATATGAATATATGAACTGATCATACATAATGCATTGTTGCTCCGATATAAAGTCTAAACTGATGCTAATAACTAATTGAAAGGGCTTGCTTGAGTTATCTTTACTATTGATAAGCATCCAGCGCTACAAATGTTTCTTATTTATGATCTCTTCTGCCGATTCTTTTTTCTACCTTTGTTCATTTTAGTTTTTGTTTAGTTAGTCCGTTTTAAAATTAGGCAGTTAGTTAATGTACTACAACATTTACTTTCAAAATAAAAAATTATTCCATTTCACTCGCAATACAAATTTTGTTAATTTTGGAAAAGTAGGAAGCCCGAAAAGCTGGTGTAGTCGTTGAGGATGGCAGAATGTTTCTCCAGGAGCAACCACACGTGGTCTCCTTTTTTTAGGTTGAAGACGACGGATTGTGAGCCTGTCGAGAAGCCAGTGTCGACGCGATTGCTGTGGAGTGGCGATCGATGGCGGCTGTTCATCATGAGCCAGGCACTGATGCTCGTTGAGTTCTGACTGACTACATGCGCTGTGAACGTTAAGAGATTGGAGTGTTAACTTTGCAAGTGGTTTTGAGAATTTTAAAATTCATTATTTTCCAAGTTTTTTCAAGCCAACAATTCGTTTGAGTAAATAGCAACAAAAAATATTACAGCACCATTTAAACATTTGCCAGTATTGCAAAGCCAAAACATTCGTTAACTCATTCAAAACTGTGCCTTGAATGTAAACAGATGCTGGTTAATTAGGCATAATTTTTCTGTTAAAAGGCACCATGTTATACAAAGAGAAAAAAGCGGCAAGTAATTTGAAGTAAATTAATAACAAAGGCAAGGTGTAGAAGATTATGATGACAGATGATGCAGCTGCTGATGATGAAGATGAAGTGGGCGATGGTATGGAACATCTGAGTGACGAGAGTGATTAGAAAACGTTAGTTAAAGTGCCAAATAAGTTAATAAACGCTGAGATGAAATATGACAGCGGATTAAAAATGGCTGGTATTGAAAATTTGAATTTAAAAGTGGTTTTAATAATTTCATTTAAAAAAAATCGTGAAATTGTAATATTTTACATTTATTTTTTTCAAAATGATTTCAACAAAATAAGATATTAACAATATTCTGTATTAACTCAAATTAATAATTAATTTAAGCTGTTTATGAGAATCGTGTAGCTATCTCCATTAACTAACCTGTAAAAAAGTACGTGCCATTGACTTTGCAGATGAAATGCGACGAGTAGACATCAAAGGAGTCTCCGACATTGGACAGCACCAGATCAAAAGTGATGGTCGTATCCTGGCCGACCGGTCCCAACTTCTGCGTCCTCACAACTGAAAATGCAACACGAGCGAACCCTTCAACGTGAGGTTCCCCTTTTGAACCTTTTACACCAACAAATCCGGTGTAACCTCGCTCCCCCTTGTCTCCCTTTGATCCCACTTCACCTTTGTCTCCGCCCGGCCCTTTCTTGCCTCTGTCTCCAGGTGGGCCTAAGGGCCCAATCGGTCCGATGGGTCCTTGTATTAAAATATTATATTAAAATAGTTTTTTCAATTAGTAATTTTGTTGCTTTATTCAGCTTTCCATCGAGTCGTTTCAGTGAGTATAATGTACTTAAATAAGTTTATTAGACACAAACCAATGGATCCTATTTCTCCTTTGCTACCACTATCGCCCTTATCTCCCTTGTTGCCATCCTGACCACGTGATCCATGCAATCCAGGGACTCCAGGTATTCCCGGAGGTCCAGCTGATCCTGGGCGGTGGGAGCAGCCGCAGTGGTGGTGGTCTCTATCTTCTTCCGTTTCATGTTTGATAGCGAATGTGGGTGGGTGGAGGAGGTGGGTTATGAAGAGGGTGATGGAGAGGGTGGTGAGGGTGGGTGGGCCGGTGGGCAGCAACATTTTCTGAAAGTTTAGTAGTTTAATTTTTTAAACGCTTGTCGTTATCAATCAGAATTTCATCGCATGTTTTTCCATTTGAAAATTAATTTTTATTTTATCTTAATTTAAGTTTTTTTTTTCATTTATCTTTAAAACTTAAGATCGGTCATTTAAAATGAAACTTTATGGAATTTAAAAATAAACAATGAAGTATTATAAAGATTATGTTGGAAATTGTGAAAATAAGAAAAACAATTGTTACATCTATCATGAAAACTGCAACAAACAACCTCAGCACATATGAGAAATGAAAAGTGAAAAAATGTTTGAATTTGAAGGGAAATTTCGAAGATTGTACTTTTTTGGTTGTTGGGTTCAAATAAAAGAAAGTTTTTATATATTGGATAAAATAACAATGAGAAACATGTTTTTCCCCAGTGGTTTATAATCAATGGGACAGTGAATGAGCTACAGATCAGGTTCGTATGATTTATACGGGAACTGTTTATGAATCGGAATGAAAAAATTTGAAGTAAAGTTTTCAACTACTTCTATTATTTCATTTGAAACAAAAATAGAATTCTTTGGGATAATCTATTGAGAGGTGCGCAGATAAAAATGATAAAATTTGACAAACATTGGCTCCAGGCATTAATAATTGCATATTCTTTCAAGCGCAATTAACACAAGGGAATTTTTTTGCGAGTTAAACGTTTTCAACCAACGTAAGACAAAATGTAATGTCAGTCGACCCCATTTCATTTCAGCAATCTATCAGTCAATAGCATTGTAACGTTATAATCTGCCTACAGATATACAAATTATACAAACTATTCCTGTAATTTCTTACGGAAAATATGAAAAAATAACAAAAAGAAAATAGAGTATATGAAAAAATGTTAGAGATAAAAATTATTTGAGAAAAAATTGAAGTGTGGATTGATGAGTTGAATAACTTTCCTCACCTAGTCCATCAATAAAACAACCATTTCACCCCATCTCATACCATCTCATCTCATTCCATCCCACTTCATTCCATCCCAATCCATTATCTCGCATCCCACTTCATCTCGTCCCCATCCTATTCCATCGATAGATAGATAGATAGATAGATAGATAGATAGATAGATAGATAGATAGATAGATAGATAGATAGATAGATAGATAGATAGATAGATAGATAGATAGATAGATAGATAGATAGATAGATAGATAGATAGATAGATAGATAGATAGATAGATAGATAGATAGATAGATAGATAGATAGATAGATAGATAGATAGATAGATAGATAGATAGATAGATAGATAGATAGATAGATAGAT
>NW_008704310.1:513646-536474 GCF_000326865.2 Helobdella robusta | reverse complement strand
ACGATTATCACCAGTTGATGAACACAATTTCTTTTCTTGGTTTTTTATTCTCTTACGAATGCCTAAAGAGTTTTTTCAATGAAAAAAAACTTTGCACTCCCATCCTGATGATTGTGAAGCACTCAACTAATGATTTAAGATTGATTGCGTGAATTTAATTTTCAACAATTCTGTTATTATTTCCTTTGAAATGTTGTTTTTCCTTGAAATGTTGCTAATGTTGAACGGTTAGTTACACACCGTTCACTCATTAATTAATTAATTAATAATTAATTAATTAATTAATAATTAATTAATTAATACATGCTGATGAGCAAACAAAAAATATTCATAGCTGATCACAGTAGCAGCATGTTTGTCAATTTTTAAATAAAATTCCTCATAGACAAACAACAATCGAAACGGGAACTTGTTGATTATTCATAAAATGACAATGCTGATGATAACGAACATGATGAAATATGCTGCACCATCGAAGATATCCGTGATAGTAGGGGAGATGATGATGATGATGATGATGGTAGGAATTGGTGGTTAAAATTTTAATGATTGTGACAAGTTGAGCAAAAAATGTTGATCGGAACGATGATGAAGATGATGAGGATGAAGAAGAATGAGATGGTGGTGTGATGATGATGGTAATGATGATGACGATAATGATAATGATAACGTTTGGAGCAACCATCCAACAAAGCACTGACTGCCCTATCATCACGCTCCATCATATCTATTATGATCAGTGCACTTGAAATATGTTGGTGTGAAACATTCTTACAGCAATCAATCATTTCGTTTGGCTGGATAATCGACATCGCCCAACAACTTTTTTATTATAAAACTGATACACTGCGATGGAAATACTTCTCCAGCTCCAACTGCAGAGCAAATTAACGCTACTTGTAATGGAAACCATTCATTTCATCTGCACATCCCTTTAACACATTTGTTCATCTATACACTTGGAAGATTGAATGTTAAGAGTGGAGAGATCTGATGGAGCGCTAGCAATGCTGATAACATCAATTGAATACAATAAAAACTTTTGCAGAGTCGCATGCATCGCTGCTTCAAAGGCGATTGCAGCAGACGTGTGCAATTTAAAAAAGATGACTTCAGCATTTTCTCACGAAAGGTTGTGAACATTGGTTCACTTGGAAAGCATCTTGTTCCATAAACCTGGAATGACGCAAAGGAAATCGTGGCTAGCCAGGTGGGATTTGGCAACAGGCAAGTTTTGGAAATTAACTGAAGATCCACACGAAGTTATTTGTTTGGTGGGTTGATGATGGGATCGGAAGTGGGTCGATATGATAAAGCTGATGATAAAAATGATGACGATGGTGATGAGGATGATCATCTTATCTAGACTATATAGGTATTTTATTTCTCTGACATGTGTTTCCAACATTTTACGTTCTCCTAGCAAACAGTTATGCCGGTAGTTAACTCACAATACAGAAGATGTGTGCATTGGAGCATCATAACTTAATTAGGCATCAAATTATGTGATGTGTGCATCCGTATGTATCTGTACGTGTGCGTGTGTGTGTATCTGTGAGTGTGTGTATGTGTGTGAATGTGTGTGTGTGTTTGTGCATGCACTGAACAAGTTAGTTGCTGCTCAAGAATGTGCAAGAAGTCATTAAATTGATATTAAGAAAGAAGTGTGAAATAAAATTGAAATAGAGAAACAGGAATGAAGGAATGATTTAAAAGTGCGTAAATAGTAAAAAATGAACAAAACAAAAACAAAAAATTGACTGAGTAAATGTTACAAAATGAGAAAAGATGAAAAAAACAATGATGCTGGAGATGAAGTCTGATAAACTGTGTTGGGAAACAAAATGAAGTGCAACCATTTCATGTAATATATTGAAATATAACTAAATTAACAAAAATTAATTTTATATTCATTTATTCATTTGTATTCGTATTTATGTATTACCATCGGATTATTTGTATAGCGCCTTTTATTGCATTCAAACTCGACATACATGTAGATTTTTTGTAGCATTCCATTCCAATCAGGTCAAATTATATTGTCGAAAAAATTTCTAAATAAGTGTCATTTTAACTTTTTCGACATTCCAAAATTGATTTCCAGGATACCAAAATCTCTCAAACCAACCGAAAATGGAATTTGATAAACCGATAGCAAATCAAAACCCTAAAATCGCCACGTGCAACACAGTGACGGAGTATTTCTGGGAACAATTCTATCTATCAAATACTTTGGAGCTTGTCCGTTAACGCACTAGTGAGGCAATTTAATAAACAATCTTCTGTTCAACGGACAAACATGAGAGATCAAAGAGAATGAAAGTAATCTGATCCAATTTTATGATTCCCTGATTTTATGATTTTATGGCAGCTTAATTCTGGATGTAGAAGAGCAACAGATTTATTTAGCAAATATTGAAACAGGCTGTTGCAATGGTCGATCCTTGAATGTATGAACTGATGAATCAAGCACTGCCTTGTCTACATGTTCAGTTATTTTTAAACGTGTCTCAATTTTTGTACATGGTAAGCGCAATTATGTAATACCAACTTAATGCGTATTTCCATTGACGTGCTCGTGTTGAAAATAAATCCAGGATTGCGTGCTGAGGTACAAAGCTCCAGGCTGAATTCATTTATCTTAACAGATTTTATATTCTTCTTGTCAATTTTTCGCCGTGTGTCAACTGGTAAAAACTGAGCTTGCATTGATTCAACTCAATCTGTGTCTCATCATCCAACTGTCATTGATCGTCAAACAGGACCCCAGGTCACTAACTGAATCACCAAAGGATGATAGGGAGGGGTTGATAATGGTCTGGATGTCGTTGACAAAGACATGAAATTTTGAATTGAACTTTTTAATTATTTGGTAAACATCCGCTGCATACATCAAAAACAGGACAGGGCCCAGAACAGAACCCTGTGGTACACCAAATGACAAAACATCAACCGACGCCAAATTACCCTTTAAAAAACTCGTTGAGTACGACCAGCAAGATATGACTCAAACCACACGTTATTTCCGAAAATCAAAATACTGTTCTCTTGTTTGATTTTGCTTTGATTAAAAAATTTTAATTTAGTTACAAATTTTAAGTTGAAGAAATTTTTATTATTATTTGCTTATTTTAATAGTGACACATGGCGCATATGGAAACGCTTTTGACTAAAAACAGCAAAATTTTGTAGGTTGAAATTATAACGAAACATTCATCACAACGTCAATTATTGTCATATCTAAATAAACTACAATTGAACTAATTCCTTTGCAGCCCAACGAACATTTTAACTAAAAAATTACTTTTCATTTTGGTAGGGTATATCGACGGCAAACATTTTATTTAAACAACTTAATCGTGAATTAGTGTTAAACTTATATTCCAAATATACAAAACGAAGTAAAAACTACAACCTCAAATTAACAAACGAACCAACGTTACAGTATTTTCGGCATTAATCATCTTATTAATCAATCAGAGACATCATTCTCCAGGCAGATGATTTATTGCTACACAAATTCAAAATGTGGTTAGTATTTTGTTTACTCAGGCCAACAAAATTAATGATAACGCTGATACAACTGTGTGGGAAAATATTTAAAAAACTTTCCTGTCTCCACTGTTTAAGGTTTGATTCCATTGTAAATATTTTTTAACAGATATGTGCATTATTAAGGTGTACGCGTTATGAATGTGTGCACGCATTCAGTCGCCTAAATTAAAATTTACATATATTCGTTTATTCATGTATGTGTTGCATTATAAAACTAGATGTGTTTTCAAGAGCTGAACAGGCATAAAAAAGCAAGTAAACAGCAAAAACATACAAACAACAAGTAAATAGCAAACATACAAACACCAAGTAAACAGCAAACATACAAACGCCAAGTAAACAGCAAACATACAAACACCAAGTAAACAGCAAACATACAAACACCAAGTAAACAACAAACATACAAACACCAAGTAGGCTGAAAAAGCAATCGTTTGAACAAAGTTAAAAGAATTATGCAAAAGATGAAAGCGTGCAATTGTTTTGACAGCCGGTAGCAATAAAATGAAAATTTTCTTTAAAAAACATTCCTCCATAACAACTCAGTACTACGTTACGTAGTTTATACCATCGCTTGTACATCTTGCATATTGTTTCATGCTCCCGTGGTTCGTTGCTGTTTTTTGAATGTTGTTCTGAATAAACTTCGCCGAAGGACATTTGTAATTCTCACCAACAGAAGGGCAACTGACTGTTTGCTGGATGTTGTTATGTAAGATGTTTGATTGTATTAATCTGTTGATTAAAAATGTTGAAAGTTGTTTTTAAATATTTGCCCATGTTTTAGAAAATTTCGTTGATTTCAAATAATTCAATTCATCACTCCATGAAAGTTTCTTCATTCACTTTCTTGAGTGAGTTGCACGCAGTGTTTGCCTCTCGAAAAAACAGAAAACAGTCAAAAAAGAGTTCATTGATCATCCGATCTCAACGAGTCTCAGAAACTGTGAGCTATTTTCATCCAACGACATTTCAAAAACATTAACCATGAAATCTTCTCATTAGATCTTCTACTTTCTTAAGTTTTTCTGCTGGGTGGTTTCTTCTTTCTTCTTTTTTAACGCTTCTTCATCTGGATGTTCCGTACTCGCAGTAATCAGGCGATGAATCTCAAGCACCGATCAAACATCATTCTCTCAATTACAAACTAATCAACATTCTTTTGTTATGCACTATGCTAATATTGAAATTAAATTAATTATAAGCTGTTGAACTTATAAAATATTACACAGTTAATGTATGAAGAGAATTCATCTTGAATGCAGTTTTTAACAAATTTCTCAAGTCCATAAAACCACGAGTAGTGAAGTAGTAACTATAAATTTAGAAAATTAAATATTTTAAATATGTCACACATTTAAACACGCTCTCTTGCATCACTCAATCACACCTCACACACCACAAACCACACACAAACACACAACACACACACAATGATTCTCTCATACACAAACACACACAACACACACACACAACACACACACAACACACACACACAAACACACACAACACACACACACACACACACACACACAATGATTCTCTCACACACAAACACAGAAAAAAGCAAATATCAATCAAGTTATTTTAAATACGTTTTTTGCAGTGCCGTGATGAAGTCTGATGATGTACAAAAAGCACTGCAACACAACACCACATGTCTTTTTTTTATAAAACTTAGTGTTAAATCGCTGAAAAAAAAGAATTGAAATATACCTGAAAAGAACAGATTTATGTTTGAATGGATTAATAAGTGTTGCAGCTAACAACAGCTAATTCCAGCTAATTCCAGCTATTACCAACTAAAACCAGCTAATACCAGCTAAGACCAGCTAATAGCACAATTGAGTAGAGAATGAGCGAGTGAAAGAAGAAACTCTTTGAAGTATGATGAAGTGAAGACGTGAAGTCGTGAATTATGAAGGAAGGTCAGGAGTTTGTTTCATGTCACAAGCCTTATTCACGGACGTTCTTTGACTGGAGCTATGCAAAGAAATGCCGACTCCATGCATATGTGTGTATGTATGTGTGTATGCATGTGTGTTTGTATATGTTTGTGTGTGTATGTATGTGTGCATGTATGTATAAATGTAAGTATAAATGCATGTTTGTGTGTGTGTGTATGTATGCATGTGTGTGTATGTATGTATGAGTGTATGTATGTGTGAATGCATGTGTTTATGTGTTAATGCATGTGTGTATGTGTGTGCCTGTATGTGTGTAAGTGTGTATGTTTGTGTAATTGTGCGTTGCAGCATTTGCATGCTATCAATCAAGTTATTTTAAATACGTTCTTTGCAGTGCCGTGATGAAGTCTGACGATGATACAAAAAAAAAAATGGAGAACTGCAAAAAATTCAGTAAACAACTGGCGAAATGTTTGTAAGAGAAGTTTATAATAGTGTTAAACTCTAAAGCATCGCTTGATGATGCAAATTTTCAATTGACAGATAATTCACGAATTACCTGCTCGCATTAACAAACATCATCCCGTAATATGAAGTACGTCGTCAGACTCACTCACGTTGAAAAATTTATTTGAAGATGGATGGATGGTTTGTTTGTTTGTTTGTGTTTGCATATGTATGTATGTATGTTAAAACCAAATCAGCGATGAGTGACACGAAACAGTGTATGTATGTATGCATGTCTGTCTGTCTGTCTGTATGTGTGTGTGTATGACATATATGTATGTATGTGTGTCTGTATGTATGTATTTATGTATGTATGTATGTATGTATGTATGTATGTATGTATGTATGTATGTATGTATGTATGTATGTATGTATGTATGTATGTATGTATGTATGTATGTAATTTATTTATTGACCAACTGCCCAGAGGGCCATAAAGAACCACTTAACTAAACCGAAAAAATAAAAATAAACGAATTTCAATAAAATGTACGTCACGGAAAAATAAGTTTGAAAAATCATAGTAAATATTAAAAATGACCATCATCTCGCGAAATAATATCATAAAAAAAACCAATTAAATAAAGTTTGATAAATTGATAGTTGTAACAATATTGATAATTATTTAATAGTTAAAAATTTGTAAAAATCAACAGAGAGCAGTTGATTTTTGAAGACAGTACATGAAGTTGAAGAGACGACATCTGCTGGCAGGGCATTCCATAAGTCACTAAGATTGAGCATTTTACTTTGATGTTCCCGAGTTGATAAGTACAGTGCTGGAATGAAATTACTATTCAGGTCTGTTTGAACGAGGTTTTGAATTATTTTCTAGAGAAGGCATAGATCAGAAATTAACCTCCGACGTTCCAAAGTATGCATTCCAACTGCGTGCAGTCGAGACAGGTATGGGAGATGATGTAGAGACGGGATAAACTTTGTAAATCTTCTCTGTATATCTTCAATTTTGTTTATTTGTAATTTGTAATGTGGATTCCAGACAAATGAAGCATAATCAGCCAGAGGACGTACGTATGTGCAGAAGGCTTTGATGAGTAGGTCTTTATCCTTTGAGGTAAAACATCTGGTGATTAACCGTGCACGAGAGGAAGATCCATGAGCACTATCGTTGAAATGAAGATGAAAATTAAGTTGGTTGTCGACAATTACACCAAAATTTTTAGAGTGGTCCATGCGCGATAAATAGTGATGACAAATCGAATATTGATGAGGAACTGTATTAGATCTAGTTGAAGAAGGAAATGTGCAATGGGAACATTTGTCGGGAGAGAGCGGTAGCTGCCATTTTGCACTCCAAGCAACTATATCATTGATCACTTGTTGAAATTTGATTGAGTTGGATGAACGGCAGTACAACTTGATACCATCCGCAAAAAGCAAAATCCTAACAGAATGGGATGAGGTACAGTCAGCTATATCGTTTATGAAAATTGGGGATAGGGTGGGTCCCAGGACGCTACCCTGCCGCACACCACTAGTAACCGTAACAGATGCTGACAATTTATCTTGTGTGTATGTGTATTGTGTATGTGTTTGTATGTGTGTATGTGCGTATGTGTGTGTGTGTGTGTTTGTGAGCATGAAAATTTTTATTTTCGGTGGAGAATTTAGTCCTTTTCCTCACGACTAACATCATAGCTTAGAGGGTAAAGTTGCCGGGTCGGTCTTGTGTTTTCATTGCGTGCTTCCCTGGTTCAAGTGCTCTCCGCAAAAAAAACTTTAAAAACATTATAAACCTACTAACCCTATTCCTTCTTATAACAATATGTGTTGGTGTGCGTGTGAAATTTGTCTTAGTGACGTAACAACAAAACAAAAAAATGTTATCAGCTGCTGAGAAATTTTAGTTTTAAATGCCAGAGTGATATCACGATATATTGATTAATTTCTCCATAAAAATTATTTAAAATATTTAAAATAAAAATAAACTCAGCATACCTTAATAGACTTTTCAGAGGAATATTTCAAAAAAGTATCAAGACAAAACAAATGTTCTTTCAAAAGATAATCTAGTTGAAAACGTTTTGTCGGTTCAATCCGGTGACCTTCAATCAGACCAGAAAACAGTTGCAACAGTTACCCGTACAAACAACTTATTAACATTAATAATATAATTGAGTTGAGGCCATGTAGGAAGCAATTAATTCATTACTATCTACTTCGAGATGACAGGGTTGAAACATTCGACGTTCATCTAATGAGTGATAAAACAACACAACAACATCTTGTATGAGGGAATTTATACTAATCATATGATGTTTATATATTATATATATATATATATATATATACATATATTGGATATATATATATATATATATATTCAATATTTGTATATATATATATATATATATATATATATATATATATTGGATTACGACTGTCAGAAATGAAATTATTGATAAAAATCACAGCCTGCTCGGCTTTAGTGATCTTCCTATTTAACTTTTCGATTTTTCTAACTGTTGATTGTAAATCATTTTCAAGTTTCTTGAGTTCAAAACCAAAATTTTTGTTTATTTTATACATGAGAGAACAAAAAAGCTTTTTTCGGTGTTCCTATACCATCTTCGGTGCTTAAATTGATACGTTGAGTTTGTGCCCAGATGCTCAAATATACATAAAAATGTCTCCACTCTACTTTGTTGATTCCTTGTCTGTTTATTCTATTTATATGGTTTAAAGTGAATACCTAACGCTCATCTGATTAGTTTTACACTCTTCAACTTCATTTAATAGTAATTATATTAGCGTTAAGTATCCACTTTCAACAAACAAACTCAAGAAATATAAATTTGATTGAAATAAAAAGTTTGCTCGCAATTGATATAGCTACAAAGCATTTATTTTAATTTTTATTTAAAATTTTTGACAATTCTAGTTGAGGGTGGCATATCCACAAAATTTTTTGTCGGCTTTCTCATTGAAATAAATAATACATTATAATATTATTTTATAATAATATATTATAAACTTGCAGCCTTATTAATACCAATGATATTTAAGATTGCACTCGCCTCATTCTACGCAAGTTTAAGTTCATGTTTTCTGGTGGTTTGTGCCATTTATCATCAATGGTGGATCTAGGGACTTGAGGAAGCGTTCCACCAAACTTAGAAAGGACGAAATAATGATGAATCTGATTAAAAAAAAGGTCCTCAACTCAAAGGTCATCCCATCAAGCGAACGGAAATTACTAAAAAATGTCATTTTAAAATTTTTAGATTTAACTTTCAATGACTGATTAATATTTAAAACTTGTGTATTTTTTGGTTAAATTTAGTTAAATGTGTAGAAAATTAAATTTAGTTTAGCAAGTTCAGCTGTTGAAGAGTGTGTTTTGGGTTTTTCTCTAGTAGTTCTGTGTATCTTTTTTATGGAGAGCCTTCAAGTTAGCGCGTTATGTATCATCATGTAAAAGGCGAGGTTTCCAATTGCGTAAAAAAACCTTACTTGTGGCCACATTTTTCTTCTGTTAATTATTTGAAAATTTTTAAAAATTTGAATTTTGTTGGTATTGTTTTACGTTATTGAGAGGAATAATCATTGAAGAAAAAGACGAATAATTTAAATTGTCTTCCAGTTAGGAAGATCAAATATAAATTTTAGGAACAATTCCTTAAAAAAGTTAAAAAAATATGTATAAGTTAAAAACAAAAATAAAATTAATCACATGTTGTACAGTTCAAGTTTCACACTGAAAAAATATATTAAATAACAAAAAATAATTTAAAATCTGGTGTACAATTATCAAACAGTTAATCAAATAAAATAATTTTGTAAAGGTCGTCCAATTCTGGATTACCCCTTAACATGAAGTGGCTGTTAAGTTTTGTTCTTCTATAATTTTCGGATGGAAGTTACAGATGAACCACCTTATAGAGTGAACCCCCACCTGTCCACTATCTTCCATTTTTGACCACCAATGTTTACCACCATCCACTTCTTGACATGCTTCGATCTGGTCACATTCTGCTTCCACAAAGACTGGTCATTATTTTGAAATAAAGTTCTTTACATCTCAATTACGAATGCCGATGAAGTGATTGGAAATCATTCGGCCTAGAGATAGGTGCTGCAAACTCTTCGGAAGCGAATGAGATGTTATACGCATGGATTTTGTTGGTCAAATTTTTAACTATTGCTTCATGTATGGCAATCTCTTTCATTACTTTTTCTTTCTCTTCCAACAATTTTTTCAACATTTTCTCGTTTTCTTCGTCTTTTTTTCTTTTGTTGTCCCTGGATTTCTTGGCTGCCAGATTATTTTTCAGTCGCTTCGCTCTGTAACTTTCGTTCTTCAACTCCTCCGGCACTGGCCGCTTTTTGACTCTCCGAGATGACTCTTCCTTGCTATCCGCATTCGTGTTACTGCTTTCTTTATTTTTCCTATTTAACTCTCTGTTCACGTATTTGTCAGAAATCATTTTTTGTTTCATGAAATATGTCTCCCCTTCATGGCTGTCGTTTCTCGGGGTCTGAGGTTCAATGCAGTTATCCACGTTGAAATGCTGGTTTATGTTTGTAAGGTTTGTTAAGTTTGTGCTCATTGCATGTCTTCTGGGAAATGAGTTGTTCGTCGCTGAGTGCGCAAATTGGTTGTTGTTGAAGTTTTTCTGTTTTATATCATTACTAAAACTCAGTTTCTCGTTTTCCACTTCAAATGGGTCAGTGTTAAAGCAATTCCTAAGTTCATTGAAGCTGTCGGCGTCGTTCATTGTTTTGTTGAAATTCAGAAACATGTGGTTATTGTAGTTGTTGACTTGGCTCGAAGATGAAAAGTTTCCTCCAACATCACCGTTGATCATGAAATTGTTGAAAGGAAGCTGGTGGCTGTTGAAGTTGTCGTAACTGAAGTAGCGGTGTAGCTTGTTGCAGCCGTAATGGAACTGGTTGTTGCCAATATAGTAATTATAATTGCTCTGGAATGGATTGTTGTAGGGGTCGTTGATGCGGGAGTTGTTTCTGAAACTGTCGTTGTGATCTTTGTTTTTGTCCATCATGTTAAATTTTGAAGTATTGTTAGTGAACACAGGAGCTTCGTAAAACGTATTTCTATTTGCATTATATGCTCCAGATGACTTGCCGTGCGCATCATTGAAGTTGTTCATTGAGATGATTTGGTCGTCAAAACAAACTGGTGCATTGTTGAGGGGTGAATGTTGTTGTTGTTGTTGTTCTGCCTTTGTTGCAGTTGCGGTTGCTAGAGTTGCTGTTGATGTTGCGACTGTTTTGGTGGCCGTTGTTAGGGTAGTTGGAACGTGGCGAGGCTGGTTGTACATGGTCGGAACACTGGACCTGTACCTGGAATCTGTGTGATGTTGTGGCCGTGTGTTAAACAGTGTTCGTGTGGCTTTGTGAGTAAAAATTATCATTTGAGGGTTCAAACATTGATATAATCATGTTTGAAAATGTGCACTTCGTTTAAATTGTTCGTGTTTGACCGTGTTGAACTGGTACCGCATGCATAGGTGAGGTTCACCACAGTCGGATTATGTTCTAAATTTAGTTCAAATAACGTTCGCTATCAAATTTTAAAACAGCAGCCTCGTAGCGTGTAAATTAAAAAAACACGATATTTAAAATTTGTTCACCAGAGCACATCATTCAGGTACGCAGGGCCTGCCTCTCTACTTTGTAACGCGATTTTTAATTTTTATTTTGACTTTATTTCCAAAATGCACATGGTAAAGTATGAACCACTACCACTACATATGAACCACCACCATTGTAAATCAAAACATCAACCAGTAACAATTAACCAAAAGTTGTTTTGATTTGACTTTCCAGTAAACATTTCAGTTAATTTTGTATCACAAAAAACGTCTTACACGTTCAGTTGATATAAAATAAATTAACGCCACGTACAAATTGGATACAGTTGTTTGTGGCTGCACAATTTGAGGTTGTACATGATTGTGCTGTACAAAACTGAGCCCAGTGTGTTTCAGATTTCAAGTAATTATCTTAAAAAATGTAACAACTTCAAAAACATTTAATATAAGCATTTAAATGTTGCAAAATGAGGAAATTTTGTTTTAAAAAAATTGATTTTCGAATATTTTGTGAAGTTGTGTTTTCGTATTTTTTTTTTTTTATAAAACCAGTACAACAAGAAGTTTTTAAATTTGATAAATAGCGACTTTTCTCACAACCAAATGTGTCTGAAATTATAAAAGCGTTTCAACCATTCAAATTATTTAAGACTATAAACAAGTCAATCAAATGACGAAATGTATAATATTATAGGAGCAATAGATAGCAACAAAATGAAATTAAATATGTTTAAGTTAGTAAATAATGTTCTTACCGTAATAGAAGTTGTTCCAATGCTCCATTTTTCTGTTGCTGCGTTTGTGGTTGTTGTTGTTGTTAGTGTTGTTGTTATGGTAGTAGTTGTTGTTATTGTTGTTGTTGTTGTTGTGATAGTTGTTGCTGTTGTTAATCTCTTGCTTGTTGTTGCTAGGTTTGTTTACACAATAACTATCTCAGAATCCTTCAAATTTCGCCCCATAGACAGTTTAAAAATAAAATCCATCCAACTACTTACCTCTAATAATTATTTCCAAAACATTTCCTGGAAAGAGTTGTTGATTGGATGTTACCATTTATTCATAGATAGTAGAAAGTTTATATAGACCCGGGGTCGCGTGTCGTCCAGTATCCTTCGAATGTTATAAATTAAGTAGCATAAGTAGATGCCACATCTTAAATATGTTCACTTTGTTTTAATACGTTGTTGTTGTTTATTCATTGTTTTTTTTTTAAATTTACAAGCTTGCAAATGGTGCACACGTACACACACATACATATCTTCTCATACATACATACACATAAATAAACATACATACATGCATACACACACATATACATACACACACACTCAAACACACAAACGAACAAACATACACGCATACACACACGTAAACATGCAAATACACACACACACACACACACACACACACACACACACACACACACACAGAGGTTGCCAATGAATGTTTATTAATGCGTAAAATTATCGCTTGCTATTGTTATTAATTAAATAATCTGTGATTAAAGATGAAATAATACCAGGGATGATAATAAAAATAATAATAATAACAAAAAAATATTTAAATAAATGAAAAAAATAATAAATTATTATTGTATTTCTTGGCAATGTTTATCAGACCTATATTAATAAATTTGAGTTGAATTGAATTCCATGCTATCGATGGTGTCAATTGTAAAGTTAGAATTCAATATTTAATCTGGCATGACGTCTCTATTAAGTGATTGTCATGTGTGTGTGTGTGCGTGTGTGTGTGTGTGTGTGTGTGTGTGTGTGTTTACAACATTGTCTTAGTACGTGTGCTATTGTGTGCGTGTGTTTACGATTTTGTTCTATTTGTACATGTGTGTATCTGGGTTTCCTTGCGTGTGCGTGTGTGTGTGTGTGTGTGTGTGTGTGTGTGTGTGTGGATGTGTAAGTGGATGTTTTGTGTGTGGAGGCACACGTATGGAAGTTTGCTTTTCTACGTTATTATGGGTGGTTGTAACTAAATTTGCAATTCAGTTTAGATCTCTCAACTCGCAAAAAAAAACAAATTTTATTTTCATGATATTTATTAATTAATATTTATTCAAATTCATTTCTATTAAAAATAATGGAAAAAAATAATTAAGAATATATTGACTGGAGGATCTGAGGTTAAGTTTGGCTCTTGTTAGAAAGGCACACCACGTGTCAACATTAATTCCAATCAGATAACCACACATCGACATATCAATTTCACGGTCAGTGGATGGAATTAATTTCACAGCAGGCCTTCAAGTGCTTTACAATGCCATTCATAAATAACCTGCTGGTGTCGTCTTCCTATCAATTATTCAGCACACTGCTAACCCAACATCGTCCAATATGAAGTCTCCATTGCCCATCATTGTCGGGATTTATATGAACATCCGTTTCATCATCTTCACATCATCAATGACTTCATAGTCCATAATTTCATGAACATGTTCATCATCGTCGTCGTCAACAGTCTCATCACTGTTGTTTGTAATATAAATCCTTCTTGTTAAACAAAAATATAATTGGTCAGAAAATGCACTCACACACACACACACACACACACACACACACACACACACACACACACACACACACACACACACGCACACACGCACACACGCACGCACTCACACACAACACTCGCGCTTGCTTGCACACACAACACTCGCGCTTGCTTGCACACACACACACACACAAACTTACGAGTGAACATAGACACACGCGCGCACACGCACACACACATATACATACACAAACACACAATTTCACAATTTTTGGAGAAGTTTAAATTATTCACAAACATTTAACAGCTCAGATTTCGCAGTTGTTCTCTCACAAAACTTTGAGAAAAGAGGGAAGAAAAAATAGTTTAGCTCCATCAGGCCTACTTTTGAATATACTTTAAAAAAATTATTTATATTATTATAATTTTATATATATCCTCACGAAATCAAATATTTGCGTTAAATTTTTCACTAGCTAATTTTTCCAGCTTGACAAAAATAACCACTCGCATTTTATTTTGAATTTGAATTTTTGAAAACGATCTAAAATTTAGTCAACTTTCAAAGTTTTACTTACCTAACAACTGATGGTGGCATTCATGGTCGTTGGACCACAAAAATTTGAATTATTCTCCAGCACAATCTCCTCATAACGAGCCATCTGATCTGATGCGAGCACAAAAACTCTGGACAAATGACTCTCGAGAATAAATGCCAGCAGGCAATTAATTTGTTTTTTCTTGAATTCAGGTCTTTGGTGATTAATGCGTTTGCCAGTATGACGTTAAATTTAAAGGATTGCTTCGAAGAAATCCAACCCACCTGCCTACATTCAACCAAAAATAATTTCTCTTACAACAGTTTTTTAAAATTGACCGTGACCTTGTTGAGGTGAGTAATAATTATATGTTTTTATATGTTCAGTCTGTTTAGAACAATTTACATATGTTTTTATTACTTATATATTCATAAGCTATATTTGTTACAAGCTATATTACATCACCGACAACAATCAATTCGGATTATTGTTATCAAACAAATTAGGGTTTTATTGTCAAGGAACATTTTTAGGAATAGCTGCTCGTTAAACTTGATTTCGAACTATGACGTTGAATTAAATAATGATTGTGAATTATTCAGTCTAACCTCCGAATATTTCACAGCTTAAATCATTGTTGCAATGTAAACGTAATGGCTCATACAATTTTCTCCTCATTCATATTAATTGCAGAAGCTTGATTGCACACACTTTTGAAATATCTCAGCTTGTAAATAACTTTCAATTAATTAATCATATAGTATGCCTGAGTGAAACTTGGTTAAGTGATAACGAAAATTATAACTCCTTGAAAGTTACTTTTCCTGATCACAATTTTGTTTTCAACAATAGATCCTACAAGAAAGGTGGCGGAACAGGATTTCTAGTTAAAAATAATTTAATCTATGAAGTTTTAGATAATTTCAGCCATGATTTTAATGTCTTTGAATGGAGTGGAGTCAAAATAATCTGCAACGCCAAAACATGTTACTATATATGTGTTTATCGACCGCCAGGAGGTAAACTGGAAGATTTTTTAATGAAATTAATGAGTTTCTAAACAATTTTTTTCCAATGGCTTCTATTTTTGATGTTTTCATTGTTGGCGATTTCAACATAAACTTGGACAACACCAACAGCAACATACATACGAACGTTTTTAGATCTTTTTGCAGGATTTGATTTACATCTTATTATAAATCAACTTACCAGAATTACTGATTCAACTTCATCTATTATTGACAACATCTTCACCAATCATAAAAGTATTGTTTTCACTAAAGGTATACTACTGGAAAATATCTCTGATCACCTTCCAATTTTTCTGTGCCTTCCAGATAACTTACCTAATACTTCCAAACGCAACAGCATAAAAACTAGAATAATCAACTCGGATAACATAGCTCAAGCAAATGATAAACTGGCAAAATTTCAAAGGCCAGATACTCAACATGACCTTGATTTAGATACAGAATACGACATCTTCTTAATGAAGTACATGGACATCATAGACCATACATGCCCTCTTCTAAACAAGAAAAACCGTTTCAGAAAGCCCTGGATGGATATTGATCTCTATTAACCTCATAAGAATAAAAACAAATTATATATCAATTACCTTCAAAACCCAACAACAGATAACAAAATAATATATATTAAATCAAAAAATGATTTTATTAAATTAAAAAGGTCTACAATAAAAAATTTTTACGCTAAAAAATTTGAACACTGCAACTGTGCTAGAACCAAATGGAAGATCATCAATGAGGTTATAGGAACTAGTAAAAATGAATGCATTAACAGATTTTTTATTGAACAAGGTAGAAACTTGAATGAAAACAGAAAAAACTTTGCAAACGAAGCTATTTTTGAAAAAATTGAATCATGTGTTTCCTCTATGTACATTGAAGACGCAACACCTGATGAAATAATATTTATTGTTAAGAAACTTAAAACCAGCAACACTCTCGATTGCAACTTCTTGTCATCTAACTTAATAAAACGGACTATTAGCAATATAGCTAGACCTTTAGCTATATTTTTTAATAAATCAATCAAAGTGGGAAAATTTCCCAGTAGCATGAAGATTGCTAAGGTTCTGCCAATCTTCAAAAAAGGATATCCGAAACTATTTGAAAATTATCGACCAATATCTATACTCCCTATATTTTTTAAAATCTTTGAAAAACTAATGTTTAACTGGTTATGGAGTTTTTTGATAAAATTCAATATAATTCATAAACAACAATACGGTTTCATTCCTAAATCATCAACAGAAGATGCAATTGCAGAACTACACATTTCGCTTCTCAATAATTTCGAACTCAAAAATTTTACCTTAGGTATCTTCATAGACCTCAAAAAAGCATTTGATGTCATTGATCATCCACTAATGTTGTCAAAATTAAAGATCTATGGCATTCGAGGTCCTATCTTCAACTGGTTTGAATCTTATTTAATGTCAAGAACGCAATATACCTCTATAGATGATTTCAACTCCCATCCTGGTATTATTCGAACTGGAGTTCCACAAGGCTCGATTCTAGGACCGCTTCTATTTATAATATTTGTCAATGATATACTTTTAGTATCCAACATATGGAAAACCATATTACACGCAGATGACACTAACATATTTTTATCTGGAGATAATCCAATTGACCTATTTTCAAAAATGAATAATGAACTAAATAAATTCATGGAATGGTTTGAATTCAAAAAATTAACATTGAATATAAAAAAATCTTGCTTCATAGTGTTCGGTCCTAAGATCAAAACAAATGACGTTATTTTTAACAATTTAAAAATATTTCTTGGCGAAAACGTTTTTCCAAGAGTGTCGTCTGTCAGATTCCTTGGAATTATCATCTAAAGTGATTTGAAATAGGTTGAACACGTCAACTTGGTTATCAGTAAGTTACACAGTCATTGGCGTGATTTATAGAGCACGTAATAAACTTGACCAAACTTCAATGATTATTCTTTATTATTCATTTTTTTTATCCGTACCTCATATATGGTAATCTGTTCTGGGGCTACAGCTGTAAATATTTAAATTATAAATTACAAATAGCACAAAAACGCTTACTGAGAATTTGCTTCTCACTTTAGTTTTACGACCATACTGCCTCCATTTTCACTGATTGTGGATTTCTTAACATCAAACAGATAAATAAGTATATAATTTTAATTTATATTCATAAAATCCAACATGTTGACAGCCACAAAACTATTTTTGTATTTGAAAAAATTACGTCAAAGACCAGACAAAACAGCATGCTAAAAATACCCAAAAGTAGGACAGGATTAAATGATAAATCCTACCGTGTTTCCTCGAATATAAGACAGGGTCTTATATTAATTTTTTCCCAAAAATTGCCCTAGGTCTTATATTCGAGGGAGGGCTTATATTATTATGCCAATTTTTTCGACATCATTTATTTTTCCCAAATACAATAATATTTTATTCAAATACAATAAGATCATCATCTTCTGGGATATCATCATTTTCTTCCAGATCAAGACCTTGAATTCCAGCCAAGATTTCATTTGACTCCAGCTCCTTCAGTATCATAGGTCCCAATCTATCGTGTTTTGCGATGTAGCTCGCTTCAAATGGCGATGTTTTGTCCAAGTACTCTGCTTTCAGAGCCTTTGCAACACAGCTATCAGTGACTTTGCCCCATGCATTCCTTACCCAAGAGACTACCTCCTGCAGATTAGGCTTCACGAAGTTGTTATTTTGTTCCTTGACATCCTATTCTCAATATAATCATTGATTTCAAGTCTGAGGTAATCCTTGAAAGGCTTGTTTATTGCAATGTCAAAGGTCTGGAGGTAAGCAGTCATCCCTGCTGAGATCATAACCTGATCAACCCTTCTTTTTGCCAAGAAGTTTTTCATATCCTTTGCACGATGAGTGCTTGCAGAGTCCCAACTGAGGAGACCTCGTTGACTTCCTCTTAAAACAAGTGGCAGCCTAAGGTCCACCCATTTTCTTATTACATTCTGCGTACTCCATGCCTTTTCTGATTCCAAGACATAAACTCTTCCCTGGCATTCAATCTTTTCTTTCTTTCTTTTGGTAATAAGAAGTGGAGCAGCTTTCTTCCCATCCAGACGAATTGCCAAAATGCAGGTGACGCGTGCACTTTCATATCCAGTTGATGGTACATAAATTGATGAAGCTCCTCTGAAGTCGACTGTCTTTTGAGTGTCCTGACCCATGTAAACAGCAGTCTCATCCATAGCAATCATGTTGGAAAGCTGATACTTTGAAAAATCCAAACCATCCATGAAAGACTTGAACATGAGAGCTCTCTTGACAGCTTCTTTATCCTCAAGCTTGAACAGTGTTGTTGATCTTCGTAGTGAGAGTTCATACCGCTGAAGGAAGCGATCCAGCCAACATTTTGAAGCTTTGAACTCCTCAGGAGGGATGTCAAGTGTAGGAGCCATCTCGAGAGCAAAAGCTTGAATCTCAGTTCTGCGCACAACCATACGGTTTTCTCTCTTCTCAGCAATCCAGTCAAAGATGATGTCTTCTAACTCTGAAAAGAATGGACGATTTCCAGAGCCACATTTTATTTTTTTTGCCTGCCCATCTTCAACCTTTTGATTGAGATCATCATACTGTGCTCGCCATTTCCTAACCATTCGTACGTCCAACTTCTTCTCTTTGCAAAATGCAGTAATATTTTGATTTCTGCATTCTTCCACAATTCCTTTTTTGTATTCGACAGAGTAACTTTTCCTCCTGCCACTCATCTTAAATATGGGCAAAATGTTACAAAATAGTTTATTTAAATAGAAAAAACAACCCTTACTTTGACAGCTTTGTAACCTTAGGATATGCTTGAAGGAGGAAAAACAGTTCGAAAAACGAAAAATCCTCGAAAAACGAAAAATCTTGCAGCAGTTGACGTTTCCGGTGTGGTTTTGACAGAAGTTTTTGTTGTTGTCAGCTGATTCATACTAGAAATTATAATCGAGGGAGGGCTTATATTCGAGGGAGGGCTTATATTAGAAAAATAGACAAAAAACGTGCTAGGTCTTATATTTGAGGGATGTCTTATATATGAGGAAACACGGTAGTTCATACGAGGTGTTAAAATGTGGAATGAATTTGGTTTCCATAATTCACAGTTCTCTTCCATTGCCTCTTAAAAAGACAGCCAAGAAAAAAATTCTCGAAAGTGTTCTGTAAACTTAATTAGTTATTATTATTCTATACTCGTGATATTACTTTGATTTTGGTTACTATTGTATAAATGTTTTAGACAATTGCAGAAACATGGTAAATTTTAATTTTTCAATTTGAATTAATCATTTGAAAATTTTCATTTGTTTTTGCTATGACATTCATTCAGTCACATTTTAATTAAGGTGGTCTGCACAAGTTATTTTTCTTTTAGATCTCCTGGTGATTTTCTTTTTACCAAATAAATGATTGGAAAAAACGGAAAATTTTTAACTTGGTGCACGGGCTTCTAAGAGTCAAACAAAGTTTTAATAAGGCAGATATGTGGCTGAATTGTGTATGTAAGTATATGTAATACACTAAATATGTGACTGAATTGTGTATGTAAATATATGTAATACACAATGTGACTGAAGTGTGTACTTGCAAATGTAAACGTTAACTAGGCATTGGACGGATTAATGAATTCTGAATTCCTGGTATCCTGATCCGAATCCAATTGATAAAATCCCATGTTCCATTTTAATTTGAAAGACAAGAACATAAAGTTAGACTCTTCATGATTTAACCCATGCTGATGACGTAATTATGACGTAATTAAAAGATAAAAATGTCGTATTCGGCTGTAGTTAAAAACATGCGTTGAAAAAGTTTAACACGTGATAAAAACATGGTTTTAAAGATTTTCTTTTCAGTTTGTGGATAAAAATATATAACTAAACTATTTTTTCAACTTAACTTCATTCGATAACCATTAACCATGGATTGAGTTTTTACAAGCCCCTAGCGTTAGATTTGACAAACCAGAATCTTGCTGAACCCCAGAATTCTGGCCGAATCCGGATTCAGAACTGTCAAATTTCCAACAATTAGTATAATACTAATTACATGGATACTTACTTAACTTTTGGAGGTATATGGCGTAACTAAAATCTTTGTCGTGAGAATAAAAAAGCTTGTGTAAGTACAATGTTTTGTTTCGGGAAGGAAATTTACTAAGAGCCAAAAAAACTGCTGCCCCGCACAGTGGGTATCTAGGGACGGGGACAGTGGCCCTTCCGTTGTAATTAGATTTTTAATAAAATCAGAAAAAAGACCGTTTTGTGTGTAATATCGGTAAAATCGACCAAAAACTGAACGTGATAAAGAAATGAAAGGTCGTCATCCACACTACCACAAATTTCGGCCCTCCCGTGAAAACTTTGGCTCCCCCGTCCAAGTTGTTTAGATCCGCCACTGGCTCCGTATAACGTTTACCCACATCCTCTTCTGTTTAAGAGGAACATGAAGGCTCGTTGAAATGTGAGTGGATGTACATTAACATCAATGCATCTGGTTTATTTAGGCGACCGTTAAAATACCTAGGCAGGTAAGTTTAAATTTAAACGCGGTAGTTGCACCATTACGTGGTTGAACATTATGTTTAGGATGAACATTATGTTTAGGATGAACATTATGTTTGGAATGAACATGTTATTTTGGGATGAACATGATTTTTGTATACGGATGAACATGATGTTTGCATCTGGATGAACATAATGTTTGCATCTTGTATCTGGATGAACATGATGTTTTTTCGCTGTCTTTTGACTTTTGACTTTTGAACGTTTTGTGGTAGGATGAATGATTCGATATTTTCGATTTGAACGTAAGTTTTTATTGCTTAAAGAGGAGAGTTTTTTTTTATAAAATAAAATGGAAAAATTATTCAAAAAGCAATTCCATCAAAAGATTAATTCTGTTTGCAAAAAAAAAATTAAAACATTGCAATCATTTTTTAAACATTTCAAGCTTGAATTAATGTTTAACCTGCGGCGATTTCTTTTAAAATGTTCAACCATTGATGGACGTTGAATGAGTGATGCTGATAAAGGAATGAGTGGGTGATGAGTGAGTGGATTAATGATGAGTGAGTGAATTAGTGATAAGTGAGTGTGTGAGTGAGTGAGTGAGTGAATGAATGAAAGCGAATAATTGGATTTTTTGAACAACTTTTGAAGTCCATTCTCATTTTTCATCATTCCTCCATATTATTTACAAGAAACAATGGAATAATTATTGCGTAATAATATAATGAGTTTTATTCTTCGCTCGCAAACGTTGGTTGGATCGGCAAAAATGTACACGAAATGTATAACTTGGAGTTGAATGCAGATGTTCGTGTTGTAATACGCCTGTTGTATTCAACGTAGATAATGAAGTTGTTGGTTGGTGTGCGAAGAAAAAAAATCATCTAAACCGTTTAAGCGTTTAAGCGAATGAAGAAAGTACAAATGAACTGTTTTTTCGTCCACTTGTTCTTCTTCTAATTGTGTGTTTGTTTCTAATAAAGAATATGAGGCCAGAAAATGAAAATGTGGGTCTTCGTCAGTAAATATTATAAAAAGGTTTATTATTCTTACTCCTCCGAGAGAATTTGTGCATGAACCGCTCAATATATATATATATATATATATATATATATATATATATATATATATATATATATATATATATATATTGAATTGAATTGAATTGAATTGAATTTATATATATATATATATATATATATTACCAACATATATATATATATATATATATATATATATATATATATATATTGTAACATAAGTAACAAACTTTTCACGCACAACAACACACACCTCTTACACATACACACGCACACACCTCTTACACATACAACACACACACTTCTTTCACATACACACACACACACTTCTTTCACATACACACACACACTTCTTTCACATACACACACACACAAACACGCACATAAATGTAAATATATATATAAACAATACATGTTCATATACGTATCCATATATAGATATATAGAATAGACACTAAGTTATTCTACATACATGTACGTATATATGTGTAGTGTAAATATGTAGAACCAGAATCTGCATATTCATCGAGTTTTAGTTTACTAGACCGAAATCAAAACATGCAGATAGCATAATATATGGAACGCATGTATGGAATGTATGTTGCTTGATGGAAAGAGTATGGCGTGCACTTAAGACCGGAGGTGCATAT
>NW_008704310.1:461681-510417 GCF_000326865.2 Helobdella robusta | reverse complement strand
TCGTTGTTGTTGTTGTTGTTTGTGCAATTGTTGTTGTTCACCTTTGAATGTGTATAGCTAGGCTTGAGTAAATAGCGTTATATTAGATTTGAATGTTCACGTGTGTGTTTCGCACACATGTCCCACACACGTGCGAACATTTAAATTGTACTTTTGGATTTTATAAAAGTGTGAATGTTAATTTGAAGTTACTTTTTTGTGTATGTGGCTGTTGTGTTTGTAGCCGTTGTGTTTGTGGCTGTTGTGTTTGTGGCTGTTGTGTTTGTGGCCGTTGTGTTTGTGGCTGTTGTGTTTGTGGCTGTTGTGTTTGTGGCTGTTGTGTTTGTGGCCGTTGTGTTTGTGGCTGTTGTGTTTGTGGCTGTTGTGTTTTTCGCCGTTGTGTTTGTGGCTGTTGCGTTTGTTGCTGTTGTGTTTGTGTGTGAAGAAGTTCTTGCTGATGGAAAGTTGTTTCTGTTCATTAGTGGACAGGTTTTTTTTTTGTTTGTTGGTTTGCTTTTGGTATGGACCTGCGTAACAACGCGGTGTTTGTATGTGTTCCAATTTTAGGCTCGTGAATGACGATGTTCTACTTAAAATTGATTCCACAAGTTTTGTTGATGATGCAGCATGTTCAGCAGCGCCGTTAACGGTTCGTTCACCTACAATCGAAGTAGAGGATTTTTTTGCTTGGATTGTTTGTTGATGTTTGTTGGTGTTTGTTGGTGTTCGGTGATGTATGTTGGTATTTGTTTTGTTTGTTGATGTTTATTTATGTTTGTTGATGTTCGTTTATGTTTGTTGATGTTTGTTGAAGTTTGTATATGCTTGTTCATATTAGTTGTTGTTTGTTGTTGTTTGTTTATGTTTGTTGATGTTAGTTGTTGTTTGTTGATGTTTGTTGATGTGTGTCAATGTTTTCTAGTTGTTATTTGACGACAGCGATTCCAAATATTGTTGCATTAGTAGTAGTGGGTAGTGGACACTTCGTTGGAACCAGCGCTGACGTCGAATGCTTATTTTATTGCGTTGTTTACACAGATTAAATTCTGCCGCGAGGTTTCACGGCTTAATGAGTTGCTGGGTTGGTTGTTGTCCAAGTTTATGTTGTCAACATTTGTCGTTGTTGTTGGTTTTGCTTGTGTTGTTGGTTTGTTGTTTGTTTTGTTGTTGTTTGTTTGGTTTGTTTGTTGTTTGTTTGTTTGTTGTTTACTTGGTTTGTTTGTTTGTTTGTTGTTTATTATGTGATGTTTTTGTTTGATATCAAGTGCATTTTGAGGTTATTTTGTGGTTTCAGTGTGAAAATTTTATAATAATAATAATAATAATGTCATTTCTGCATAGCGTCAGAGGCGCCCGGATAAGCGAATGCCAGCATGGCCACACCAAATGCCTGTTAGATCCGATGCTGTTTCAATCGCTTCTTAAACATTTTTACTGATGATTGTGAAGGATGATGAGTGGCAAACTGTTCCATTTTGATGGCGAGCAATATGGAAAACCTTTATTGACTGAGTTGAATTATGGACTGGTTGATGCAGTTGCTATGATAACGGCCGGCAGACGAAGGTGATGGCGATTGTTAAACGTTTTGTTTTTTAGTCTTCTTCTTGTATCCTGCGAACAGTTGGTTTGCTAAACATTTTTGGTCATCTCATTTAATAAAGATTTTCTAATTGAAAATAATTTTGCTTCCGGCATAGATTTTCGTGTTGCTTATGCTTTATTTGTAATAACAGCAACTTGGACATGCAACAAAGTCATATCAAATGAAATCGTGGTGTTCAATAACGAATAAATTAATTGAGTGAGGTTCGTGTCCTGGAGTGTTTCATTTTGAGGTTCACGTTTTTAAAATGTGTACTTCAAAGTTGTTAGTCTACTCGCCTCTGCTTTTGATGTTGGAGTTTCGAATAATGTTAGAAGCAGAGTTGATGTTGTTGGTGCTGAACTTACTCACATGTCAACTGCTGTTCTGCTGTTTTTCGTATTTTTTATATGGGCAAAATGTCGATTAATAACTGTGCATCCACATTCAAAAAACAAGCACCCACACATAAGCTACTACACAAAACTCAACAGGAATACACACACGTAGAACGTACATTTATACATATGTACACACTTTCACCTGAACACACACACACACACCCATACAAAAACACACAAACACAAACAAACACTCACACAGACGCGCACACACAAACACACACACACTTTCACGAGCTATATATGACCAATAAAAAATTCATTAACTCTGATTGATTTATTGCTTCATAATTTTTTTCAAGCTTTCTTCAATTTATGGCAAGCTGAAAGCATTTTGTTATTAATTATGGATGCATGAATGAAATATATGTTGAATAAATCAGTGAAACACAAAAATATATTTAAGTTCCTATCCCTTCGAAGCAAAACCAGAGCACATTTATTTTTAAAAATGTTTAGTAATAAGTTATGAACTCAGCATATGATAATGTAAACAAATTTTTTTTTGTTTTTGTGTGGAAAAATGGAAAGCATCATGGATTCGATCTCTTTGAAGGTTTATTTAGGTTTGAATTTTTATGACGCTCTCCGTCCAACACCAAACTCGACTTGTTTGTTGATGAGGACGGTATTTCTATTTCAAATATGCTGAAAACACGATAGAAAATTTGATTGTTCATTGGAGTGGCGGGGTGCTTCTTCAAATTAAAACAAAACTTTGTTCATAAGTCATATTTCTTTTACAATCATTCGTGATGAATTTATTATACTGGTCAATTTTTAAGACTATCATCATTTTTCATTTTATGTTTCTTGATTTATTGTATATGCCATTTTGGTCTTACCATAAAACCTCTATGTATAATTGTTTCAATATAATTTGCACAATTTCATTGAAACATCAAAAAGATATTTAAAAAATAAAAAAAAAAATATCCATCAGAAAACTGAAAACTTTTTGAAACAGAGTTCCCGACCAGTCATATTTTTTGATGTTTCCGTGCGGGACGGTTTCAATTAGTTGATTGCTTTTGCTTCTTTTATTTATCTCTCCTTTCCTCAATTTTCCTTCTGTTGAAAATAATTTGAAAGCTTAAAATTTGTGCAGTTGTCAGCAATAATAATTTCTACAATGTAAACAAGCAGCGTTCCTTTGTAAGTTAATCATTTCGTACGTGCCTAACGATGTGTTGAAGCAGGGTGATGACTGATTTGAAAGAATGCTCGCTATGATTTGGAATGCATTCAGCTCACAAATTGGCGCTAACTTGTACTTTGCCGGTCATGAAATTAAATAAGTTGAAACATTTACGTCGGAATCTATGAAAAAATTTTTGTTCATAAAAATTTTAATTTGTAACAACAAATTGACGATAAAAATTTAATTAATTTCAAACCATCTTCTGGCAAACAAAACGAGAGTTTTGTTAAATTTACTTACCTAACTTTTAAAATTTTTAGAAACGATTTGAATGATTTTCATTAAAATTTACCAAAAATAAATTCATGAAATATTTATAGTTAAACTAATAATAATTATTTGACAGTTAAAATGTGTGGTGAACCAAACAACAACAACACGAATTAATTATAAACACCGGACAGCTGAAACGTTTCGACCGACGTTTCTTTGAAAGAACGATTAAAATTCAAAGTTGAATTGCAGGTTTCCACATAAATGGAATTTTTTTGAGCTAATCCCAGATTTGTAAACTTATAATTTTTTGTTTGGCATCTTTCGATTTTAAGAAATTAATCTATCAGATTTGTAACTACAAACGCTGTTTCACAGATAAAAATTAAAATAAAACAATCGAAGTAAAATTATTATGTAAAAACTCAAATGAATTTGACTTTTACAATATATTTATTCCAAAGTTTGACGCAAAGAATGTTTGAAAAGTTTGAATATTTTAGAACCAAATATTAGGAACCTCAATGCCGATGAACCTAATCCTTTTAAAACAATTCATATAAAATTTACTATTTAGTTCAACCTTGATGGAGGAGTTGTGAGATTCTTTCTAGATAGACTTTTATTTTCTCAAGTCAAGTTCAAACGATTTTTGTTTTGTGTCTGCTCGAGTTTATGTAAACATCTGTCTGAAGTGCTAATGTAAATATCTTGGAGCCATGTTTATAGAAATGAGAATTCGGTATCGTTCATATAACAAAAATCGCTTAACTAAATATTTGATGGATTTTTTTAAATTTTCAACATTTCATATTCATCGAATGATTATAGTTGGTTTACTTCCCAAAACAAACGAATTCTACCTGCCAAAATATAAGCTTTGCAGCTGCAAATGTGGAATCCTGAGAACGGTGACGCCCCAGAGCGGAACTTCCAGTTGGAAGTTGATGCCCATCCTTCCTTCCTTCCATCTCAGTTCACAACTCCAACAACACGTTGCAATAAACGTTTAATCAGCCCGCCGAGCAGCATCTGAGCACCAGCCCTTTTGCTGCAACTGTTGAAACGTAACAATTTAATTTTCTCAAGTTAAACCACATTATCAACATAAAAGTTTAAAAATATTTTTGAGCATCTGAAAATTTTAAACATCTAAAACTAATCACACGGACCGTCAAGCAGAAATGATTCTCCGCTCGATTTTTATGCTGAATGATCCAAACAAGAAGTATTCCAGCTCGGCAATCAATTAGACATCAAGCTGTTTGTTCACACACGCGTATAACATTTTTATGTTTATTCTCCAGTTAGAATCGTTCTCCAGTTAGAATCGTTCTCCAGTTAGAATCGTTCTACAGACTTATTTGTTTATTAATTAACTCTGACACGTGTGCAACTAACCACACTCACCCGGATATCAAATATCTCCATTCTCCTGTTGTGAACTTCCAGCCACGTGCATTTAAATTTGATGCTCCTTCAGTTATTAATGTACTAGGACCGAGCAGCCGTTTCAACTCAACTTCATCCTCATAAACATCAATGTACAATGTGTAGGGGATCATTTCTACGTGTATTTCATTCAGTTTATAGATCTCTATAAAATATTCAAGTTTATTTTCAATTTAATTGATAGAAATTTCTAATACATGTGTTGTACATACACAATTTTTTCAATTTATCAACTACAAATAAGCTAATGTTCAAGTGAATTAGTGAATTATTAGCGGCATAGGTTAATTTACATATTTAAAAAAAACAAACCACATAAATCATCTATCTATGAATAAATAAAACATCTGCCACTTCAAAATTCTCTAATCTATGTTTATGGTTGAGATTTTAAAAGATCTGCAATGTGGAATAAAAATAATTTTCCAAAAAATGGAAATAGGATGTTTGTTGAACTGAAGCTGCTAAACGTAAATCTAATCAAAGTTACAATCAAAATGAAAATAAAATTGTTGGTTCAACTCAGTACAAAATTAAAATATCGCAGACCTGAAAATATATGGGAACAAATTTTTAGAAAAAAATCATAATTGAAATATCAAGTAACAACAAACAAGATGGATTATCGTTGGATGGAAAACTAATTAACCTCTCTTCAGCAGTGGAAGGACTTAGTTGGAGGCTGGAAGACGTGGTTGTGAAAATAAAATTATTAAAAAATTATTAATTAAAAAATTATGGAGAAAAATGGACATACAAATTTTCAAATATTTAAATTATTCTTTATTATATAACTTTTAAAAACGAGATAATTGGCAAAATATTTAAATCAAAAAATTGAAACTATTTGGATTAATGTCAAATTTATAAATATTTTTCTATATATATGTAGTGGAAAACCCGTTCAGAGTGATCCGATTAAACGAACTACACTATATTTCCAAAAATATAAACGACTCATTGTTTAAAAGTGAATTAAACAAATAAGTAGACTATGAAAATGAATAAATGTATAACAATCAATAAATTAATTCGACTTGCTCTGAGAAAAGTTGTGTTAAATGGAAGAAACTTTGAACAAATATTTTTCTAACATGAATGACTTCGGTGGATTGGTTGATGTTTGTAAGAAACTGAAAATTTTCATCTAGATTCACTACATTCGTTATGTCTTCGAACCGAATGTTCATCTAAGTTGAAAGTACACTGTGTTATTTTTGATTTTTGTTTTTCATTTCTTATCTATCCATTTATCCATCCTTCTATTCATCCATCCTTCTATCCATCCATCCTTCTATCCATCCTTCTATCCATCCATCCTTCTATTCATCCATCCATCAATTCATCCGTCCGTCCGTCCGTCCGTCCATCCATCCATATATCTATCCATCCATCCAACCATATATCCATCCATCCATCCATCATACAGGTGGTCTGTTCGGTGTTAATTTACATTCAATCAATTTAGTGAACGCTAATGCTACACACACACACCTACACACACACTCAGGCACGCACACACAACACACTCGCACACAAACACACGCATAAACCCTCACACACAACACAAAAACACTCACATACAAACACACACAAACATCCACACACACACACACACATACATAGTTACACACACTCACACTCATACACACATACTCACACACACGCACGTAATGTGTGGTCTTTGTCAATTTGTTGTAAACATTTATTCCCTGACGTATTCTGTTCTGCTATTAAACTTACAAACGTTTCACTGTTGCATTGTTTCGTCACTCATGTTATTTAGATTATATTTTTTCTTTTTTTTCTACGGATTTTCGTGACATGCAGATGCATTTTCATTCCAGTCAAGATAGATTTGTACATGACATTAATTCATTAATATTTTTAAAACAATTTCTGAATAATGACTAACAGAAAGTTTTGTTGAGATGTCTCTAAAAGAGGGAAGCCATGCCACGAAAGCATTAACGGGTTTCAATGATATGTCACATATTCACCGCCTGTCTCTCTAATCAGTGTCAACTTTATGCTCTCTCTTCTCTGTTCTCTTTTCTATGTTCTCTCTTTCATGTTCTTTCTTCCATATTCTCTCATCCATGTTCTCTCTTCTATGTTCTCTTTTCCATGTCTTCCCTTCCATGTTCTCTTATCCATGTTCTCCCTTCCATGTTCTCTCTTTTATGTTCTCTCTTCTATGCTCTCTCTTTCATGTTCTCTTTTCCATATTCTTTTTTTTTTATGTTCTCTCTTCTATGTTCTCTTTTCTATGTTATGTCTTTTATGTTCTCTCTTTCATGTTCTTTCTTCTATGTTCTCTTTTCCATGTTTTTCCTTCCATGTTCTCTCTTCCATGTTCACTCTTCTATGTTCTCTCTTTTTTCTGTTTTCCATACAGAAATATTTCATGTCAGCTCTCTACTCAACCAGACTAATGGACACTTGTTTTGTTTGAAATAAAACATTTTCTCTTTCACAGACCGTCATATGTATGTATATGTAGGCCTGATGTAGGGGTTGGCAAACCTTTTGTTTTGAGGGCCATATTGAAAACTATTTTATCTTTGAAGGGCCGCATATGTACTTAATAAGCAAATTTTTTCGACCCGGGGGAGAATTTTTTAAAGATTTGTTTAACGGTTTTTTTGCTGCTGTTTGTACTCAATTAAATAGTACTTTTTTATTTAGCTAGTACTTATTTCATCACTCGCAAGCAACTAAAAGACTTACGATGCTGAACAGAGTAAGGTGATGCACGAGTAGCACAAACACAAGGAACAATCTTTTTTCTTTTGTTTTCATAGATGATTTATTTAATATGACATTACAAATAATGATAACAGGAAAAAAAGTCTTTATAATGAGCTGTTGAAATAATCAAATGATATCATTTTGAGATAATATAGCTGCTGTAGAATGTTTGTGAATGTCTGTATGCAATAAGGCTGTATAGAAGGATGGATGGATAGAAGGATGGATAGATGGATGGATGGATGGATAGAAGGATGGATGAATAGAAGGATGGATGGATAAATGGATAGATAAGATATGAAAGACGATCACTATAAGAAATTTATCTCTATCCACCATCTCAAAATACATTCGAATGTTGATTTGAAGCTGTAGAAGTAATTTAATTCAAAATTTTCAATCCATTTTTATTCACAATGAAAAATGTAAAGTTTAAAGAACAAGGCAATGAATAAGTTGCGTGTTGGTTGAGTATGTGTTAGCTTCATTATGCTTTTTTGTGTGCTGTGGACTCTTGGTTGAGTTTGTGAATTTCTGTTTGTGTCTGTGTGTTTGTGTTGGGGTGGGTGTGCGTGTTAAAAGTTATGTGTAGGTTGTCAGTGAGAATGGCAATGTTCGTGACAGAAAGTTCTTCAGGTCCAAGCTTGAGGCTGGTGTCGTCTCGGTCATTAACATCTTCATCATCAGCATCTTCATCATCAGCATCTTCATCATCAGCATCTTCATCATCAGCATCTTCATCATCAGCATCTTCATCATCAGCATCTTCATCATCAGCATCTTCATCATCAACATCTTCATCATCAGCATCTTCATCATCAGCATCTTCATTATCAATATTTTCATCATCAACATCTTTATCATCAGCTTCTTTATCATCAACATCTTCATCATCAACATCTTCATCATCAGCATCTTCATCATCAGCATCTTCATCACCAACATCCTCGTCACCATCCTTATCAGCTTCTACTAAAATCATAACCTTTCTTAAGGTTCTTGCATTGATGTTCACCACATGATTAAATTAATTTATAAATGGTGGTTGTGTTCATCACTTCACTTCATGAGGATCATTATCAACGTCAACATCGTGATCATCTTCATCATCATTCATCATCATCTTCGCTAGGCGATCAGATGTCAACGATTTGTTTATTTATTGGAAGCAAGCATGTTTGTCTGGCATCGGTGTCGTTGTTGGTGTTGTGAATGAGAAGGAGTACCTCAACAGTACCGAAAAGTTGTTGGAAGTGTTTTGTTTCTAGCAATGATACGAAAGCCCGTATTTTTTTCATTTCAATAATAAATTTCAACTGCAACGTATTCAATACTGGCTTTCGACCCTTTTGTTCTACAATCGCATGAACTTTTACAATCTCTTTTGAAGCTGATGTAACCTTGGCTGGCAGCAATTTGTGATAATATGTGATGAAGTTTAGTTGTGCATCTGCAGCACGTTTCATTGTCGTAGCCTCAAGCAGCAAGTGGCGCAAGTGACGATGATGCAGATGACGTTGATCAGCTAGAGATAACTTTATAAACAAACCTTTTTTATTTCTGACTAACATGGCACCAAAGGTCCAACCAATCCACAATGTTATAAGATTCTTACTTATTTTTGACTCTTCCAAATTATTTAATCACAGACGATGTTTTGAAACGTTGAATTATATTTTCATAATTTAATTTTTTTACTTAGATTGAATAAATTAAGAAGAAATAGAAATTAAATATGTTTCTTACGATGCTTCACTCCTTTGAAGTTTGCTTTGAAAATGAAAATTTGTTAAAAAGAACTATTTTAAAGTATAAACATAAAAAGTAAATATTAGGTTTAAATTTTGAACTGCCTCTAATTGTGATATATTGAGATAAACTTTGAGTAGAAACTGAAGTTACAAAATTTCAAGCTCTTTAGAAGCAGGCTTCGACTCAGATGCACGACGTGTAAATTGATTTTAAAGAAAGATTGAGCGGCCGAATCATCGCGCAACTGAGCCCAATCAATCATGAAACGTTTTGCTGGAACGAGCGGCGGTGAAAGTCAGACGCAAACAAAGATCTAGCAATGGCAAATTAGTTTTTCATGTCGTTTGTCATATTTTTTTTTAAGATAAAAACTGCAGAGTAGTCTTGAAAATATCACGATTGCATGCTGAAGGGAATCTCAGGGAAGAAAAAAATAAGATTAAATGTTCCCGTTTTGTTCAGGGTGTCAAGGTGAAAGTTTCGATGAAGATTTTTGGTTTAACGTTCCTTCGTTAACCCCTACTTAAAAATATTTTTCTGATATAGATGAGTTTCTAGTTGTAATAAGAAATAACTCTAGAAGAACATTTTATATAGGTTAATGCAGATGTCATTAGTGGTCACTTTCGTCTCATTCATTCAAGCAAAAGTCCGCACGCTCTTCACAACCGTGTCCAACAAACTGGTCGATGGTCCAAGACAACGAACGCCTGTGGCTCCAAACTGACTTAGGTGGTTAATTAATGAATATAACAAACATTGACATTATAATGCAGATGCTGGTGTAAAAAATGATTTGCAGTGAATAAAAAACAATTCGCTGTGAAATGGTGTAAGTAAAACAAATTCTTGGTAATGTTGGGCGCTTTCAAAAATAAGAATGAAAAAATTAGTTTGGGAACGCTTTCCAGGAACTTAAATAATTACTGATATTTATTGAATAGATTCTATTGCCTAAACGCATTGATATTTGAATTTATTCTAAAGAATTTACGTAAATTGCTGACTCACCTACAAAAATGTTTTAAAAATTTGATCTAAAATCTGCTTGAAAGGCTGGCGGCTGCCCTATTCAGCCATCAAACTAATGCATGGGAATGTATGTGGGGTTAGTTGCACGGCATGCTTTATTGTTGTTCAGTTAGATCAAGCCTGCCTGCCTTGTCGTAAATCGGCTTTCCGCGATGACGACGACGACGATGCCACGGCTGATGATTCCGTTGGTTTTGATGTAGTTGTTGATGTTGTTGTTGCACTGATGTTGTAATAATTCACATTCGATATGTTAATATCATCATTAAACATCACATTGTAGTTGCTTGTCAAATGCATGCTTGATGTCTTCTTTGCTAGTGGATTTCAACTTTTCGACATTGGTGGTGTGTTTCATTTAATTGTTTTTCACTATGGACGGTGCAGTTGAAATAAAAAGTCAACTCGAGGCGGTGGCCTGCATAATTAAACGCTGCTCCTTTGAATATTGAAAGCTTATGAGAATGTCGATGAGATCATTTCAACGTTGGAGACATAAATTGTTTGCAGTGAAGTTTTAATTTTAAAAAAATTTGTGAAAAAGTGATAAATTTGAAAAAAAAATTTCAATTTGTTTCAGGAAAATCTTTCCTTCCTGAAGCTTTAGACACGCTGCGCCGGTAGTTTTCCTTGTAAGAGTGACGAAAGGTAGACTTATCCACATTTGTAATCAAGTGTACTTACAAAAAATCAATTCATTTCGTACTTCGACATTGGCAACCATCGACCTCCACAAAACCTTTAACACTTTGTACGAGTTGAAATCTGGTGGTATTCAACAAGTGAGAGAAGGACTTCGCGAATATTATTCGTTGTTGATCGTGATCTCTTTTCCCTGCAATCTTTCAATTTTTCAATACTACAATTTTGTACACAAAAGAATAAATAAGTGAACAGAAAAAATACGAGTAAATAAAATTGATGATTCTTAACATTAAGATAATTAACATGCGAAATTAGTTTTAAATTTCCTTCGTTGAAATTTCTAAACTATGTGTAAGTGTTAAGACTGTTCAGGGTGACGTTCAGTTTTATCTATCTAGCTGAAGTTGCTGTAAACAAAATAGAAAAAAAAATCCAATTCATAATTTTTTAATAAATAAGAAAAACAATTTTTAAAAAATTTTGTGAAATGTTTTTTGGTTTCTTGCAGCTAACACGTGCAAAACAAAAATTGAAACTTCAACCGTCACGATTCTCAAAATTTATTTTGCGTCTTTAAATTAAATCTTCGCCGCTTGTCTGAAACTTTCATTTTTACGTCTTTCATTGACTTTTCAAATTTTTAAATATATATATATATATATATAAATATATATATATATATATATATATATATATAAGTGTGCGTGTGTGTCTGTGTGAATATGAGAAAAAGTTTAGTTATGATGAATAGTAATTTGCATTATTTTTTATTTTCCTGTGTTTGTTTGTCAATTGACATTATCTCAGTTTCATCTCCATTGGCACAATTTTAGCATTTTTAGTTGAGGTGGTCTGCACAAGTTAATCTTTCTTTTTTTTTATTTCAACTTGATTGGTCTGAAAAAGTTGTCTCTCGTTGTTGCTGTTGCTGTAGGTTTGTAAAATGAAATGAACGCTCCTCTCTTTGTTTCATTTACCCAACAAAACTTTTGATTTAACTTTATGTATTTCTGTATTTCGATTTTTTATTTTCCTGTTTTGTTTGGCAATGGGCTATAGCCCGTGATATTCTATCTAATAATAATAAAAATAATAATAAAAATAATAATAATAATATTAATAATTATAATAATACTACTACCACTACTAACAACAATAATAAACCTTTTAAGGAATTAATGTTGAAATTTTAATCATTTTAATCACTCCATCTCTTGAGAAGGCCTGCAAAGAATGTCAGCATTTCAGTAAAACATTTCAAAAAACTTTTAAAGAGTGATGAAGCGACGATATTTTCACGATTTGTTCCTCCGTGACCTCATGAGAATCAACATTGCAACTGTCGAATCATGTGAATCCAACAATTCAACCGAGACACCAACCGCACACCACTTTGTCCATTCATTCAAATTCCACTTAGCGGCACACAAATTTGTACAAAGCATGAAATTTTTTTGTGGGAGTTCAGTTGTTTTGGAGAACTCACATGGAACGCCTGGAAAATTTTCTACCGACTGAAACAAAAATGAGACGTGTCTCTGATTGAGCCGACAGTTTGTTTATGCAGATGTGCCATTATTCAAAGGTCTACACGCACGGGAATGCATGCACACTGGAACATAAAAAACACATACACATACACAAACACAAACGTACATACACACAAACACATGCGTACCGACACACAATCACACACGTACATACGCACAAACTCACACGCATATCACATATACAAGAATGAAATAATGAAGAAACATATCTTGCATTTGCACTCACGAATATATTCATATAAAGGATCAATCATTAGTGAATATACACACACACACTCACTCACACACACGCACACACACACCAATCTACACACACTCACACACACATACCAATACACACACACAAACACACACGCACACGCACGCACAGACAAGACACTGATTATTATTGAATGAGACTGGCTGGTTTTTGAATGACGTTCTGCACACGCGTGTGTCACCGCTGATGACGTCTCAATCCAGCTGAGTGACGTTTCAGTAGTAAATTGCTGGTCATCACTATCATCACCGTCACTATCATCATTACCACCTCCATCATCATCATCATCATCACCAGCATTACCATCATCATCAGTATCATCATCATCATCATCACCAGCATCATCATCGTCATCATCAGCATCATTACCATTATCATTATCAGTGTCATATAATATTACTTAAATAAAATAATACATACATACATACATACAATATGTATATAATATAAATATATTATATATTATAAATATATATATGTATATATGTTAATAAATAAATTAATAATAATTAATAATATATATATATATATAATTATATATATATATAATATATGTATGTTTGTAATAATATATTGTCATAATCAGAGCTAATTCAAGACCGCCAGCCCAAGCGTGCCAAGTATAACTTCACTAATTTTATCCTTCGAAATTATAAACGACTTTTTCCATTTTTAAGAAAATAATCTTTCTGTATGTGTGTGTGTGTGGGTGTGTATGTATATTTATATATATATATATATATATATATATATATATATATATATATATATATATATATATATATCTGTGTGTGTGTGTGTGTGTGTGCCTACACTGAAAAACATAGCTTAGAGTATTGATAGCTTGTAACAATATAACACCATATTGTGTCGTATTTGTTCTTATGTGTAAATTTGTTTATGTCATGCATGTATATTATGCTCATAATTGTTTATATATTATGTTTATATAATTATTTATTATTCCATATAGCACATCTGGACTTTTTTAAAATGACTTTTACTGGTAGCTTAGCATCTACGATTAATAACCAAATTGTGTATCTGTTGTACAAAAAAATCATGCACCCCTGATAGCTTCAAATAGTCTTACTAGTCTTTAAAAACTTGAATTTATTTGTTATATTGTTATCATTATTTTAATATTGTATTGTCATCTCGGTGATGGCAGTCATCATCTTATTCAGATATAACTCCATCATCTTATTCAGATATAACCCTGTATCCATACATCTTTTAAAATGTTGGAGAACATGTTCTGCTAGGATCACATCGTAATTGATATCTCTAATATTCTGCATATTTACTGCAATGGAAGGAGTTTGTTAAATTATTGTTACTCTGATATAAATGTTGGCAGATTATAAGTTGAGTGTTTCCGGTTTGCTGTACGAACGGTTGAACTCGTTGAGATTGGTGACAGTTTGATATTCTTTGATGTGTCCCTGATTGAATCTGGATTTTTAAAAATTTGTCTAACTTTTTAATTGAACTTCTTTCCCCAGTTTGTTTGTTAATCCCATCACCATCTCCTTGCTTTATTGGGATCAGGGATCTGATGACAGATCCGTGTTTAACTAATCGGGAATATTTTGATATGAAGTGTGATGTAGGTTGTGTGGAATACTAAATGTTATAGTGTGAAAATATCGGTGCTGCATGATCTGAACTGTATTGTATATGAACTATAGTGAATGAATAAATATGAACGAATGACAAATGATTGGATGAACGAACGAAAAAACAAATAATTGAATGAGTGAACAAACAAACAAATAAATACAAATTAATAAATAGGGACTGACTAGTGACCGCTATAAAGGATGGAAGTTTTTTTTCATTTTTTACCCCACTTTTTCCCGCCAGTCACTAATTTTCAAACCCCAAACAAAATATGTTAACACAAATTTTATTAACTCAGCGTATAAATTGAAACTAACGCAAAATGTCACAAATTTCTTCAACTCCTCTAGCCACCTACCCCTAAAAGTGTGGCATCCTTCATGGAAAGATCCATGAACAAACAAATAGATAAATGAACAAATGAAAAATTGATTGGTTGGGCAAACATGATAAAGAACCAAATAAGTTGAAACTTTTTATAAAAAAAGACAAAGTGAAGGAGACAGCTAATGAAAATGAGAGCTAGAAGGGAAATTAGATTGAAATTTTTTTTTTAAATTTCAATTTTTCTGAGTTTTCATTTTGTGGGATTGAAAAATGTAATTCTGTAGATCTGATAATCCCCCTGCCTACCACATCATCATTCTCCTTCAAGTCGTCTGACATAAGGATGTCATTTCAACAATTATACAATGAAGAAAAATAAAACCACTTATTCCAATTCTTTCTGATTGGCCAGACTACCTTCAATGCGGTCAGTGAGTGGATGACCGTCCCATTCTTTCCAGGAAGTTCAGAGCGTTCGCTTTTTTAATGATCTCTTGTGTGGTTCAATTATTATCTGAACACGCACGCTGCAGGTCTCAAGTGCATTCACCCACTAAATTCGCTCATTCATTTAAATAGCGTAAATGTAAAAAGACATGTGCTTAAAAATCACATACATATCACACACACAAACACGCACAAGTTTTCCCAAATGCACTTTTATTTCCATCCATGTGAACAGCAAGCTTTACACGTGCGTCTTGAACTTCAAAAGACTTCAAGATCTTCAGATTGATGGAGTTTTACAACTTTAGCAAGAATTCATTCGGTGAATATTAATCATTATTGAACATGAGACTCATCGGTTGCTGTTGATTCATTAAGGAATGATTTGTTGCCTGCAAATGTTCATTCAAACGCTCCGAATCCATTTCATAACTACCTCCAACCAATCTTAACCACCAAAATATTCAACGTAGCAGCTTCATTGCTACATCATTGTTTTGATTGCTTTGAAAATATAAAAAAATCAAATTATTTGAATAAAATAAAAATTTAATTTACAAACAATTTATGCAAAAAGAAACGAATAAATTGAAGAGTTAAAATAGATATAAATAAAAACAATTAATTTAAATTTCTTTCAGATAAAATAAATTATGGTAGAAATGAAAAAATAAACTTCAGAGGCTTCGTCGTACGTCATTAACGATGAACGATGCGCATATCCTGACTGCTGGATTGCCGGGAATTATGGGATTAATTTTTAATACATCCGCGCGCGTGTTTCAAGACGACGATGCTGCACGTCTGTTTCTTATGAATCAATTTCATTTAACATTTCCTTTGAATTCTCAACATCTTCTTTCATTTCTCAACATTTTTTTTAATTCTCAACTTTTTTTTTCATTTCTCAACATTTTATTTCATTTCTCAACATCTTCTTTTAATCCACAACATTTTCTTTTTTCAATCAACGAAGTTGTCATCAGAATGTGATTGAAATTTTTTAATTTCAAATGTTTTTTTTATTTATACAACGATACGTTGGAACGGATTTTTAAAGAAATCCTCTCGCGAGTCTCATCAAATATGAAATATGTTTGCTCTTTTTCATCAAGTTGGATCGACATCAGTTGAATTTATACTTAGTAAATGGAAAATTGATTTAAGGATTTTAAAAATGAGGCAACATTTAAAAAAATTTTGTCATAAAATATTTATTTAAAAATGAATTTTTACAATGACCTCATCATTATAAATTTTTTTTAAGATGGTAGATAAACAAATTTTATATGGATTTATATAGTTTTTTTACAGCTTAACGGCGTTTCAGCACGATGTGGCTATTTTGACGCCATGGATCATTAGAAACTGATTATTTTGTCGTGACATCTTAAAAACTTCAAATTCTGTTGATCAAACAGAATTCATGCATTTATATCGTAATTGAAATTTGAATTTATATTGTGAATGGATTATTCATTTAACTTCAAAACTAATTAATGACTTGCACCACCCGCACCACCGAACAGTTGCCTACATCGGGGACATTGCCCTGACGGAAGAGGACCTGCTGATGTTCACTGGCGCCAACAACCTCCAGGCCCTCAAGCGAAACAAGCAGAATCAAATCGAGAAACGTGTTGACAGCAACCAAACGAACGCCCGCCGACAGGTGCGAAGAAATAAAAAAACAAGAGATCATCTTGCTGGCAGAAATCATGTGGTTAAGACGAGAAAGAAGAACTTTAGAAATGATACCAAAAAAGCCAAAAGGAAAAAACTGTCAAAGAAAAGAAACCGCAGTCAAAACAATAAACAAGCGTCTTATTCTCAAATGAACCATCTGAGGTAGTTTTCAAGTTTATGTTGAGTTGTTTGTGTACAAATGAATAAACAAATTAATGTTTGCATTCTATGAGAATTAGAAAATGTGTTTTTGAATTATTTACCAGCATTATTTATCATCATCTTCTTTTTACTCACTATGATGTTTATCCTTGCTACGTTATGAAATCAACGTGTAGCATGAGCTCTCATGATGTTTCATTGTTGCGTGTAACGAATTAATATGCTTTTGATTCTCATATCAAACAACATTTCTTTTTCCATGAAATAAACATGAACAAAAGAGGGAAACATTTTTTCTCAGTGATGGTGGTAATGCTGGAAATAACAATTAAAGATAATAATAAGAACTGTTAGAGGCACCCATTGGTGATTCAGTGAATGCAAGGATGAAGTAGGGGCAACTATTAAATGATGAATGTATTTGTGTATAGTTAAGCACATCATAAAATGGAATGAAGTTCATCAAAGTGTTCCAATTTTGTGCATAGGAAATTTTCCGCCAATGAACGAACGTTTTGGCAATAACATAAATTTTCACGAGTTTTTTTTTTCAAAGTTGCAATCAACTGAAAATTTCCGCGCAATCGTTTTTTTCATTTTTAATTTCACCCTTTTATAACTGTTAAAATACTAGCAGTAAATATCGGCATTCATTAAAAGAGTCATTATAGAAATACCTTAAAGCATTTTTAGAGCTTGGCCTCTATAGGTAGCCTGGGAATAATGCGTGAATTCAAAAAACTGTCCAACGGCAAACTTCATAACGCATGGTAGACGTCAGATAAGAAAGTTGCTTTCATGCAAGTACCGCTAAATAAGCATTCGGGACTATTTCTAACTAGGTGGGAAAATAATTAACATCTCCAATAAACTAATTGCACAAGCAAATTTATTTCGGATGAATTAAAAAAAAACTTTATCGGACTACCTTGCAGCCACATCAGTATCGACAATTTAGATTTCATGTATAGTAAATTAACAATGTTCGTCGTTGATGATGTGGTTTGTTTTTTTGTCTGTCTGTCTGTCTGTCTGCCTGTCTATCTGTCTGGTTTAGTTGTTTCTTATGAACCCAAGCACACAACCAATCAGCAACATACATATCTGAACCTGGCAAAAATATTGTCGTTTTTATGACCAGCCACATTCATACATTAATTTTTCACATTGTTGTGGTGTAATTTACAATGGGATGATTAATTTTTATGTAAAATAATTGAGTTTTTTCTTTAAAATTTATAAACAATTCAACATTTGATGAAATATTATTGGAGTATTTCGAGTTTAAAATTTTACTTGAGTATGATGTAGCAATATATTTTGTTGTTTGTTAATTTAAAAAAAAAATTATTAGAAAAATCAGTGGTCTGTCAGATCAAAAGATTGTTTTACATCTAAAAATTGATGTTTAGATGCTTCTAGATAGCATGCATGAAACTTTTATATTTTTAATAAGCGAGTTTTTCAATGTTTAATTAACAAACCGATGAAAATAAATCGCCATTCTCTCCTAGTTTTATCTCACAAGATGCAACATGAAATTGTTAAGAATGTACGAATAAAATTGTTTAAAATAATAAAAACTACTAAATGTGCTGTTACATTTCGAAAGTTATAGCACATTTTTTAATTTTTCAGAACAGTTAGAAAGAAGAGCGGGAAACAAGGGAAGCAGGTTAATAAAGAAGGCAAGTTGAAAAGCAAAAATGAATTGAGTAAAGCGAAACAACCGCCAACAAAGAAGTCTTCAAATTCAACAAACATCAAGCAAACCTCCACTCCACTACAATACAAACGAATAATTCATAATTCTTTTGGAAGAAATAAAAATTATTTTACTCATAAAAAAAAGAAAACCTCTGCTGAAGATGAGGACGATGAAAAGATGTTGGATGATGATGGAAATGTGGTGAAGAGGAGGGGGAAGAGGGCAGCCACTGCGAAGTACGACCGACTCTGGGATTATGGAGTGATTCCATATGAAATCGAAGCCAATTTCAGCGGTACTCATTAAGCGTTGTATGAAAACAATTCAAAATTGCCATTTGATTTTTTCTCATCTGCAATTTAATTTTCAGATCAATTTCGTTGATAGATGTCATTAAAATTGTTGATTATTATTTCTAATTTTATTTAACCAAAGCTAAATTGTCACCAGTCTTAAATTTGAACTGAATAGTTTATCAATCATTGATAAGGAGCCCACAAGACCCTCTTCATCCAGGCGATGAAACACTGGGAGAACCACACTTGCATCACCTTCGTTGAGAGGACCGCCACAGACGCCAGTTACATCCTCTTCACCGAGAAGCCGTGCGGGTCAGGACATTTCGAGATCATTTCGAGATTGAAAATTAAAATTCAGTATATCATTTAGCGGTACAACACCCACTAAACTGCAAGTTTTATTACTAAATCGTTTGTTGTCCATTGTGAAGTAATGTTTTTTGTATTTGTATGAAACAACATTTCGGCAAAACATTTTATACAAATTGTTGCGTGAATTAGGCATAACATTTAAAATGAACCATACAATCATAAAGTTTTTATTTTTAACACCGATGATTTACAAAAATCAGCTGTTGTTCCTTTGTGGGTAAGAAAGGAACAGGACCCCAGGCCATCTCCATCGGGAAGAATTGACAAGTTTGGGATCGTGGTGCATGAGTTGGGCCACGTCATCGGGTTCTGGCGCAAGCACACGCGACCCGATAGAGAGACACACGTGCAAATTGTGTTTAAAAATATCCTCCCAGGTTCCATCTCAACAATTTCATTCCCGAGATTTTTTTTTTTCTCAAAAACAGTGTAGTAATTTATTTTATATGTGAGATTGTGTAAAATGGAATTAGTTTCACCACATTTAATATCATATTAGAAATGGTACTATTAAGAAGTAATTTCATTTGTAACAAAACTCGTGGCCACACGGACCAGGCCAAGAGTACAACTTCAACACGCTGACTCACAGCGAGGTGAACAGTTTGAACGAGGAATATGACTACTTGAGCATCATGCACTACGCTAGGAACACATTCTCCAAAGCCGTTCACCTGGACACCATCACGCCGCTCGTCTACCAAGACATCAGACCCGAGATCGGTCAACGTATCGAATTGAGTCCTGGAGATATTGTCCAGGCTAACAAATTATATAACTGCCCAAGTTCGTCTTTGAATGAAAATTTGATTGAAATTTTTTAAACTCCGGTAACAATTTCTTATTTGTAAGTTTCGTAAATTTAACAGAGTATAGAAAGCCTTTTTGACATGTTTTGTCGTTTATTTATAAATTTAAATCAATGAAAGAAAAGAAAGTTACGGAAACAAAAAAATTTGTCTTCTTAGCTCAAACTATTTTTTACCTGTAATGAAAATTTTTTAATTTGTTTAAAACAAACAGCACCTGATACGAACAGAATTAATTAAATGCACAGAATGTGGAGACACTTTTCTGGAAGCCAGTGGAACATTCGGCTATCCATGGAACGCGAAGAGGTACATGCGGTTTATAGACACGAACGCAGTTTGCGCCTGGAGGATAGCAGGATCGCACGGGGAGAAGATCGTCCTGAACATCACGTCGTTCGACATTCCTGAGAACCCCAACTGCTCAACTGACGTCTTGGAGATTAGAGATGGACATTGGGTCAAATCACCTCTCATGGGTCCTTCAAAATTTGAAATCAATTAAACAATATTCGTGAATGAGTTTTTAAAAATTGTCGAAAGTTATCTGAAAGTTAAACATTTTTCAAAAATAATTTTGACACTATTTCATTTTGTTTTTAATTTATGAGTGAATAAATTTAATTTAAGTTGTTTTTTTTATTGAATTATTGAATTTTAAAATAAGACTGTAAAAGTTAGTTTCATCCAGAAAGTCTTTTTTGTTTCAATCATTTGATTTTGTTTGCTGAACAATAGATAGACTGTGTGGTTTGAAGTTACGTCTGCCCTACCAGCTGATATCCAGCGACAGTCGCATGTGGATTGAGTACCGTCGAACCCTGAGAAGTTTGCACGCCAGGGGGTTCACCGCTCGTTATGAAGGTCCAACTTCAGTTTGTTAAATTCATTTAAATTCATCCCTTTTGCACTTTTAATTGAATTTTGAATTTAAATTTAGCCTGATCCATTTCTACAACTAATATTTTTTTTCAAATACTGCAGTAAATTTTCTGAAATTGGAAATAGAATTAATTAGCTTTCGCCGTAATCTTCGCAAACATTAATAGAAATAATGGCACGAATGTTTAAAAATGAATGCATAAAATTGACACTGTTGTTTGATAGCTTTTTGTTGTCTTTTAGTGCTATTTTGATATGGGCTTATATAACTTACGTTTAAGCCCATTATTTATTTATATTTATATTTATTTATTTAACCCCATCGTGACAGCTGTTTGCGACGGGAAGATAGCAAAGGACTCGGGCCTCCTGACTAGCCCCCATTATCCTGACTCCTACGAAATCAACAAAAAATGCACCTGGCACATCGTCGTCCCTCATGGATACACCGTGGCCCTCAAGTTTCAATCCTTCGAGGTGTCCTGAATTTGATTTTTGTTTCTTTCCAATAAACGAGTTTATCAGTTTTTCTTCTATATGAAATGTAGGAAGCATTTGAACAGCACTATCTCAATTGACTTTGGTGAAAATATTATTTGTTTTATGTTTTTTTTCCACAATTTTACTTTTATTAAACCGATGCATCATTTAAATGTATCTTCAAATTGGTTTTCCACTGAAGACGTTTGCTCTTTAAATGCTATCTAAAAATTTTATAAACAAATTAATATAGATTTTAACATGCTGTTAAACAAGCTAATTTTGCTATTCATGTTATACATGTTATATCGACCTCCAACTGTAAATTAAACGACAATAATAAATATGAATTGGTGATAATCCTTCGATTATTACAAGAAAAATTGGTGAAGAATTATGCATTCCAGAAAATCTTCAATTACATCCACGCAATGTTTGAATGAGGAACGCCCATGGGACTATTGCGATCCTGGGGGGTTACCAAGTCAACGAACCTAATCGCCCATCCAACGTTTTTATGCTTTTCATGATTGTTAACTTGCCTCACATGTGGCCACCAGATAACTGTTGCTAGTCGATTTTTTTTTAGCTTGGAGCTATCCGCCCTTTTGTCTTTTTTGGGCGGCTTTGTTTACACACATTTAAACATCATCTAGGGCGGCTTTCGATTGCCTGGTTAAAACTTTAGTCATCAAGATTATTAAACATCTATGAAAATGCACCTGACAGATCGAGCACCACGACAAGTGCGTGTATGACTACGTGGAGCTGAGGGACGGTGACGTTGAGATGTCCCCCCTCATTGGGAGGTTCTGCGGCCACAAACTTCCGCAACCTGTTGAAAGCTCCACCAACTGGCTCTTCGTCAAGTTCGTGTCCGACTCGTCTGTCGTTAAATCAGGATTTGCTGCTCATTTCACAAAAGGTTCGTAGCGAAGAAACAATGAGTTTGAGAAGTTGAATGTTTTCTAAACTTATTTAAAAATACTTCAAGAAATGTTTGATGTAATTTTTTATCGGAAAATATGTTTCAAATTTGGCTTATGTAATGTCTGATTATATTGTCACTTAGATTATAGTGAAAAATAAATTATGTTTCGATAAATAACCATCACTTAACTAACTAAATAGAAAAAAAAACAAACGCTTCTCAGAAGTCGATGAGTGCGCCACAAACGACCACGGCTGCGAGCAGATCTGCATCAACACACTCGGCAGCTACCACTGCGACTGCAAGCTTGGCTACGAACTGCATTCTGACGGCAGAAGCTGCGAACGTAAGATGGTCTTTTGTTATACACGTTACTCAATTTCTATTAGACATATGGCGATGCAATTTTTAATTTCATACAAATACTTCGTTGAGATTCAGTGAAATTTCATTAATACGGATTTGGTTGGTTACAAAGTACCTCCATATACAAAGTACGAGATTTTACGGTTCCTACATTTTTGCACGCTCTTCCTATCTGTAGGGATGTAATGTACGCACATATAATGTACTTTGATTAAAAGTTTTATTTTATATTCTCATCCTATATCATACCATTACGTTCTGGGAAAATTTAATTTGTTGCTTTATTAATTGTCGTTGTTTAATTGTTGGATTATTTTTTATTGTTCTAAGTTGAGGATAGTTGAGAAGATAATTAAGTTAATAAATTCAATCCCAATTTCAAATATGAAGGAAGATTTCTTCGCATCAACATCAGTTTCAACTTTTTGCCACCTAACTGAGGAATTTTCGTTCTTCAGCGTTAGATGAACAAAAATGTGAGGCGCTAAGTTTTGATCAGAAATTAAACAGATGATTTGTTGACCACTAGAATTTTTTAATTCTAGTACTTAAATTTTAAAATTTTCCAATTATGAAAATGTGAACTTGAATAAATTGGTCGGCAAAGATTTAGTAGTCTTACCATGATATTTACAACGTCAATGCTCTACCATCATTTAACTGTACCGTTATAAAGCGAGTGCGAACCCAGTTGAAAAAAAAATATTTTATAAATTAAAATAATTAACAAATAAAAATAAATAATAATAATTAATTAAACGTGTGAAATGAATGAGAGTATGTTGAATTGTGAGCAGAGGCCTGCGGGGGAATACTCCGAACCCACAGTGGCTCCATCTCCAGCCCCTCCCATCCCCATTTCTACCCCAACAACAAGACCTGCGAGTGGGAAATCATAGCCCACAGTGGATTCCAAATTGTTCTCTTCTTTGACAAATTTGACTTGGAAGGCAATAACGTAAGTTGAAAGAAATTTTAGTTGAAAAATAAACTTACATTACGATGAAAAATAAAACAAAGTTGTAATATCGTACTTGGTGTTATATTTAATAAATTCTGGTTCTTATGAAATAGCTGGACATACTTTTTTCTCATTGAGAAAAGTTTTATTCGTGCATGATATTTCCAACAAGTGCTTAGCTGTTTATTAACGTATTGTTTGGCGTTAATCACTCACATAACGTATTAAAAAGAGGAAGATGGATGTGAAAATCGTTTTAAAACTTATCATGCCAAAAATTTTAATTCTTTCAAGTTGGCGCATGTAACAACATGTTTTTTCGTAAAGTTTTTGTATTCCATTAAGAAAATATCATATTTTTGTTTATGATTTATTCATTTATAATTATCCACAAAGTCTGATGCCATACTACGTACAAAAACTGCATCTCACATAAGAATGATTTACCACACGGCGGCAGCTTATTTATTTATTTTTTCAACAATACTAAATAAAGTTTATCTATTAATTAAAATTAAATATAATTTAAACAAATGCAGCAGTGAGAATAACAATATCGTCGAAGTTCTGTTTAATTATATTATATTAATTTATTATTAATTAATGGCACCATTAAGTGCTGTATGATGCGTGACCTTCAGGAAGATTGCGAGTACGACTCGTTGGTGGTGAAGAGTTGGAACGCCACCAACACAGCCACCCACGGACCGTTCTGCGGCACGACTGCCCCACGCAACATCACCTCCATCGCCCACATGATGAGGGTCGTCTTCAAAACTGATGGCACTGTCCAAAAAACTGGCTTCTTGGCTAGATTCGAAACAGGTTGTTGGCGTTTGCTCCTTTTGAACTTTTTCTGTTACAGTTTCCGGTGCCCCTATTTAATATTTTAATATATTAATAATTTTATGCCATTTACAGTTTTTCTCTTTGGTTTGTGTATGTTTTGCAAACATTTCAATATGATTTTGGTTTGGCTTTACGACCCGTAATATAATTTCGTGTCAAGAAACCTTGATATTGGTTGGATTTATTTAATTTTTAATTATTAAAAAACAAAACACTTCGTTGCTGGTCGTGGGAATATAAAATTCAGACAAGGATGAATGTGCGATAAGCAATGGCCACTGCCAGCAGATCTGCATCAACATCATCGGCAGTTATAAATGCCAGTGCAAGCCAGGATTTGTTTTACACGAGAACGAAATGGACTGCAAAGAAAGTTGGCTTACGTTCTTTTGTATCAGTAATGTTATTTTTAACTCATTATTCCAAAAAATTGTCAACAATTGAAGCAACAGATTTGGAGCATGATGTTCTTACTCACACGAATAATTTAACAATCAATTGAAAACACACAACAGGTGATTGCAAGCATGAATTAAGTGGGCGGGACAACTTCATAAAAAGTCCAAACTATCCGGATTATTATCCACAGTTAGCCGATTGCACCTGGCTGTTTAGATGTTTAGAAGGCCATCGAATCAAAATTGTTCGTATCGCTTCAAAATTATTTACTTCAAGATCACATTGAAATTATTTACTTCAAGATTACATTGAACTTATTTACTTCAAGATTATATTGAACTTATTTACTTCAAGATTACATTGAACTTATTTACTTCAAGATTACATTGAAATTATTTAGACTTTAAAATTTGAAACTTAAAAATTCAAATGTTTAACATTTTAAATAATTCTCACTCGAGCAGAACTTTTTGGACTGCGACATTGAATACCATGCCGATTGCAACAACGACTATGTGGACTTGTTCGACGGCTGGAACACGACAGCTCCGAGGATAACAAGGTTCTGTGGCGGGCGACCACCAAACCCAATCGAAGCTTCGGGCAACGTCATGTTCATGCGATTCGTCTCTGATAAGTCTGTCTTTAAGAAAGGTTTCCACGCCAATCAGGAAACAGGTCAGTTAACTAAACAATTTCACAAAAAAATATGGCACACACTAGTTTGTTGAAATTTAATTTTCATCTTAACATTAAAATTTTGTATATCACGAGTTTGATAAAATCATGTTAAATATTAATGTTAAAAATGTTAAAAATTCACTTGAAAATGAGTTTTACGTTTTTATTTTTTTGTTCATACCCTCAAACAAATAATGAACACCATCATATGATTTCCAGTTTGTGGTGGAACATTTGAAGCCACAAAGAAAGCGCAGAACTTATACTCGCACGCAAAGTACAGCGGGTCTAATTACGAAGCCATGACCAGGTGCCAGTGGCAAATAGTAGCTGAGAAGCATCACAGGATCAGATTGAAGTTTCTAACATTTCAGTTGGAAGAAGAACTTGTTTGCAAGTTAGCTGAATCGTTCTTAAGCCATAATTTCAAAGAATGCAATGTTCTTTTGTAGTGTTTCGCATAGCTGGATAATGTTTTTGCGATATAATTTTTGTTAATTTTGTGTTCGACCTATTTTTGAATTTACTTTTATGAACGTATGAAAGAAAATTTAATTTTACAAAAAAAACTCTATCATAATTAATCTTTACTTTGCAGTTGTTTGAAATCAGTCAATAAGTTTTAACGCAGATTTTTTTTTTCAATTTAACTGCAAATAATAATCTAAACACCTCAAGAATCACACATCAGCACTACATTTGTACGTGCAGACACATTCTGCTAGCTTTATTATGTTTATACTCAAAGACATCAGCTTTGATATTTTCATCGTAGACATATTTTCATCAAACATTAATAAGGGCAAGTCATATTATTCAATGTTTGTCCTGTCGTAAAATATAAATCTTTCAATTCGAAACCGGTCACCGATAAACAAAACCAAGCAACAACATTTTACTGCCCACCACCTAACTGCCCAATGGACTCAGTGAAACGATTGTTGAGCCAGTCTACAGCACATATTTCTCCACTTTACTGAATTTCAGGCTTTGCTCAGCAAGTTGAGATTATTTTGAATGTCTTGATTGTTTGTTTGATTAATCCGTTTCTATTGAATTCAGTTATTTAAAAATGTTCCTCGCAGGTACGACAACGTTGAGATATATGACGTTGATCATGAGGGCACCGAACAACTGATCGACACCTCGTGTGGATCCAGGGTTATTGTAACATTATAATGCATTCGCACATAAGTAGCATCAACTAAAATTAATATTTTTTTTTAAATGATTCATGACAATTGTTCTAACCTAAGAAAACTAGTTTTGCTGTAATCCATTCAGAGCAATTTTCAAAACTTCAATAATACATTTGAACAGATCCCGCCAGTGATTATATCTCATTACAACGAACTTTTGATAAAACTCTTCACCGACGACGCAATTGATGGCAAGGGCTTCCACGCCACGTACGAGCAGATACCTCACAACCCGCTGCACAAGTCCACCTGGCAGAAGAACATCGCCAGGAGCAGGCGCGCTCGAAGGAACCAGGCTAGGAAGAACAGACAGCAGCAGAGACGCAAGAATCTTTCCAACGCCATCCACTGATTGTACCCTCGCGCATAATGTCCCTCGTCAACCGACTCGCAATTTCTCCTCAAAGACTTCTAACTTTTCAATGTTTTGTAATAATTTATTCAATGTACGAGCTGATATTTCAGTGCTCATTTATTATTTATAATCTATTATCATCCTAATTATCATAATTTATGAGCTACTGGACTGATATTTATTGCATACGAATGTCTTTTATGTTGTTGTCGTTGTTGTTCCTTCTTTTAAAGACTGTTCTTCAGTGGTAAATTCAATAAAAAAGTTATACAAAATAAATAAAAAAATGATAAATTATATATACATTATATATACATAAATTTTACATGATATATATACATTCATTTATACCGAGACTAACAATGTTGGATATTCTATCGCGAACATGATTTCAAATGCCAATGAGCTAGCCGGTTTATAAAATATTTTGGTTAATTAACTTTCGCACACAATTCGTTTCAAGCAAATGCTTAATCACAATTTAAACGTTCATAAAATATTCTTAGTAGACAATTATGAAACTTAGACTACCAAAACAAGTAATTGAAAATATAAAAGTTGCATGTTACAGTCGTTATAGAAGAATGGAAGAGAAAAAAAGCACTTCAAATCTCGGAATATCACAATTAAGGCAACATGATAGAAATTCAGATTCAGAAATATCAAAATAATAAATAAACACTGCATTCGGATCAGACTCATACGCTATACAAATTATTTGAAGAAGAAGTTTGGGTTGCTGGGTGAGGAGAAGCAGTAATATTTCCTTTTCTCGATTTCGTTTTCCAAAGCTTGAATTTTGTTCTTCGTAATGTTAACTTCTTCATGTGTTCTTCTGAGCTCCTCTTTTAGGCAGGCCAACTTCTTTTCATTTTCTTGCTCTCGGCTCTTCTTTGTGTCCCGCGATCGCTTTGCTGCTTCGTTGTTCTTTGCCCTCTTGGCCTTGTACCTCTCGTCCTTCAACTCTTCTGGCACGGGTTTCTTTTCACCGCGGTTTCGTTTCTCGAAAGAGGTCTCCTGTACATCCAGAAGAACGTTGTTGTTGCTGTTGCAGTTGTTGTTATTGTTGTTGTTGTTGTTACAGTTGTTGTTGGCGCAGCTGTTGTCGTTGTAGATGTTGTTGATGATTGTTGTCGGTGCCGGAATGTAGGTAAGGTAGAACTGGTTGTTGGGGTGGGAGCCGTTGTTGTAGTCCTGGTAGAAAGGTGGGGGTATGGTGTGCAGATCCTGGTACGTGGGGGCCATGCTGTTCACGAAGGGGTTCATCAGCTGATTGGACGGTTCTGCAATTTTTTATCGATTACTTTTTATTTTAAAAAAATTGCACGACTGGCAGTTATGGCAAATAAACAATTGAATAATATTAGGCTGTCGTAATTAAATCAAACATACGTTTAAAGCCATAATGTGGTCTGCAAAAAGTTATAAATGTCGAGAAATTTTTCAAATTTTGAATTATTCTAAACATTGAAAAGAGAAATGATTAACCAAGTGTTGTGAAATGTTTTTCGTGGTTTGCCTCATACGACGGGACCATCTTGCGATTCCAGACTGAAAATTTTTAAAATACCACAATTAATTAACATGAAGACGTGTGTGGATGGTTAGAGGTGACAGGTTGATGCTTTTAAACCACGAACACAGTCTACATTCAAGGTATCAACGTGCTAATTTATTTAATTTCATTTGAACTGTTTAAGCTTTAATTAAAATTTTGATATGAAAGAGTAGAAATATTCTCTATAAATTAATTAGAGTTCTGTGAATGAAACGTGATACATGAGAAATCGTTATCAGCGAGCAGATAGCAATAAAAATTGCTATTTATGAAGTTTAGTGTTGAGAACATTTGCTAGTTAGGTCGGTTGTTACGTAATTTCAAACTATCCAAAAATTCTTATCGATCAAATTGAGATCGATAATATTGAAATAATTCAATAAGTTGATGCGGGTGCACATTAAGCGTGAAATGTTCGAGACGCTATCAGATCCATGAGATTCAATTCTATTCGTATCAAATTTCATGCTTATGTGATTATTCAATAGTGAAGTTGATTAACTATTTTGAAATACGTTGCAAACATTTTTTTGACGTTCGCATCTAAGAGGCCGTCGCGACCGGTGGTGCAGTTGGAGCCACACGCCTAGGTGGCTTGAGTGAAGTGGCAAATGTACGCTGGCAGGCTAAATACTCAAAATAAATCCTGAAATTCAAAATTCTGCTTATCTTACGAAATTTGCTCCGTCCGCAAACTATACCGCTGCTTAAATTAAAAAGTCCGAAATAAATAAATACTGCGACATCGTATTTTACTTTGCATGCAGTAGTTATTGCATGTATTCATGTAAATTAACTTGGTTCCCGGTGAAATACCGCGATATGTTTTTTTTTTCAACTAGTCGCTGTGTACAGTGCAAATTACTTACCAGGTCCACAGTGAATGCAGTGGCTTCTCGGGCAAAACTTCCTAGGTGCTGCATAGTCATAGATTAATCTTGAGAAGAAAATGAACAAATGACTTTTTTTCACATTCAAAATTTGAAGATATGTATTGTTTCATGCAGGTCTTAGAAATTATAATAAATGGTATAAAATTATATTCGAGCGTACATGCTCTGCGAGAATTGCAAGCGATTGTTTCCTATATACGATGCAGCATCGTATTTAAAAACATCGAAGTTGTCAGTCCGTTTTATGTTGTTTCAAGTTTTTGTTGAACAGACCAAAATTTTATATCATTGTTTTTGAGGGTCTGGTTATCGATATATTGGCGATTATGTTAACATCGATATTTCAAAGACAAACATGCACCGCATATCTAGCAATTGTTCAACAGTTCATCAGCAACATTTACCGCGGGTGGAAACAACAGAACACGGAAATCCGACTTTTTCCACCTTTTTTTTATTTTCCGTAACACTCCCATAACAAACGAAAAGTTGCGAATTGTTTTTTTTCAAGAATCATTTTTTTTTAATTTTAAGTACACACTTATCCAATCTTTAAAAAAACCTCAAATTAAAGTTCTTTGTAATAATTTTTAGCCAAAATGTGTAAATCTTGTTTTCCCTCCCAGATCAGGGAGGAAATATTCAGTAATCTAGCATACTTCAACATATTTGTACTAAGAAAAACAATTACACTGACTGATTTTAAGTGTTTTTTAAAGTTTCCTTTATTTATTAGTAGTAATAAGGTAAAATTATGATGCAAAGGCATAACATTTTTTCTAAGTCGGAATCGGAGTATGAATATTTAAAAAGGCCAAAGTCAAATAATTTTAATCCGATATTGACACTCTGGTTTGAACTCAGGAATTAATGGTAAACAGAATAGAGGTCGTCGCCAACACATGAAAATCATCCTTTCTACAATAAAATTCAAGACCGACTACTGCAAAAAACTGCACTAAAATTTGTAGGTTTTATTCAAAGACTAAGCATTAAACATAAACATAAAAAAATTGTTATGTAACAAATCTCGGACCACCCTAAAATAAAAACTGACAAAACTCTTTATTTCTGTGGAGATTATTCTGTTTTAATAAATTATTAATATTCGTTATTGCAAGCTGGTTTATACATTGTGTCCCCGCAGAACGGACCACTCAAACAACGAATTTCCGCATAACGAACCGCGATTTTCCCCGCAATCGAGGTCCGCACAACGGAATTTTTTAGCTTAACTTACCGAGGTGACCCACCAGCTCAACATGCTTGACGTCGACGTTGAAAACGTCGAAAACCTCCAAGAAGAACAACAAGAAAAGCTCACCCAGGAGGAATTGCTGCTCTCTGCAGAAGAAGCGAAACGAGAGGAGACGAAGGAACAAGCGGAAGCAGCCATCTCGACGTTTGCGACCGCTGACATCAAGTCAAACCTCAAGGACTGGGCGCGCCTTTAGGATTGGGTGAACCAAACGCACTTGGATAAAGCAAAATCAAACCGCCTCAGCGACTTGTTCAACGACCACCTCCAATTCTACCGCGACGCTTTAAAAACAAAGAAGAGCGGGTGATTTTTGTTGCTATGGCAATCCCAGCAAAAAAGAGCAAGCCGGAAGAAAAGCCGTAGAAGAAATTGGCGGAAGAAAAGAAGCAAGAAGAAACGGCGGATGAACCACAGCCTGGGTCTTTTGGGTGTCCAAAAACTGCTCCACGGGACCTTCCAGTCCCTCGCAAACTTCGACAGAGCGCAAATAACAACAAATGGAAACAAAAAATTTTTTTGCAAAGAAAAATGAAGTGAAAATCCCTCATTTTCTTTCAAAGGCATTGACTTTTTTCAAGAGCAGATGAGCAAAATCAAATGAAAAAATTCAGAAAGAAAACTTAAACTTTTTCTATCGAAGTTAAAGCGAAGTTAAGAAAAGTTTCTTGAAAGGACTTTTTCTAAGTTTTTGCACTTTTTACTGGTTTTTTACTTGTTGCTAAGTGTTTCTGAAAAGTGAAAAAGACAAACTGATTGGTTTCATTCATATCCACTAGTTTTTCTGATTTTTATTTACCATTTTTCGTTTTTTTCGATGTTATGTTTCGGCGCGAAACCAATTATTTCGATTTACATAGAAGTCTAACGAAACGGATTAAGTCCGTTGTGAGGAAACACACTGTAGATCTATAAAAATAATTGGGAATCATTTTATCTAAACAACTAGTTTTTGCCCAATTCATAGGACTTGTATATAAGAGTTTGAAACATTGAAACATTTTTAATGCAAATCACTACAAAATTGACATCGTAAAGCCGGTTTGAAAATAAACAAGTCCAAAAAAATAACATGGTATGTAGGATGGCCCGTTGTTGCACCCACCCGCCCAGGCGGTTTGACCCTCTCGTGTTGGCCCCATCAGATCCCTCCCGTCATCATAAGAAACAGTTTTGCATACAGTGATAAAATAGTTTTTCCTAGCTTTCAATTATGACAAAGGATTAGTTGTGAATGAAAATTTTTTCCATGTTTCTCCGAGATTTTATAATTTGACAATTTTCAATTTATTTCTTGATTAGAAATTTTTGAAATCGTTTTGGCAAATAAGGTTTACTGAACCGAAAATTATCAGCATTTATTTTTTTTTTAAATTCCTATACTATAAAGTTTGAATTTTTGATTTAGATTTTTTGTTTGATGACTTTTATGTACTAAGCATCACCAAGTAGCAAGCTGTAGGCCGGCAACCATTGTGATATTAAGATAAATGGGCCACATTGCAATGAGATGCATGGTGACCTTAAGTTGTTACAAATTATTATATAAAATAATTAATTATATTCACATTATGAAATAAGAGAAATGATTGAAACTAAATTAGTTGAAATTGATATAAATTAGGGCCTACCAACCATTCTGATCTGGAAATTTATTCCGACTCAACATGTCTTCAAGTCAAATCCAATTTATCCTTACTGTATGTTATATCCGAGATGGGAAACAACGTTTAAATATTAAAATATCCAATACTTTGGAATGGTGAAATAATTTTTAATAAAATTCTCAAATCTTCTTCAAATGTTTACAGAAAAAGGCAATACATACATACATACATAGAATCACATTGTACACAACCAAACATTTCCTCAATACAATCCTCTCATGAAACAAACGAACGAACGAACGAAAGCCTAATATACGAATCCATTCATACGTAAGATTACGCAACTAGCCGGCCCAAAAGCTGCGTGCCTATTGGTCAACTTGATTTCTGCCTGGTTACGTCATCGTACGCAAGTCTAGTTAGATAAATTTGTTAGAATCTATAACAATGCAATGCATTAAACAAACAAGACAAATTCCATGCGTACACGCAATGTGTACTAGTACATATAAACTTAACGTAGTAAGTCTGTTATTATGTAATGCACAAGCGCTGGTGCGGTGCGTTGTCACAGTTGAAACCCAATGAAGACAAGCTGCAAATTCATAAAAAAAAAATTCAAAATAATTTCAAACTAGGAGTTATTTGGGAAGTTGTACTGAAATTGCTTGCTTTTAACAATTTGATATTAAAATTATGAATTTCGAATAGAGATGTTATGCTCAACCGTCTAATCAAACAATGCAAACAAATAGTGGAGCAAAACAAAATACACATGTCAGGGGGACAGCATGCACATCATCACACTTTTCACATTCTTCTCCAACATAACACAATGTGTACGCACACACACACACACAAACAAACACACACATACACAAACACACATACACAAACACACGCGATGAGCGTTGCAGCTGTTCACAAACAACTTCACATCACGCATTTCAACACAAAATAATCTCCTGAATTCAAAGTTATAATCTAATTAAAGCGGATTAAAATTTAGTAAAAAAACAACAACAATAGGAGATATAATAATAATAATAATGAGTAATAATAGCAGTAATAATAATGCTGCCTTAGTTGCATTAACTACTTAGCAAGTTTGTCACTTTGTTTCTAACTTGTGGAGTCCGACACTTCACAGATCCTATCTACTGGAACGATCTGATGGAGTTTGTAAGCGCTAATGGACCAACCAAAAATTTTCAAGTTTCTGTTATTTTTTTGAAAGCGCTTCTCTCGTTTTTTTTGCATAATTTCATAATAAAAACATTGAAATGTAAAATATAATACAACAAAATTTTTGATGAAAATTTATGTAAAAAACTTTAAAAACGGCAGTTTTAAGTGAAAGTCCTTTTAAAATTTTATATTATAAAATATAAATTTTATAATAACGGGAAGTATAAATATGGCTAATTAGCTTTATTAACCGCGAATTATTTCAAAAAAGTAACGCGTGACTCAATGGAGGCTTAATTGAATGACAAATCATCATTTAAACTGGTTTATGAGCGTAACTAAACTTATTGAAAATGCTAATTAGAATGAACAACTTCATGCAAATGAGGCAGTATTAAGACGTCCTCAGGTTGTTGCAGTTAAGAGGAATGGAGTGTTTTAGTTGACGAAATGTTTAATTTGGGTTGTGAATAATGTAAAATATGATTCCATTAATAAGATCCTAGTTCTAAATTATATACATATTCGTTCATTTATTCGTTCATTCGTCCGTCCATTCGCTCGCTCGTTCGTTCGTTTGTTTATTAGTTCGTTCGTTTCGTTCGATCGTTCATTCATTTATTCGTTCGTCCGTTTGTTTGTTCCTCTGTTCGTTCGTCCATTTACTTGTTTGTTCGTTCGTTCGTTCGTTCGTATGCATGTTTGTTTGTTTATATATTGTAATTCATCTATTTTAACGAGTAGAAACTCTAAATTTGTTGGCAATAAACCATTATAATGAAATATTTAGAATTGAAATAACAGAAATGCAACGCCTATAAGCCGCAGTGAAATAATAAAAACATGGAAGTAATATAATAACATCATAATAAAAAAAATAATAATATTAATTATAATGGTGGTTAGTGTCCGGAGTTGCCATCATAAAACCAATTACGTAAGAGAGCCAAGCAGGTTATTACGTAATCCATTGTTCAAGCACCCTTTCATTCATCCATTCATTCATTCATCCGTTCATTCGTTCGCTTATTTGTTCGTTCGTTTATTCGTTCGTTCGTCCATTCGTTTGTTTATTCGTTCGTTCATTCAACCTTTTATTCTTCTATTCATTTATTTAATCATTTATTTATTTTTCTAATTATTCATTCGTTCGTTGGTTCCTTCCTTTGTTCATTCATTCTTTCCTGTTCGTATGTCATTTTGTGTCCGCTTATTTATTTGAATTCATTCGTTCGTTCTTTCATTCACGGTTGTTTTTTAACTCATTCATTCACGTTTATTCATTCGTTCTTTCTGTCATTCAGTTGTGCTTCGTTGTAATTTCATAGGTGTATCTACCCAAATAAATTCATATTTATTAGAATGTTTCATTTTTTAAATGTAATTTCTGAAAAACTGCTGGAACCCTGAGTCCCAGTTGTACAAATGAAAATGTACAAAACTTCGTTGTGGTTGTGCAAAACTTCGTTTAGTTGTACAAAACTACATTGTGGTTGTACAAAACTTCATTGTGAATGGACAAAACTTCATTTTGATTGGAAAATGGACACAGTTCAGAACGAACTACTATTTTAAATTAGGAAATTTTTAATTGTGAAGTTTTTTTTGTATTAATATATTTCTCAACCAAAAATAACCTCTCACTGATTAATATTATGCTTGGAGATGTGAACTGCGAGAGGTAGGAAGAGGTATTTGGTTGTTAAAAATGCTTATTGATACTCATGAGTTTAGTTGGCTTTAAAAAACATAATTATGCTCTTAGTGTTTGTATATCACCACAAAAAGAATGAAGCATATTTTGAATGTTGTTTATTTTGAGATTAGTACATAAGGAAATCTGAATATTTAGTATTTTTAAAAACAGAGGCATGCAATAATATGATTTCCAGTTAGAAAGACATTACAGCTTTTAAGGTTCCATAAATAAATTTGACAACAAAACTTCAAGGCAAAGTCTCGTTTCATTGAATAATTTTGAATAGCTCAGATTATGTCGCGAAATAATTAAAGCTCCGACATTATGCTAACCATTGCGTTGCATTGTGGCATTGCAAGCAAGTCTGTGGACTTCTGTCAATTTTTTCAAACATCTTCTTTGCCAGTTGAAAAGCATGAAACCATTGCCGTGATGAATGTAATCGGCCCCGCGCTTGTAATTTGAAATATGGATTCGATGAGTTTTGTATTTTGCTGAAAAATGTTCGCACAGTTACTAAACAAAAAAGCGCAGAGAAGAAAGGAAACCTTGGAGACAAAATTTTTCAATTTTTACAAAATGCATGTTTATTTAGCCAAAATGTAGCATTATTTTCAAAACATCAAGGAAGCAACCTTTCAAAAATATTTTTTACAAATTTTTCAAAAATATATTTTTCAAATATTTTACAATAAAAATCAACAATAATTATTTGTTTTCATTTTTCTTTTCACAGGATACTTTTTTAACAATAAGTATATATGAAAAATTGAAAAAAAAATAATAAAAGCTTGTATTCATTATAATATAGCTAAAGTTAATTGGTAAATGGTAATACAAAATTTAATTATCTGCTGAAATATTTGTTGTTGAAAGTTGTTAACTATTTCCAACTTTTGATTGGACTACTCAACTATAATGGATCGAATAATATACCGTCTTTGGTAATACACCTTGATATAAAAACTTACTGCTGCAAGTAAAACGATTTTGTTCAATTTTGTAGAGTAAATGTTTATAATGTTGCATTTGGTTCCATCATTGACGTAGGAAATATGTGGGGTCCCATTCTTAAACTTCTACCCGGCACAACTCAGTTGATGTAAGTTATAGGATGTTTCGAATGTTTCAGTACTTCCTGACTGCCAGCGTCACAATGCAATGGTCAGTAACACATATTCTAAACTTTTCTGCGATTTACATGAAAAGACGTTAGTCTTGCACACGCTGCAACCAAAATGTAAATAGCAAAAATTCACCGACAATTCAACAAACAATTCCGCTCACTCTTTCGAGCAGAAATATTTATTTTCTGTGCTATAATCGTAGTCGCAATAGAAGCACGTATTGTTTTCGGTGCTGAGCTGGTAATACCAATCACTTGAAGACTTAAGAAACGCCGCCGGCCATAACTCAATACATTGCTTGCCTTTGGACCGACTTTCAACTTGGTAACAAATTTCTCTGCCCTGTTCAATGAGGAATTTGAGACAATTATGTTGGTATTTAAAATGTTGGCTTTAACAAACTTTAAAATAAGGTCAAAACCTTTAAAATAAGGTCAAAACCTTTAAAATAAGGTCAAAACCTTTAAAATAAGGTCAAAACCTTTAAAATAAGGTCAAAACCTTTAAAATAAGGTCAAAACCTTTAAAATAAGGTCAAAACCTTTAAAATAAGGTCAAAACCTTTAAAATAAGGTCAAAACCTTTAAAATAAGGTCAAAACCTTTAAAATAAGGTCAAAACCTTTAAAATAAGGTCAAAACCTTTAAAATAAGGTCAAAACCTTTAAAATAAGGTCAAAACCTTTAAAATAAGGTCAAAACCTTTAAAATAAGGTCAAAACCTTTAAAATAAGGTCAGCACGCTTAAAAAAATGGAAATGCAACACTCTCTCATTTGGATGCGGTGCATGCTTAAAAGCAGAATTTGTTGAATTAATAAATTCACATTTATTGCAGTTTGAAGAGGAAGGCATAAAAATTTTAACATAATAACTATTAAATTCCTCAAATTTGAAAATTAAAAACATCGTTAACACTAAGTTGTTATTCAGACAATCACTTCATAATTATAATCAATCATCGTTTTATGAAAATTTGGTTTTAAATGGTTTAAAATGAAACTTTCCAAGTGAAATGTGTCGCTAGAATTAGTAAATAATAATAGTAATAATAATTCCATTGTATCACACTTTCGTTTCACGTATACTGATAATTAAAATTAAAGCTTCAAAAATATCATTGATTTCAAAGATCTGTTGCAGAAAACTCAAACGCTTGACATTTGGTTTGAAAATAATGTACTAAATTTGGTATGCTAGCAGTCCCATCATAATCGAAAATTTGTTCAACATTGGAGGCAAAGAATACTTTCAAACTTATTTGTCTTAACGCAGTCTTTCATGTCTAATTTTATTTTTTCGAACAAGATCCGAGACTATAATCTACAAACCACAATGGCTTATAGCTGTTAGCCGTTGTGGTTTGGATGGTTTTTTCAATCTTTTATCTTTATTTGGCTTACATTATTCCAGATAAGTTTGAAAATATTAAACTTCAGTATTTCACTACAATTTTGTGATAAATATTTGTATTATAAATAAGTAAAACTCAGTTTTAAACCAGAAAATACCAAGTTTAACTAAAAATTTCGCAAAAAATTAGCAAAACTAAGTGCAACCGACGATATAATTAACTATTGAAAATAAATTGAAAGGAAAATACAAGTGCTGCTTCTCACATGCTGGCTAATGATTTCGAGATTGATTTTCCAATTTGATCTGTCAAAATAAGTCGAATTTTTCATCAATAACATTTTCTAAAAGGTATTTGATGAAAAATGAGGTTTTTTCCTATAAATTGTTTGAAAGTTTAAATTCCCGTAGAAATATTCACGCAAATATTCTCGAATAAATAAAGAAAACATGACGGCACAGAGGTAAAGTTAAATAAGACATGAGAAAAATATAATAACTTGTATCACAAATGTGTGTAGCATTAATGGCTAAGTTACTTCTGAAACAAGTTTTTTCCATCAATTTTCACGTGAATGGAGCGGGAATTTTTGGTCACAAATTATAGGTTTCATTGTTTTTTTTAATTATTAAATTTGAAAGTTTTTTATGAGATAAAAAAAATATTTAAAATGTGATAGCTATTAGATTTTGTTTACTTGACAAATGTGTAAGAATGAAAAAAGATTTTGGTTGAAACATTTAATTTGGTTATTGTTTGCATGAAACACTCTTCTAAGATAATAAGCATAGAACGAATAACACGCATGCTACAAATATATTTATATTTATATATGGCTACTGCTCGCACCTGATAGTTTTCAAAGAACAAATTACTATATCACGTGCATTTTGTGAAGAAATAAAAAATAATCTGATGGGATCACCCTTCAAATTTGTGCAATATCGAATATGTATCCCTCGATTTCTCGTTGCACATAATTTGATAATTTTTGTGCAACCTTTTTACAAAGCCACCTATATATTCTCATGATTTCAAAACTTCTCCCAAACTTATTGTAATTAGGCATTGAAAGATATGGCAATATTTATAAGAGATTTTTATTTTTGTGATAATTTTTTTGAAGAAAGCCGAGCTCCTGAAAATTATCACTAGACCCCATGCTCGTAAATATCACAATTCCAGGAAAATTAAACATATCAATTTATATATTTAAATTGACGTTTTTTATCTCGCTAAAACAACTTTAAAAAAAAATTAATTTTTAAATTTTTAGATGAAGCAAATGAACTGCAAGTTTTATCTCATTTGCAAAGATTAGTCGTTTAAAATCATACTTATTGATTGTCACCTTCTACTGGGTACACAGAAAAACATGTATGATTTGATTTCCGAGAAAAAACTGCGAATCACCGAACATTAGAGTTTTGACAGGGAATGGAATGGTTATCAAAATTCAGTAGAAAGCATCGGCAGCAGTTGACGGCTCGCGAACCTGAATTCTGAAACAGCAGCACTTCTGTGTGTATGCGCGTGTGTATGTTTTTGAGTGTTTATTTGATAACATAGTAGATATTAAAATAGAAATATAATAAATGATAATAGAATATAAGTTATATGAATTACAGTTAATATGATAATTAAAATTTAGTTTTTTAAAATTCACCATTTTTTAGCAAAGTGTTTATCAAAAAAACAATGAAATAAAAAACAAATTGATGAAGAGCAGTTGATAATTTTCTTTGATAGCCATTATTTGTTGGATCAAAACGTGAAAATCTTTTCGCCTCGTTAATGATGAACTCCCTTTTGACGCATTCTCTTTTGGAGCACATCTTCAAATTGTAAATTAAAGACGAAACTCTCACTTAAAATTGTTTTGACAATTTGAAATGACCAAATATAAACTCGTCACCAAGCTTCTTCCGCATGAAGTTCCATCGTTCACAAATGTAGCATGGCTGTTTCTTCGATCCACCTTGTAGACAGCGCACACGCACTCCAATCCCAGCTGGCACCTGTCATGCAGTGATTTCAAATCTGGATGTATTTGACGGAGATCGCAGAGCAGGCTACCACACAAAACATCTCTGCATTAAAAATATTGTTACACAGATTTCCAGCTAAATAATTGTTTCAATGATGGTGCAGCGAAGATATATATGTATCATAAAAAACTAACTTTTGCTTGCATGGAATGGACGTTTTTGAGCTTACATTATAATCGCAATAGAAGCAGTTGCTATCCTCAACAGTTGTGTGGCTGTAGCATCTCTCGCCAGCGGAAACAACGGATTCATCGAGCCACAGCTGGGAATATTGAGCGTTACGTGGCTGGCACTTGCCATTGTAACAGTACTGCCGATTCTTTGTTTGTTGTTCATTATATATAAATATTTATGTGTTATTGACTATGCGTGTGTGACCACGGAGGAACCATTGAATTCGATTGAAATGCTCATGTGCAAACATTTTCAAAACTACTTAAAATATGCGTAATAAACAATGCGTAATGACAAGACAAAAATATCATTAAAAGTTGTAGCAATCTGCTCAAAAATTAATTTTGCATGCTTTACAATTATGAAAAAATAATTACGTTTAGTCCGAGTATAATTTGGACAATTGGATAACGTACCATGTTCATGTGTTTTATAAAAAAAAACGATAACGAAAGATAAAAAAAAGTATTATGTTCTAAAAGTTTAAAATTATTGTTATAGCGTTATTTCCAAAAATGCATGTAAGTGTAAGACTAGCTGTGCACATGGATCCATCTGGTTTGACGTCATCACCACATAAACTGGAATTCCCATCGCAGTGATCCTCTACGTCGCAATCATCTTCCACGGGTCTGCACACCATTTCTACCGATTTCATCTTTGTGGTAATTCAATAATCACTTCAATAGTTTCATAATAGTGTTACAAAGTTCTGTATCTCAAAAATTAATTTAAAAAATGACGTATTGGCTTTGAAAGGCCACTAACGTTGCAGGTTGCAAGTTCGCAGCACAGGCCAGATGCACACTTTGCTGTCGGTCGGAGCTTGCAGGTCGTTCCGTTGCAACAGGCTTTCGAACAAACCTGAATAATCATTATGTAGTTATTTTAATCATAAATAAGCGTACGACTGTTTAGACAAATAAATTAAGCCATCAAAATATAAAGACATAATAAATAAGTTTATTAATAAATGAATAGATAAATATAATTTTTATTCATTTCGACCTCATCTGGGAAAGAGCCACAGTCGCATTCTTCACCCGGTTCTAAAAATCCATTCCCACAATTGGCAGCAGTTACATTGGACATTGACACTTGTGCAAATCATAAGTCTCGCCAAGTACTGCAAGAGAACAGTTTGCCCAGCTGAAGTCTGTCGTATCGCTTACCCTGAAACAATGTAAAAAATATTTTTCACCATATAATGATAAAATTTTTTTTAATAAAATTTCTTTTAATAATTAAACGGTTCAGAATTGAAAACTAGTTGCATTTTCAAAAAAGTATTTAACGACGAAACTTCAGTTTAGGAAAAAATTTAGCAAATCAGAGAGTTTTAGAAGTAGAAATTTTAAAACAAATAAATTTCATGAAATGTGAAGTTGAAAATGTTGAATTTATGTTACTTGGAAAGTAAGTTTCCAACAGAAAACTAATTATAGAAAAATTTATAATGTGCAATTTAATTCAAATTTATTTAGACATAAAACTTTAATTTTATTGGGCTATCTTCGTTTAATGTTTGTTGTTATCATATGTCTTTTATGACATGATCTTGTTAATTGGTGGATACTTATTAATTTTTTTAAATCGTAAAATTAAAAAAAATTATGTCGGCACATACTTACTTGACTTTACTGTTCATAATACAACGAGAGGAATCACACTGACAGTCGGGGACCTCCTCAATATGATTCATCCCATATACGTGGCCCAGTTCGTGAACAAAAGTAAAAGTTGAAACAAGAAAATTTCTGTGCACCTGAACAGAAAATAATTGTTTTCTTTTTTGTTTAAAAAAAACTAAATTTTAATTATTCATCAAATCAATTTATCTTAATTTAAACAGCAAATAAAATAGCTTTATTTATTAAAACTGATTTTTATAAAACGTGACAACCCATTCTCGTTAACATTGTAAGTCCTAATAAAAATATACAATTTCGCAGCCAATTCTTTTGTTGCTCTGGGGCCTTATCCTATAATTTGCAGTCATTTACTGTGGCTGAGTTTTGAAGATAATTGTACAAATATATTTTAATTCAATTCAAATGTGTAAACTTAATTAACTAGGAAAATTTTTTAAATTTATGTCTTCAGTATTAATGGATAAAAAACAAAAATTGATTAATTATTTTAACCAAAAACCAAGCCGAAGAATCGTAGGTGCACATAGATTTGAAGTTCGCCACACCCAACGTACCTCTGACGTAAGCATTCCTTCGAACAAAAATACATTTCAGGATGGATCCCATTGTCAGTTAAAGAAGTATTTGATCAGTACAAAATTAACATAGCAACATCGTGTGAAGGCGCAGACTCTAAAATGTTCTTAACTTTGTAATCACTCCAGACATCAGCAAAACTAATCCCGTCCAAATCTGCTGGCAGCGCTAAAACTTTGGTGAAGTCCAGACATTCAACTGACTTACAGTTAAATAAATTTCTGCTTTTTGATAAAACTGTTTGATGATTTGATAAATTTAACAATTACTAAACAAAATAACAAAAATTTGTAAAACTTACCAAACTTGCCGAATTAAAAATATTAAGCGTCTTGCCAATGGACTTTTTGACATCAAATCCAGAAGCATTGTACTTCCAAAAGACAAGGTTAGTTTTGTAAAAAAAAATTAATTGTTACATTGTTATATTTCATTTGTCAACTGTTTAAAAAATACATGAATTGAAAATATTTGGCTGTCAAACCTCAGAATAGTCTATGACGATGTGCAGTTCAACGATTCTTGTCCTCCTGTCTAAACCAGAAAAAATACTTCGGGGAAAAAACTTCTGAATTGAACAATTTATTTTCAACAAATAAATTCAGAAAAAACTGTCGTTATACTCACTTTTTTAATTTTCTTGACAGCTCTTTCATTCAACATCGACGTATTTGTTGATCCTATCATTTATATATAATAATATATGTTTGTATATTGCATCATGGGTATATTTCAATTAAAAATAAAATATTTCATATAAAAACCATATTAATGATGAACAAATACATATTAACTCAAACACACATACACGCATAAATGGTATACATATTTAGTATTTACAAAGTTTCAGGGAACATCACGGTCACCGTTCTGTTTTATTTTTGTAAATTGTGTTTGTTTATATTTTTGTCTTGCACTTGAGTTTGAGATGGGCATGATGTGGAAAGTGAAAAGGAAATGATGATGCGTCTGGCTAAGATGATGAAAAAAAAATTCTAAGGTGCTCTGGTAAAAGGTGAATAAGTCAAGGAAAATAAGTCCTAATTGGTATTTTAGTTTCCAAAGATGATAATGTTATCATTGAAGAAAAGAAGATATTCACAAGACAAATAGTTTTGCCGATTTCTTTAAAAGTGTCTTTTTAGAGGATAGCACATTGAATGGTGGGTATAATGAGTGCTGTAAACAGAATGTTGACCAAATTAAAAATGAAGTTATTATAGATGATTTGGTTGTGAATGCTTGTGATGTGGAGAGAAAGAAAAATTGATGATTAGAACCTAAACAGATCTGCTGATCCGGATAATGTTTTCTCTGCTATATTGAAAGATACAAGTTTTCAATTTCTGCCTATTTGTCATATTTATTCAATTTGTCCTTACGGACAGGAAATATTCCGGATGATAGTAATATTGCTCCCATATTCAAGAAAGGGGATGAACATAAAGTCAAAAACTTTAGACCGGTTGCCTTGTGTTGTAAATTGTTGGAATTTACCATTAAAAATCACTTGAGATGCTTTTTCGATAGTAATAGTTTGCTTAACTGTACGCAGTACGGATTTGTTAAAAGTTGGTCTACCACTCTACACCTGCTCAAACTGCTTGATGATTAGAGTTACGCTATTGATAATAGATTGGATGTAGATGTTATTTATTCAGATTTCTCAAAAGCGTTTCATAGAATCTCGCATAGTTTGTTAATTGAAAAATTGCATAGATGTGGTTTGAATGAATGTTTGATCGAATGGATTTAAAATTATTTTTGTTGAATATCTTGTGTAAGAGTGAATAATTGTCTGTCGAATAGGTTTAAAGTTGGCAGTGGGGTGCCTCAATTAAATGAGTTGGGTCTGGTTTTGTTTATTGTGCATGTAAACGATTTTTCTGGTATTGTTGAAAATGATTCTGTCAATTTGTATTTATGTATATGCAGACGATGCAAAATTGTTTAGTTGTAAAATATGTGACATTGACTGTGAAGTATTACAAAACATCTTGGTAAATAGTATGGATGGTGTCGACTGTGGAAAATTGATTTGAATGTGTGTTGCAATGATATATGATCAGATGGGTTCAGATGATGGATATAAAATTAAAGGTATTAGTTTAAACAGCTGGGAGGAATTGAATGATTTAAGGATATATTTCAGAGCTCTCTAAGTTTCAATTAATTAATAATTAATTTTGTTTTTTAGGTATAATACACAGAATTTTTAAATACTTAAATAAAAATTCATTTTGACTAATTTACAAATCTCTAATAAGGTCGAAACTCAATTATGCAGTCGCTGTTTGGTCACCATGGAAGAAGAAGTAAATTGAGGAGTTGGAGCAAGTGAAGAAGTGTGCTAGTAAGATGGTACGTGAATTCAAAGGACTTTGCTCTACCGAAGTTGTTAGAAATGCCTTCCTTTAGGTAGTGAAAAACAAGGAGAAATTTGATAGCGCTCTACAGTATCGCCACTAGTCGTGCAGACAGAAGACCCTCCAACCAGAGGACATCATTTCAAGATATATGTGCACGTGCAGAAATATAACAACAGCAACTGAAATTTTTCCTTCACCAACATGATCTTTTCAGTATGGAGCATTTTGCCAAATTATATATGATTATGACATGGGCACTATTGTTTCTGTTACAAGGTTTATTTTTGATTATATCATGAACACAGTTGTTTGATTTCATATATTTTCTTATTTGGTTAATGTTTTAAGACATGGTCATATTGACTTCTAAGTTTGAGCCCATTATTAGCTATTGTATTATATTATCATTATATTATTGTATATATACAGCGTAAATTGTTTATATACATTCATACGCAACACCAATTCAAATTGAACAGCACCTATTTAAATTAAATAACACAAATTTGAACTAGATAACACCAATTTGAATCTACCACAAAAATGGTCCAAACTGCCTGATAACTTTGTAACTTCTACTGAATGGAATGATCCAAATTTTACTGAAGACATTTCAAACACTTTCCCATCCATTCCATAAAACCCGCTATAAAAACAGAACACTTAAAATGATTAAACAACCTTAAATTTTTAATGAAAAATATTACACCTAATCTCCGAGCACAATGAAAGGACCACAATTTGGGAAGCATTTCCATTCACATCGCCGTGGTAATAGCAATCGATCTATGTATTTTATTTATTTATTTTATATGTAAGAAGCACTTTTAAAGGTAACTTAATTTGCCAAAAATTTTAATTTTTCTTAAACGTGATTTCATTAGAATTTGCCAGATTCTTAATTGTTAGAATAAAATTGAAGGGAAATTAAATACTTAAAAAAAGACAATAAATTTTCTTTAAAATGAAACTAAAAAATAGTAAGAAAAATTAGGGAATCAATCAAAGAAAACAACGGAATTGTGAAAAAAAGGGAAAAAACATACAGGTTTGAGCTTGAAAACTTAAGCGGTTGTGGGTTAGGTTCAGAGTTCTAATTTCCCATTCTTACAAGTTATTTTTTAAAGTTTGTCAAAATTGGTAAGTTCAATGGAATATTTATTCTAATTGTCATAACATCAGTTTTTAAACGTTATAAAATAACGAACCAAAAAAAGATACATTAGTTTTTAATTTTCGGTTTATACGCTTATAAAATAACCTTTTCGTTATATAAAACTTCTTCGTTCCGTATTCCAATTGTGTACATTTTGAAATTTGATGAATGTATCTGGCTTTAAATTTTTTAAATTTGTAGAAAAATATAGAAAAAATAGAATTATATAAATACTCGGCATTACTAATCCAAACGAACTGAAAATTCCAATAGTACGTTGTTATTCTTGCTCACTACTATCTTCATCTTGTCAGACTTCTGTGCAGAATAAATTCAAAATTTTAATCTATAACTTTTTAAAAATTGATTCGTTATAATTTATAATAAAGTTACATTTTGTCCGATGTCTCCTATAATTACTTTTTGCTTGTTCCCATCCATGTATGTTAAACCGAAAATTTCGTTAGTGGTACGTTCTGGATAACACGAAATTTAATTAATGAAAGTAATAGAAACTTAATATTTTTGTTTTCATAAAATTTTTTAACAATTTTTAGATGATTTCAAAATGCCATTTAAAAATCATCATATATGATTATTTGTAATAGTATAGTGCAGCTTATATTGATCAGCCTACACTTTCTGTCGCAATAAGTGAAACATTTCTTATAAAATTAATATTTCAATACAACAGTGATAAAGGAAAAAATGCAAGTACTTGATAAGAATATTAAAAGTAAAATAAATATGTATTCCCACATTTCGGCCGTTTTGATGTTGTTTTCAAATATATACAGCAAAGAAATATAATTGTTTATTGGCGAAGTAAACACGTTTGAACATAAAATAAATCCATACTTGAGAAATAAGTTTAATATCTACCAGTCATTCAAATATATCTCATTACTAATTTGTAATATATTTGATGAAACATTATTTTATTCTTATTAAAAAGCCTTAAATAAACTAATTAATATGAACTCCCATTTCTAAAAATCATAAATTAAAATTTGAAATATAAGTTAAATTGTGAAAAAAAATTTCGAATAGATTTTTAATAAAAATGTATTATTATTTTATATCGTAAGATACAAAATTATTTACTAATTTTTTTTAACAGGTTTATTGATGAAAAAAAAAAAACATGAATAGGATACCCTCAAAAGCATAACTTCTGTTCTAATGGGTACCCCGCAGCGATCAAACAAAAGATCGTAACATAAAAAGGAACTTTCTCATAGGTTCAACGAAATTATAATAAAACAAAGAAAAATCGTAGCAAAATTATATGAATACTAATCATGACAAACAGTTTAAAAAAGTTTTTAGTTTGAACTTAAAATCTCTAAAAGTTGAACACTCTCGAACATAAAGAGGAAGCTGATTCCAATTTGTGCATCCGTAGTAACATATATTTCTCTCTTGCAGTTTGCTCTGACATCTCACCTGATGAAGTCTTGTGTCGATCGACGATCTTGTATCTACCCTCATGTCGGCTCATCTTAGAGAGGATTTTAGGGGGACATCCTCAATGTTATGCAACAGTTTGAAAAATAAACAACAAGATTTCAAATAATTCACTTCAAAAACAGTTAATATTTTTAATTTATTAAAAATGTCATTATTATTAGTATTGCTTTTATAATTAATATACTTTAAAAATTTTTGTTGGGCTGTAAAGATATTTTGTAAGTAAGTTTTGAAAGTATTGCCCCAAATTAAATTTCTGTAAAATATGTGAGGATAAACAAAGACGTTATATAAAAGTAGTAAAATCTTAAATGGTAATAGATGTTTAATAAAATTAATTAGTCCAATTATTTTAAGAAGGGTCAAAATATAGTCCACATGTTGTTTAAATTTTAACTTAGAGTAGATTATCACACCAAGTAATTTGAAACTCAAAACTTTTTCCAAGTTCCAATCATTTATAGCTAGTTTAAATTCATTATTCAAATTAGCTTGTTAAAAAATCATATATTTACTTTTTTTAATATTGATGCTTATAGTGCGGTCGGTTAATGTCTTCACATAATATAAATATTTCACTTCCGGACCCCAAGATATCCTTTGGTATATAGATTAATTATGTTATATAATGTTAAAAAAAAGCGGGACACAAGTTATTTGAACATTGTAAATTGTTTATTTCAACCGCAAAATATCACCGATTTAAGTAACTGAGTAGTAACATTCATTATCTTCGATTTGCAAATTGTAACCGTTGTTTCCATGGTTACGAAGTTATTGACATTTTATATTCGCCGAAAAATTTTCAATTTCGCAAACAAACTTTTTAAATTCGTTGACAAATTTAATTATTACTTAAAAATATCAAAAATTAAAATATTATAAATAAAAATATTGTGAAAATTCGAGCTGAAGTAAATGAAATTAACATGAAAATAAAGTAAATGTGTGCTTCAATCTGTTTACTTTACTACAGACTTACATTGTCACTGCTAAGCATTTTGTCTTTAATTTTTTAGTTTTTTACGAGTAAATTGATAACAAACTGAACATAAAAATTAAAAAAAATCTGAGTTTTTATGTAAGTCGGTAATTTTTTTAAAACAATTTATTTATTACTAATATTTATTTGATAATGATAACTATTATTATTGACTTAACTATTATAAATAATTAGCAACAACTGTAAAAACTAACAACATTACTTACCTTGTAATAAATATTTAATAATGATATTATTAGTTAACTACACG
>NW_008704310.1:352641-458721 GCF_000326865.2 Helobdella robusta | reverse complement strand
GCATCCAACTGAGCTGTGTTGTTGATACACTGAGCAATGGAGCTATCACGAAACTAAAAACAATTTTTTTTCCAGGAACACCTTTCTTTAAAGATTCAATTTTGGAAGAAAAAAACCAGGGAATTTGTTTTGAACATGCGTCTTAACAAGTGAACCAAATAATTTTTAACGTGTAGTTAATAATTATGAAAATACAATTAAATTTTTTAACGCTAAGGTATTTATTATCACCTGATTTCGCATTGACCGTCATTGGAGAGGACAACGTTCGTCGGCCTTTGAAAATGAAGGTTCGTCAAATTTCATAATAACTGAAGTTATTATTATTATTTGAGGCATAATAATAATTTTATGAACGAGTCACGCTCGTATGTTCTGAGATAATCATTGAGTACCTGAACCTGCACTATCTTTTCATAGTTTCATGCCTTCAAAGAAAAATTCGTTTATTAGGAAACAATTGGACAAATATTCTATTTCTATTACAATATAAATTTTTATGGTAACAGTCTGTTCGCATACATTGTCGTATCGGTGAATCTTCAAAAAATTGTTGCAGAATCTTGTTTGTCATTACTATGGCGAAGCGAAGGGTGAGCCAGCCCTATCAGCTGCCATTTCTCTATGCTACGAAATACGGTAAGCCAGGAGCATTATTGAAAAATTTCAGTTTTAACCATAGCTGTAAAACAAATTTTTAAAAACTTAAATTTTTTAAAATGTGGAAATTTTAGGTTTCATAGGTATTTTTTGAAGTTATGGAAATTAAATATTGAAATATGAAAGTTTGACAGAACAATTTCCTTTTTTTAATAATTTATAACAAATTTAAGAATGTGATTTCAATAAATCTAGTGAGGAGTGGATACTCTAAAACTGGATATTAAAACAAAAATGTGGAAATTGATAATTGGAATTTGACAACTTTTTAAAAGAACTTCTTAAAATAAATTTTTAAAAAGTACATGTTTATCATTAATTTTGTTAAAATAGCAATATAATTTTTCAATTAAGTTTTGTAAACCGGGGAATGTAAATTTTTATATTTAAAACATCCAAAAAACCTTTAGGCTTCAAATAACTTATAAAAACCTAAAAAAAATTTATTAAACCTAGGTTTTTAACAGCTCTGGCTTGAAGCATAGTTTTTTAAATTTTCATTTTAGCGGGTTTTTCCAAAGAAATAACAACGTGTATAACATAAAATCCAAATATGCTGACTCATTTGAATATGTCACCGTAGAAAAGGCGGTCAACTATCAAAACTATTCCTGCGGTAAAGCTTTTGTGTTTACAAAAAATTCAATAAATTAACATTAACTATGTAACTTCAAATAAACTTATTTTTTTTATAAATTATTTAAATCAGAATTTTAAAGATGTGATATATTAAATGTTAGTCAGGGCCAGACAACTCTAAATCTGCTTTTTTCTTAATATATGAAAAATTAGTTTACATTTTTTAATTCTTTAGTTTACATTTTTTAATTCTCATATATTTGAACTCATGATAATCACCCCAGGATTAGTCACCTCAACTATTGATAAGAGACAGATAAAAGTAAAATTATATAGCATTTTAATTTTGACTTGTGGCTGATGAACATAGAAATAATTTTGCAGAAAACAGTGCGAAACATGACAGGTAGAATCGAGAAAGGTGTCCAAATTGCAAAAATTTATATGGCTGTGGATTATACTGAAGTTGGAATATCTGTCAATTTACATTTTTTTAAACAATGAAAAATATTTTGTGCTAATGTTTATTGAAATAGTATAGTGATTGGAAAAATTAGTTAAGGTGGCTGTGCTCGATAAGGTGCATGTACTTGCTGTTCCTCAAAGTCCTCCTCTGCTCCATTTGCTTTATTACTTTTAAAGTTAAATAAATTATTTCTTATTAAACTAATTGAAAAAGTGGCAATTTGAACATTTGTTTTTTAATCTAATTTCATAGTAGTTTTCAGCTAGTATTAATTTAATAATTTCATTCTTAATTTATAAGAATTTACTAGCCACGTGTTTTTTATAATTTTTTCAAAATACGTGTTATGATAACAAATGTTTGAATGATGTAGCACTAAAAAACCTATCTAACAAATGTAGACTAACTTCGATTTTACAAAATTCTAAATTGAAACGAAACAATGAAAAGTGTTCAAGTAAGTAGACCCAGAAATGGTTATCAAAATTTTTCAGTGTGTTACCAGATATAAAACATACCTCTGATCATTCAGATTTGTTTTTAACGCCACTTAGAAGAAGGCTAACGTTCAGATCAAATCCTATAACGACCATTTTTAAACGGTTTATTACAGGCTTTCCCTAAATTGATAATATTTATTTTTGTTTAGGTTAATACCCTACTGAATACAAACGTTTTGAATTTGGTTCACATTTGAAAAAATGAATGATCTGAATTAAAATTTACTTTTCATTAAAGTACAAAGCTGTGGGAAACAACGCCGAAAAAGCGGCTGACCAGACAATATCAACAATGAGTGCTGCCAGCATGGTTTGGTTTCTACATTTTTAGTTCAAATGGTTTCAAAAGAAATTAAAAAATTTGTTTTATTTTAATTTTCAAAACTTGCAAATTCAAGTTGAAAATAATTTTCTCTGGTTATGAAACAAAAGTTGAACATGCTTTAAATAAAAGTGCTTGTACTAACCAACCTCGGACCGTTGGGCCTAAATAGGGCAGCTATAGTATTAAGTAACACGTAACCGTACTCACACTTGCAGAACAAAACATTTCGTCTCCCATTTCTCCTGTTACCTAACAAAAAATTATCTAAATTACAACAATTTTTTCAAATTTTTCTATATACATTTTGTATTTAAAATCTCTCATTTCATCAACATTTTCTGTTTTCAGTTTTGATATAATTTTGTTTTTTGTTTCCATATTTTGTTAACAATTTTGTTGCATAACAAATCTTAAATTTCTCCTACCCTGTTTAAAATACTTAAACTCCCTCTTTCTTAAAAGCGTTGCGTAATATTAGGACCACTTAATACATTTTCCGGAATGAGTCGATTGGAAGATGAAATAAAGTCATAAAATAAGAACGAACTTTTTGGATATTCCATTATTATTGAGATTAGGAGTTTTTGACTTGTATGATAGCTTAAGTATTACAGAGTATTGACATTGGTTAAAATTTATACAATCATTTATCCATCTAAAACAACCGTTTTTAAAAACAGTATTATCAAAAACTGAAAATCTACATAACCGGTGTTGGCATGGAAATCTACACCACTCAGAAAATTGTTTTGCCAGTCTATACAGATGGCGTTGAATTTACCAAAACGTGGAGTGATTACAAAGTCAAAAATGTAATGGATAATGCTCCATCGCACGACACCACAATGCTGGTTTTGTGAGTACAGATGATTAAATTTTTATTTGAGATTAGCTGCTTGCAACTTGTTTCAAATCCAAATTTTTTTTTAGAAATGCCCATTATGGTACGGTGCAGGGAAAGACCCAATTCGGAGCAACGTTGGGAGTGGCCCAGTTAAGATCGATGTGCAAATGGACGTCAGCTTTATGGATTTCTGTTTGTAATCCAGACAATATTCATCCGTTTTAAATCATGTTTAAAAATGTTTACCTAATAATTTTCATTTAAGTTTTTGATTGGAATAATTTCAACTGGTCATATATTCTTAGCATTTGCTTCAATCAACAATGTCATTAATATCATGGTTTTGTGATGAACGAAAAAAAAAACTCGATAAAAAATCTTTCAAGAACTGTCTTTACAAATTTCAGCTGCACACCGATCCTGTGACGTCTGCTTCTACGTATACTCATGAGTTGGGACACGTCTTTGGGATGAGACACACGGAAGAGGTCCCTGGATGTAAGTGCAATCCTCCGCCTTGTATTATGGATGCCAAAACAAGGTCGGTCTGTGATGCGTTTTGTCAGATGCTGAGTTGAATAATTTTTCTTAAAGAATGGCTCGATTTTCCATTCTCTTTCATAAAGTTAAAAAAATTTAGAACTCTTTGATCTAATTTTGTTAGTTAAGACAAAACAATAATTGAAAATCTGTTTTCAATATTATATTTCACAGATTTTTTGTTCAACAATTTGCAGGACGCATTTGTTTTAACTTTTCTTATAATAATGTTCAACGTTGCCGGCCGTATTGTTATAAATAACCCCACGCCATGTTATACTTGTCCTCAAATTAACTTAAATCAGCTTACTGTAAGTTATCTTGCCTTAATGTAAAGTGTAAGTATGAAAATGTACTGTGTACCAAAAATTTAAAAAAAATCATCAAATATCATTGGAAAAGCAAATCGTTATAAGCATTATCGAAAAGCTAGTATAAAAATTAAAAAATAAACCGTATCTTACTGTAAATAAGCAAAGATATCATAAAATTATAAACATGTAATATGGATCTAAAAATGTTGCTCATCATCATTATTGTAATCAATAATAATAATGATAAAAAAATTTGGGAGTTTTCTTGAAAGTGTGATGATGGGTGGATGTTATTCCCATACTTCTTCTATGTCAAAACAACGCATCCTTTGCAACATGCTGGAAACATCGGTAGTTGGTGTCATGATACAAATTGTCGAAACTTCTCTTAGATGCCTTCATTTGCTCAGGTGTGGGTTGTGGAGTTGTGTATTAATATAGGTCAGTAGGGTCGATGGAAACTAGTTTTGTGAGGTCTGTAAATTTCTAAGCGAGAGTAGTTCGTTAAATTGCTGACAATTGGACAGTTTAGAAGATAGAATGCAAGAGGTGTTGGTAATGAAAAGATGTAGTGAGGAATTGCTCTTCAGAATGTTTTCTCAGTCTTTTTTAATGAAAGAGTGCAATGGATCTATATGGAGGAATTGAAGAATGGATGGGGAAGATGGACGGACAGATTGACAGTAAATCACTGAACGAATTTAAAAGAAATAAGATAAGTTAATAAAATATATATAGTTTTTATAACCTCGTAACTGCCAACACCGATATTATAACTTCAATGATCTCTACATTTCCAACACCAGTGTTGTAGCTTTCAACATCGACAAGTGTTCGTCATTTAGTTGGTTCAAGATTTCAGATAGATTATCACAACTTCTTCAAACGCAAACTTTGTTGAACGTTTATTTGAACACTTAAAGTAATAGAAACAATAAACTAATCCAAGTAACTACATAAATCTTATTTACAACTTCGCTTTCTTCGTTGGAAACCTAACTAACACAAAGTGTGTATAAAGGCCAGCAATGTTTCTTTACACTCTATGGTTTAACATCCAAAGATTACAATTATAGCAAAGATGCAATTATTAGAATAACAAATAATATAGTGCATTTCGATCTTTCCCGCGGTTATAACAATGTTATTGAAAGTAACAGAAGTAAACAATGTTAATACTGAGCGTTCAACAAATAAGCAATCTTAATATTGTTTAAACTATTGTCTAAACAAATTTCGCTTTGAATGTCTGTGTAAGTGTTGCAAAGTGAACGGATAGAAACAATTGATTGTATCTTAATAATAAGGGAGCTACGAATGTTTAAGTTTTAATTTTTTTAGCGTGAACGAAGTTAATCCATGACAACATTTTAATATAGTGATGCACTAATTAATTTGACTATTCTATTCACAGTTTTTGATTTATTATATATTAATTTAGCGATAAAACAATAGTGAAAATAATTTTTCAATCTCTTTTACTCAATGGCCGTTGTCGTAACTACGTCCACCGATCAGTGCAAACAAGAATAGCGTTTACTCATGGGCTAGTTGCTCCATAGAAACACTTGCCGAAGTTTACAGCGAACACGTTTGTCTTCTCAAGAGGAAAGCAGCATTCGAGTTGTTTCCAGTTCTGTGTGGCAATGGCTTGCCAGATGTAGGAGAAGACTGTGACTGTGGATCTTTTCCAGAAGATGTGAGTTTTTTCTTGTAAACTAAATTACTATTGGAGACAAAAAAATTTTAATCAAAAAAACTATTTCACAACCTGTATAAAAAAATAAATTAATAATGTTTGTCTTATAATAAATACAATGTTTGTAATGGTTATCCAATTATAAAAACGTTTATACCTAACTATGAACAACTAAAATTTAATTCTTTAAATTGTTAAAAATTTAATGACCGCTTCCAACTGCTGTCAACAGTACTGTTCAAGAAAATGTTGCGATGTGAAAACATGCAAATTTGTTGTGAATGGATCAACATGTGCCACAGGGTTGTGTTGCGATTTGACGAAATGTCAGGTGTGTACTTCGTTGGATTATCACTTTTCTCATATTACATCATAGGTTCAAAGTAAATTAAGCAGTTCTATTTCATTTGATTTTAAAATTCAATCAAAAACTGCGTGTGTACTTTCAATTCTTAGTTCCTTATCTTTCATTATGTTTCCTAAAAAAACAAATCATATTTCTTTAGAAAATATTTTTTTCAGAACAAACAACTAACTGATTCATAACTTAAAATTTTAAGGCGATGTCAGCTGGAACCGTATGCAGGAAAAGCATCAACGAATGCGATCTGGAAGACAGATGCGACGGCGTATCGTTCTTATGTGAGAACAGACGAAAACCAAATGGACAGATGTGTTCTGTAAGTTTTCTTGTGATTGAATCCATGGTGCTGACAGTTAGCTCAAATCTTGAAAATAAGCGTGAATGAAGTTTGTTCGAATCAAACCGTACAGAAAAATTATAACGGTATTGAAATCTATTCAGAATCAAGAGTATTGCTACAAAGGTAAGTGCAACTCGCGTGATTTACAATGTTCTGAGTTCTGGTACCCTGGAACTAAGTCAGGAAACGAGAAATGTTATCAATTTACCTATGTGAAACCTGACGACTGTTTTCATTGCGATCACCATGAACCGACAAAACAAAATTTTCCTTGCGAAGAACGGTAGGTTCTTTATATAATAAACGTAGAAATGGATAAACATAAAAAATGTATTCATAAACATATGTATTTCGTGTGAGTTTGTGATGGAAATAAAAGTTTTTGAGCAACGTGCGTGGAGCGATTTTAAATGCGATAAAATATTTATGAAAATATTCAACACTCCCACGGTTATACGCCCTCTCCCTAAGAATACGTCACTTTTTGAGACATCCTAATTTAAATATAATGAAAATTTATTTTTTTGATATGCCTAATTCTACCCTGTTTATCTTATATGTTCAATTTCAATGTACCAATGTTGTTAATGTTTCATAATTTGTTTGCTTAATGAGTTCGTGGTTCAAGCAACCGAAACCAAATGAAACTACACATCAGAAAATAGAATTGTTAATTAATAGGTATGTTTAAGTTGGAAATATGAAGACAAATATTTAAATTAAATTGGCAATAGAAGTCAAATCAGTTTGAAAAAACTCATTAATAAACAAATTATTAAATTATAATAAATTATGTCAACTGCAATAATATAAACTAAAAAAAGTAATTCATCAGCATGATTTGTTTTCCAACAAGTCGATATTTTCTGTCATCTAGAATTGCAACAGCTTAAAAACAACAAAAGATATTTCAATTTAAATATTTGTTAATAATTTTTATAGTTTTATGATGCAGATCAACTTGAACTCTAAACATCCGAAAGGATTAGATGATTTCATTACCACAGACCACTATGGATAAAATACCTTAAAAAATATTAACCATATTTTAGTCTCTTTATTTGTTTTACAATTTTTTAGAAAATGTGTTTATTAAGTTTGTTATTAAATATACTTCTGTTTAATAGCATCAAGTTCTATTGTGAATATTTTTTCTAGCAATTATAGATGTGGCCGATTACTCTGTTCCGTGCCTGGAATCCAATATAAAAAACCAGTGAAGCATCCTTACAGCGCTTACTCTGACACATGTGTGTGTGCCAGTTACCGGTTCACTCGGGGAAGCAAGCACATGTCGTACGTCAAAGATGGAGTGAAGTGTGGCACGAACCAGGTTTTACTTTCTATCTAGTTTATTTCCAAAACGAAATAACATATAATACGAATGTATATTTCCCGGGAGTTAGAGTTAGGTATGTGTATATATATATATATATATATATATATATATATATATATATATATACATACATTTTACAAAACCAAATAATTTGTTGTTTTAAAGGCTTGTTTCAACAGAGAATGCATCAAGAGGGCAACTCTCATTGAGTTGTCAGACCACGAAACTGATTACGGTGCTGGCAATTTTCAACCAACAATAGAATTGGATGATGTGATTAAAATTTCTGTTATTTTATATCACGTCATGGAAATTAGTTTTCGCAACTAACTAGTTCCTCGAAACATTTGGAGAATCTTTTCATGTGCACTGATGCAAAATATCTTCAGCGTTTATTTTTTCACTATAATAAACAACATTTTTCTTTACCAACCTTTGTCATTTCAGTATTAAATTCAACAGCAGAATTTGACAAAATTACATAGTATTATAATTGCATACAAACATCATTATAAAATTAAAAATCACATTTATCTAATCAGGTCAACTAATTGCATTATATTTGCAAACATTTTTATATTTTGTTGTCAATAATTTTAATTTTATAACTCAAAAAAATAGTAAAAACAGTTTGTTTTATGTAATAAATTTAACAAATACCAACGGTAAAAGTTTCCGCCTCGTGTGTTATTTCTACCAGAGGCCTATCCAAGGGAAGCCAGCGCCCCCCGTTGTGAGCAGTATTTTAAAATTTTCAATGTGTTAGTAAAACTTTTTGTTATAAAAACAGAATTAGCACCATTTTATGAATATGGTAATCGTAAAAACTGCCACAAGTGTTGGACCCCGGTCAAAATTTTAGCCACCCGTGCAAACTTAAACATTTCCAAAATTTTTGTTCTCCCGTCATATTTGTCTAGATCCGCTATTTCTTTCTACCATAACGTTATTACGATTCGCTTGAAACCTCTCTACAAACCTGTCTCTCCCCAGAACCTTGTATACAATAGCACTTAGACTATATTTTTACAATTAAAAGATTACAAATATAGCGAAGTTAACGAATATTCAAGATTACAAATAATATAGCACAATTTAAACATTGCAGCGGTTTAAACATTGTGCGTGCGAGACTGTTTTTTATGAAACTCAAGATGATCCCATTATAAATCTAAAAGATATATTTAAAATAGAATGTTTTAATTGCATTTTGCATTTGCATTGCAATTGCATAATTGCATATTAATTGCAATAGTTCTAAAATTCGATTGAAAAAAATTAACCATTTAAATAAACACTGATGCTTTTTAATTGCTGTACGATTTTGCAAATATTAACGAAGATTTTTCAAAGGAAATTCTTGAGAAAAATTTTAAATCTTTAAAAAATATTAAGCTCAGATAGTAGAACTAATAAACGATTTCTAAATATCAAATTAACAAAGCTAAACCGAAATCAAATAAGAAACTCAAATGAACATAATAAAAGTAGTTTATCAAACAGAAAATTATCAGTCTATTTTCAAGTCAGTTTAAAAAAAATTGTCACATCATACACCATGTTTCTGTTGCTGTATGTTGGGTCTGTTGTTGACCTTGAAAAATATGTTTTGACAAAAAATTTTTATGAAAGGTCTCTTTTTATTGTAACAAATAAGAAAATTTACAAAGGGGACTGGTTTTATAACTGCCTTGTTGTTTTGGAAATATTTGCAATGTTAAAAAATTGTACGTTATAAGTTCATAGCATTGAAAAACGTAATGGCATGAAGTTAGAAAAATTAAACATTCTTACTATTTTTTCTAGGTAGAAAGGAACCAGTCAAACAAATTTGAAACTTAAAATAATTAGGTTAAAAATGTTGGTAATAAAAAAAAGTCAATAAGATGAGATTAAAAATTGAGGTGAAATAATTTAATTTTAAAAAGTAATAAATGCCCATTGATTCTTAGATATAACCATATATCTTCAAAATGACATGTACTCACTTAGCTCATTGCTATGCTAAGTACTTACAATACTGCATATTTACGAACTTAATTATATAAAGTAGATTATGGAATACTCTTTGATCTTATAGGAGTAATTATTGCTGTTGAGATTTACTCACCAATAAAGGACTTTTGTTAACCACAGACGTAATTATACTGAATACTTACCATATTAAATACTTACAAACTTATTTATCTAAAGAAGTTAATGGAATACTCTTTGATCTTATAGAAATAATTATTGCTGTCGAGATTGACTTTGATGTAAAGCTTGTTGCTGTCCTAATTGGTGTTGCTCCATATTGGCATTGATTGGATCGATTTTGGTCGATGTTGGGTTTAATTGTGTAGGTAATTGGTGTTGCTCCAATAAGGTTGAGTTAATTGGGATGGTGAGAGTATATAAGCAGACGTCCGATGAGGTACGGAGTTAAATTTTCAAAGCTATCTTCTGCTCTTTTGAATTAACTACTCTCATTTGAAAACTTTTCGTCTGATTTGGCTAACATATAATTTTTTTGTTGAATTGTGTTATTCAATTTTTATTTAGATCTACAACAATTACTATAGTGTTAATATTGTCAACTGAACTAAAAATTATTTTAAAAAAACTTCAAACTACACCGACAAAATCATCAACAGCCGTAGCATTAATCGCAGCACTGACATCATCAACGACATCCACATCTCGAAATGTCTTTCAGAAACACAACAAACGAGCAAGTTAAAGCTGTTGAAATCTGCTCTTGTCATCTGATGGATCAACTCCTCAATGAATATGTCGACACTGAAACAAAAACAACAACAACTTTCATCAACAAGAATGTTGAAGGTGATGACTGTGAAATAGACGACGACGATGATAATGATGATGATAACAACAAACATAGAAATGATGATGATGATTCAGGGAAACATGATTCTGATGAGTTCACCACCAGTAGCGAAAAGGGCAATGATGGTGATGAAGAGTATGAGGATGATGTTTACAGAAACATCAGTGACAGCAACAGCGATGACTCCATGTTTAGGAAAACAGTCATCATCAACAATGACGTCATCATTAGCAATAACAATGACATCATAAACAACGACAGCGAAGGCGGCAGTTTCCACAAAACCGCATTCTCCCACTCAACACCAAAACAGGAACTTCAAGAACTACAACAGAACAACACGCAACTGATTGACAAACTCAAAAATTTAGACAAGAGTTTTTCAGAGAGTTCAGGTTATAGTGCATTTTATGATGAAATTTTTAACAACATTGATTTTAAAATTAACAGGACCAAAAACTCTAGTGAAGATGATGATGACGGTGATGAAAGTGACTGGCTCCAACCTATCTACTTTGGTTCGGAAAGCAACAACAGCTACAAAAACAGCACACTCACGAATGTTACACAAATGAATGATGACAGTTTCAACGTAAGTTTGGTATCATCAATCTGGGAGGCTGAGAGTGGAAGGCTTCCTTGCAAACGCAACATCAATGACATCAACGATATCAAACACAGTACAAGTGTTAAAAACGACAATAACACTAACGAAAATGATGGTGACCTTTCTTGCAAGATCAAATTTGACTTCCACAAATATATCAAGTACAACCAAAACAGCAGCAAGCACATCAACCTGAGCTCAAGTGAAGAAGATTACACTAAAGAAAGTTACTGGCTCTCTCCCATATACTTTGATTTCAACACCACCAACAACAACAACAAAAAAAACACCAACAACAGTATCAGCCGCACCGCCAACAAAATAAACAATGTCATAAACCAAAAAATTCAAAAAAACATCGGCGAAAACATCAGCGACAACAAAAACCACACTAAACAATTTAACTTCAGTTTAATCGAGGAAGATGAAAGTGATGAAAGTGCCTGGCTTTCCCCCATCTACTTTAATTTTAACACAACACCCAACGACAACAACAACATCAGCAACAAAATAAATTATGACATAAACCAAAAAAACCAAGAAAAAATCTACGAAAACATCAGCGACAACAAAAACCTCACTAAACAATTCAACTTCAGTTTAATCGAGGAAGATGAAAGTGATGTAAGTGCCCCCATCTACTTTAATTTCAACAAAACACCCAACGCCAACAACAACATCAGCAACAAAATAAATAATGACATGAACCAAAAAAACTACTACGAAAACATCAGCGACAACAAAAACAACAACAAACACATCAACTTCAGCTTAATCGAGGAAGATGAAAGTGATGAAAGTGACTGGACCTCTCCCATCTACTTTGATTTTAACAACGCCAACAACAATGATATTTACAATCAAAACAACATGAAATTTAACATTCAACTTTTTTCAAGATCAGTTGCAGCAGCAACAACAACTACAACGTCAATAACTACAACAACAAAAACAACAGCAATAACAGCGTCAACAAAACCATCAACAACAACAACGTTGATTATGAATATATTGGAAAATACACCGGTATCATCATTAAATACATCATCACACGGTATCAACTGCTGCGGTCGTAACAGCAAACTGCCATTAAAAAATGAAAAAATTTCAAAAAAGACGACTCATCCGAGTTCGAATGCAAATCAGAGAAAAAAAAACATACTTCAAAGAATTTTTCAAAGAATCAGAAAAGTCTTTCATAAAAGGAAATGAAAATCCTACATTGCTAACTGCAAATTGTCTCTATGACAACAACAACGACAACATTAATTTCATCAACAACAACAATCTTCAGAGAAAATGGAAATTCCACAGCAAATGATTTATAATCGTTTATGAAAAAAACCGATTTTATTTTCTATTTAGAGTTATTGAAATGTTTTTTTTTCTTTTTGCTGTTATCATTTTCTTTTCATCTCTCCCTTTAATTTTTTCTCAATCATCTTGTCTCGTAAGTTAAGTTGTTTAGAATTTGTATTGATTCAAATGGCATAACGCTTGTTCATTAATGCCATCCTTAAATTACGTTAGACGACTTCATATAATAATTTTCATTTTATAATTTTCTACTTTGTTTCTACTTCATATAATAATTTTCATTTTATAATTTTCTACTTTGTTTTTGCTGCTTTTTTGAGATATATGAATACAAATTTACAAGTTTAATAATTTTGTCGTTTTAATATTTCAAAATAATTAAATAAACGTTAAGCGACTCATCGAATTAGAACACCATATTCAGTTTTACAGGTCAGTTACTGGTCTTGTTAAATGTTGAGTCAAACTGAAGTTTTATAAATACATAAGTGTTTTTTTTTATTTCACAGCCTAATAAATTAACTTTTGGATGGGCGAATTAATTAGTCCACAAGAAAGAGCATGCCGTCGATTTTGGTCCTATTAAAATTTTCATGTCTTTTCAATAAAAAAATCAAAATCTTTTCATCACCATCTTTAACTGGTGGCATTTAGTGTGTCAGTATTTAATCTTTGAGACTTGGTTTTTTTTATAATCTAAATGAATGACTTTTCAGATTTCGAAATTCCTGCAAACATCTTCAGTCCATAACTCTTCAGATTATCCGCACCTTTTAACAAAAGAAATAACGGAAAGCTTTGAGTTCTGCTAGATTTGTTGCTTGCCATAAATTTTGTTTTTACTTGCTTTATTGCGGGTTAGTGCATACCCTCATTTTCGGACTAAAAAGAACAAAAAACCACAAATTGCAACACGTATACTAATAACGTGTGACGTAAAATATTGAATGAAATATAACAAAATAAGTTTCTAATTTGGGATCGCAAACTATATTTTGTTGAAGAATTTGTAAAAATGTTAATCTGTACGAAAAGTTTATAATTAATATGTGGGAGATGACACACAGCATGAAATATTCGAATTTTCCATCAACGGTAGATGACGAATTATAGTTTGATTACAAACAGACACAGCAAAACAGTATTCAATAGAGAAATGTCTAAACGGGCCATAGCCAGGGTGCTGCGTATATCGATAATAAGGATGTCACTTCTTGCAATGATCTTGCCTCTGCTGATGCACTTCCTGTCCAGACAAACCTGTTTATCATGAAAAATTCAATTTATAGTCTATATTTAGGAATTCGAATATGAATTCTCTTTTGATTTTTTTTTCTTTTACTTAACATGAGAGCAGATTCTTTAGATTCATTGCGTGAAATCGAATTAACAGTATTGCGTAAGACAATGAAGTCTTAGTTTTTAGAAAACATAACATACCTAACATGACATAAATGTTGTATGAAATAGGCGAAAATTAAAAGTCACCATTCCCATATCAAGAATAAAAATGAACTGTATATAAAAAAAACATATAATTTATTAATAAATAAATAAACCGTAATAATGAAAGAATAAATAAATAAGAAAGAAAAAAGTAGTTACTAACTCTATTGCGCCCACACTTGGTGCCATCCTGAACAAACCCTGGATTATACGCTTTTCCAACACTGAAGATTTCAGCGCACGTGCAATTAAGATGTTGATACAAAACAGTATTCCTTATTCGGATCGTTTCAAATCCTTCCAAATTGCAAAGAACTCGACCACAAAGCACATTTCTTCACAGAAAACATTTATTTATTTCATGTTTAATACTTCAATAAAATTTCAGATCATTTTATATAATAGAATAGGAAAAAATACATTTTTTATGTTGATCCAGAAACATTTAATCTAAAACTTCTCCCTAATTTGCTATAGTGAAATTTTATTTACTTAAAATTCACCCCATAAATGAGAAAATTAATCTTACTCTAGCTGGCATGGAACAGCTTTATTCGTTTCCATGATATAATCGCAGTGGAAGCACGGCCAGGTGCCCATGTTGTTTTTGTAGCATTCCTCTGTAGCAGACTTGACGTTTAAATGATCCCAGAGTGAAGCACACGCCTGATCTCTCGTCTGACAGAACCCTTCGAAACAAAAGTGGTGACCCTAACAATGCATATTTAAATATGTATGTTTTTGTGTTTTATATAGCATTTTATCTGATTATCGGCGTGATGGCTCAATGGTTAAAGGCGCCTGGTCTTGCTATTGCAATGACTGGGTTCGAATACAAAGAGATCCCCGCCTATGTGTATGATGCGTGGTTTGCACGCGTATTCATATACGTTGTGTGTGTTTGTTGTTGAAACCTCTGAAGCTAACGCAATAGAGAAAGTAACCTTTAACCTTTTTTTTATCTAATTTATACAGGTCACCATATATGAAATTTTTTATAAAATGATGGACAAAGTTGTGAGGTGAAGGGATTAAAGTTAACAAAATTTTTCAAGCTCCTTCTAGTCAGAGTAACCATGTATATATAAAATTGGTCGGCGCTATAGTATAATGGTTAAGGTAACTGGTGATGTTGGTGCTGGCTCGAAGGTGAAGTGATCTCCACCTATCACATGCAAAAGTGTATTTTGCGTTGATTCACGTGTATTTATACTCTGTGTTTTTGTTGTAATAATCTCTAAAAAATATCTAAAACAACATTGGCGGATCTAGAATGGAGGGGCCCGCTGTGAGCATTATTTATATTAAAATTAGTGAAACCAAAAGAATTAGAAAAACCAGTAAAAGTATCGATTTTGACTGAAAAAAGCTTTAAGGATAATTTAGATCCCATTACCACAAATGTAATGCTGGCCCTTTTCTTCCAAAGATATCTAGATCCGCCACTGAATGGCAGTATTGAGAGACTTACGTACAGCGCACATGACGCCATCAGGTTTTGTCATGTCGACGCAGTTTTGGGTGTCTCCGTCGCACACATCATCGAGGTCGCAGTCATTGTACGACGCTCTGCAGACAGTGCCTCTTGTTTTAATCTTTTGTCAATTTGTTTGTAGGAAGTTTATATAATTTGTGAGCGTTTTTGAGCATAAAGTTAACGAAGTTATATAAATCTTAGTAAAATCGCTCGTCAATAAACATCACAAAAACTACAACATATCAAACAGCCATTGAAATGTAAAAGCGCTTAGAAACTGTAAAAAAGTAAGATTAAAAATCAACACTGAAAACATCTAGGAGTTTTTTTCACGGCTACTAACTTCACATTTTAGTAAATCACAGCATAACCCCGTTGAACATTCAGCGACGTTTGTCAACTTGCATCTTTCCATGTCGCAACACTCCCTAGAACACAACTGTTAGAAATTTTTGTGATTAATTTTGATTCGTTTATCCTCTCCAGTTAAATGTTTCGGTTGTTTTCGTTTACATAAGAATATGTTTTTTAAATGAAAGGTTCATCTACGTTAAACAAAAAGATTTAGATGATATATGCCGTTATTGTTGTAACCCTTGACTCTTGTATCTACCAACACCGATGTTATAAATACAAAAGATCTCTACATTTCCAACACCAGTTTTGTAGCTTCCAATGATCGTTAAGCTTTCGTAATTCCGTAGGTTCAAGATTTCCGAAAGATGAACACAACTGCTTCAAACGCAAACTTTGTTGAATGTTTATTTGAATACCAAACAGTATTAGAAACAATGAAGTAATCCCAAAAACTACATAAGTCACATTTACGACATCGCTTTCTCTGCTGGAAACCTTACTAGAAACCTGACTACACAAGATTTAGATTTTCAGCATAGATTCAATATTTCTTTACAGTCCACTATCCAAAGATTGCAAATATAGGAAAGATAACAATAATCAAATAATAAATAATATAGCGCGCTTTGATTATTCTGGCTGTTATAACATTATTAATAATTTCAACCGAAATTTAAATAAAAAAAACAAAGAGGAAGTTGTAACATGTTCAGGAAGGCTACCACAATCACATTCCTCCCCCGACGTGACCAGTCCATCTCCACACTCCAGCCTGTTTATCTCGAACTCGGCAGGCTTGAAGAGACAGAGTTGAATTTTAAAAGCCGTTTTTAATCGATCGATGGAACACGATGACCAGCTGACCTGCTTGGAGCCACTGAGGCTGCCATCAGTGAGGTAAGTTCAAAAAAAATTATTTCTTAGTTTCCAACATAATTTTATAACAATTTTTTTCAAGTCGTTCAATAATAAAAGTTTTTCAGATTTTGAAGTTATTATATTTATTATAAAAATGTTTAAACAAATTTCAGGCTAAAAATTATCGCTTATATACAACTAATTTAAAAGCAAAAACGCTGGCACATAATTTTTATAGTTGACAGAGCAAATCATGCAAAACGATGCGAAACTTTGCATCATAGTTTCTTAATCACAAAAATCACAAGATTAAAATGATTCATGTAGCCGTGTGATATATCTTAATTGAGGCAATCCTTACTAAAGTTCTAAAAAGTCTGTATCATTAGTGCAAAGGTTTTTACAACTTTTTTTACAAATAGAGATGTTAACAATAGTTTTAAATTTTTTCTTTATATCATTACGTTTATACAGTCTTGACATTTTTCAAAATTAGTTCCTTGCAGATTTAGAAAATTCAGATATAACGTTGTTCCAATTTAACATACTTCAAAAAAAAACTAGGATTAATAATATTGAATTATATTGAATTATATTATATTGAATAATAATATTTCATTAATGAAAATAAAAATTGTTTCATGTTTCAACTGGTGATGATAATTAGTGTTTAAAATATTTAAAATTTCCCACAAAAAAAAACTGAAAAAGATTTTAATTACGAATTATTCATCAAAAAACATTTTGAAATGTTTTGAAAAAGTAATTTTTGTCTTCAAAAAATAAAAGTTATGAAACTTGAAAATTCACGAAAGAATTATCGAAATGGAACAACCAATGAACGACGTTTTGTATGAATATTTTAGAATAACAAGTGAACTGAAGATATCATTAAACCTCGGAGAACTCACTCAATCGACTGATCCATAATGCAGGGAGGATTTCGACACACACATCCTGCCTCTTTCTGAACGTGATTCAGGCCGAACAGATGCCCAATTTCGTGTGTCAAAGTGACAGACGAGACCGTATTAGATTTACTGTACTGAATTTTGTGTCTCAAACTTTAAAATCTTTTCATTTTCGTCATAAAAAATTTTAACATATGTACTTACATTTTGCCTAATAACAAACAATACAAATTAAATTAATTAATAAATTAAATTAAAAATTGGCTTAATTCATTAAGCCAATAGCCGACTAAATAATTTATTCAATTAATTTTTGTAGAAATTCTAGCTTTGCCTTTTTAAAATATATAAAATCATATATTTCTCATTGTGTTAGTGTTAAGAATCAAGAAATTTTGTTTTAAAAAATGTAACAATTCTGCTAACCCGAATCCAGGCGGATGATTTCGTTTTACACAATGAATTAATAATTCCAACACCAAGCGTACCTTCGAAATCTGCCTTTCTTTGAAAGTAGGTGTAGTAAAATTTAAACCCGTCAATTAATAAATATTTTAAAACATGTCTATGATAGCTAACACAACTAAAACTGTGGCATCGTGAATTGGAACGTTTGGCATAACATTTTCAATTTTGTAATCATTCCATGCAAAAACGAATTGATCTGGATCAGGCGAAATCACAATTTTTGGAGTTTCCCAAATTTCTATACCAACAACACTCAGAAAAATATCCACTTTTTGGTAATTCTTTGGAATATTATATTTTTATATGTAATCACGGAAAGTTAACAATAGGATGTGATAGAAAGCTAATCATAGGATGTGACAGAAATTTAATTATAGGACGTGACATACCGACGAAGCTCCGTTCACAATCGTTAGAAGTTTTTCGACTGTACCGTTGGCGTCCTTCCCGCTTTTTTCGTACTTTTCGATGAAAATACCCGTCGCAAATAAAAATTAAAAGAGCGAATTAATGAGTACATTTCTTTGTATGTGTGTGCGTAATATATCGCTTTTTTAATTTTTTAATAAGAAGCGTTTTAAAAATTTTTCAATGCTTTTACTTGATATACATTTCAATATAATGGCATTTTTTTGCAAAAAAAAAAATATTTCCACCTCGGAGTAGTCAACAACAAAATATAGTTTTGCAATTCGAACTTTCCTATCAAAGTCCGCAAAATCAGTACTCTGCAATTATTTAAATCATAAAGTCATTAGAAAGTTTCGGAAAAATCCTCTAGAAATTTACTCGTTTTCTAATTGAATGTAAATTTTGGAAAATGTTTTCCCGTCCATCAACACTGTCATACTTATTTTTGTTTTCTGTGATTAAATATTTGAATTTTGTAGCATTAATTTTTCAATTTTATTATTCAACGAATTAGATGCGGGAATCGAAATTGGGCTGAAATTTCATAATTTTTATAATTGTTTTTTTAATAAGCCTTTTCGTTCTGATATTTTTAAAAATTTCAAAAATTATTAATTACAAATCTAACTGCAATAAAAGGTTGAATTCTTTGACTGTCTGGATATACGTACGTGTGACATATCATCATCATTGATAGAGTTTATGTCGTATAGCACGGAAGCTAATTCAAAAAGTCCGCTGTTCAGTAAGAGTTCAAGAATTTGAAAAACTTTTAACAAAGAAGTAATTGTATGCATATAATAATTAATCATTAGTAAAATGATTGAAAAATTTAATATATGTGTTAATAAAATCGCTATTCTTTACTGTATGCCAGTGCAGATTGAAACAGAAATTTTCCAGTTTTTATTGCCGTTCACGTACCCATTGAAATAACAATTTTTTGGCTGGTATTTGGAATTTGAAAAGTTTGAAATAGTATTTATGTAAAATCTATGTTGTTGGAGCTTGTGTTATATTTTTATCTTATGCCAAAATAATATTATTGAGCTAATTAGTAACTATAAAAAAATGCAATTTCTTTCGAGATGCAAAAATCGTAATATACTGGATAGAATAATAATTCAGATTTATAAACTATTTATAATAGAACAAATGACGATATTGAAAAGTTAATCATTTACTTTTCCACGGACTCTTCTGCGAGGTCCTCCCTCTCCAACAATCTGCACCTCAAAGTTTGATGGCAGCAACTTTCTATGTACATTTTATAATTGTTTAACTGTGAATGCTGATAGTGTGAATGATTTTTTTAAAAAAAGTTGGATACTTATCTTATGAATGCCAAATTTATATATGATTGGAGGGCAAATGATACTTGATTTGACATTGGCTATTTGTGAGATTGGAATGTATTCAAATTTTTTATCAGTATGTATCGATATTGTCGTCAGTTTATTGATTAGGATATGTGATAAATTTATTTATATTTGTTTTTTTATTATCTACTTTTACAAGGTTTAATACACTATTTGACTTATAAGAACATTAATTATTTAATATTTATTCAGTATACAGACTCATAGGTTTATTTAATTTTTGTTTTAAAATTGTCTTAGTTTTGAGAAGGCACAGGAACCTTTCGTCTTCGCCTTTTTTAACGTAATAATAATAATAATAATATTAATAATAATAATAATTAACATTACAATGTTTAGACGAAAAAGTAACAATAAAATTTTGGTTAAATATCACGATTATGACAAGTTCGAAATTTATCTGTCCGTTGACTGCCCACAAAACTAATGCCTAGTAGTTATTTATATAACTTTTTGATTAATTTGTGACAGTATTATTAATTTTTTATGGATACTAATATTTATCAATTTACCAAAAATTTAATTTTTTGTTATCCAAACATTTCGTTAAAACTAACTTGTTTAACCGCAGCGAGAATTCACAAAGAAATATGGAATTTTGTTCCAGTCGAATTTTCAACGACGTCAGGTTCTGTGTGGGAAATTTTTATTAAATTCAATTTTTTCAATTTTGATTTTGAAATATTATGCTCTACGAATAGGCACCGTTAAATCAGTGGGTGTGATCTTCACATTTTGAGTGTCAAAAAATAATAAGTGATATTCTCTATGGAAAGTGTTTTCTAAATTAAAAAAGAAATAGAATTATTATTTTATCTCAAATTTAAATTTATCATATAAAAAAAATATATTAGTTATCTTATTTTCAACTTTGGAAACCTGATGTGACTTTTCTTATGAATGTGAAAAATAGAAAAAAACTGATTTCGTGCATTGTTTATTTCTGCTAAAGTTGTTTTCTTTGACGCTCAATCAAAGAGCTTTAACAATCTTCTGAGGTAAATGGTAAATTTTTTCATTTGGTCAGTAATATTTAGTCATGTTTAATATTATATTATAATTTCTAAATTGCCAGGTAGAAATAAAATCAGTCGATTTTTGTTTCAATTTGTTTAACTTTCTTTAATTGGTTTCTTGATTAGTACAATCCAAAGTTATATTTGGTATACCAAAATTTTTGAATATAATTTCATTATTTGGTATACCAAAATTTTTGAATATAATTTCATTATTTTATAATAACGACATAAAATGTTGATTTTTTAAAAGTAACGCTGTTAATTTTTGTAAAATAAACAACCGAATGTGAAACAATTGTACAACTTTCATTCAACACATATTGATAAAATGTTGTTAACAAGTTATGTACGTAGAATAAGGATTGTACATTCAATCATACGCTTAAACGAATAAAAATTATTTTAATTATTTAACAGATTGAAGGTGTATCATTAGCCATGTTAGTAAATATTGCAGATTTTGTTTTGAAAACATACCATGATAATCAGTTTAGCGATGATTTCAATCATGGGATCGACCCCGCGCCATGTAAGGATAAACATTCCGATCACGAATATGAAAGTTTGTTTTAATTAATTTATAACATTAATGAACATCAATCTTTTAATTTTTTAAATAATTTCACCAGCCACCGACAAATTTGCGGCTTTGTTGATTTGCACGGAAAGATTGGACGGCGTAGGGGATCTGCCATTTAACGATAGCGACTCTGAGAGCTATTCTGAAAATCAGCCAACTGCTTCTACAGGTTCGATAAATTCGCATTTTTTTTATTTAATAGAGAAACTGTACTCTGAAGTTAAATTTAAAAGAAGGATTTTTACAACAAATTGTGCCTACAAAAAGATGAAATATATAAAAATTATACACTATACAGCTTCACTGCTTCAACCCAAATATTTTTCCTATTTATATTAGTCGAACTTGAAAAACCATAAAAAATCTGTCCTACTCGTTAAAACATTAATTTATTTTTCAATAAATTATAACAAATTACTTCATATTTTACTTCTTGGTAATAATTTTAACACTTGACAAGAAAATTTGTCTTTATCATTCTGAAAATAATTACTTTCGTTGTCTCAAAACTTCATATTTCCAAATTTCATCCATATTGGCAAATATTTAAAAATCAAAGTTTTGTTACAAATATAGCAACATTTAAATAACTGCTCGATTAATATAACACTTAGTTCTTGAATTTTTGGTTTTTAATATTACACATTTTAACAGTAATTTTTCAGTAGGCCTACCTATTATTTTTTTAAATAATTCTGAAACTTCTTTCAAACTGAAATTTTTTAGAGGATCCAAACATTTCATCGGATTGCGGGACGAAAACGATTAACCCGTTGCCTTTCATCTCAAACTATCAGCTCACTCCCGACTCATTTGATGAAACCCCGGTGTACTTTAAGGAAGAAATCGTCGTAACGACAGGTGAACTCTTGGAAACTATAAAATTTAATTAATGCAAAACTCTGGATGTCAAACGAAATAAACTTTTATTATTTCAAATTTGCCCATAAAGATAAGCGGAACGTAGTCAAAATGATAAAATTTAAAACCAAATTATTTAAAATATTTATATATTTATAATTATTCATGATTATTTATAATACAGCCAAACACGATACTACCCACCAGCATTTGAAAAAGTTGAGACGCTACAAGGCCAACGTGAGAGAGCGCAGGAGGGTCATGAGGCTTGCGATAGGCTTTCAAACACTCAAGAAACACATCCCTTTCGATAGGTTTCATAAAAAACTCCACCACAATGTCTCTTTTAATTCTATTTTAATTTTTTTAAATAATCCTCAACAATTTCACTGACGTTACAGTACCAGGAAACATTTGTCCCAATTAAGAATCCTGCGGGGAGCTATTGGTTACATTAAATTTCTGAAGAGGCTTTGTGGTGAAGTTGCTGGGTTCTGAAGGGCTCCGATTTTTTTTTTGCTTTTTACCTTATTTGATATTTTTCCTTTTTCAATACTTTAATTGATTTTTGTTAAAAGTTTTTAGTTTTGCTAACAGGATTGAAGAATAGAAAAATAGTGTTTCCAACATTCAACATTTTAAACTTATCGTGTGTGCAGTCTCCATTAAAATATCCAGATGTAAAACAACTTCAGTCAAATATAATGATTACAAAATTCGTTGAAATTTGTCGAATGTTTTGTTTAATTTTGTATTTTTATGTTTAATTTTTAACTTTAATTTGTAAGAATAATGGTTTATATTAATGACCGGAAGATAATTTATTAGTTATTAATCATTACAATCGTTAAGACTATATTAATTAATTAATAATAAATGAATTAATTAATTAATTACCAAAAAATTGTTTAACTTTCACATATTACAGTGAATTGTCTTTTGTCACAAAATGTCTTTTGTCACAAAAATCTTTCAATCCATCGAAAAATTCCATAACAAAATAAATTTTCTTACAAGTTTTCATAGATCGTTATATAAATAATTATCTCTATTTAATAACTCTTGTAAGCGTTTTTCGACTAATGAAATTCTACTCGTGATTGTCTCAATAAATGAAATTGTCGCTATCTTTTCGTCGGTAAATTTAAACGACAGACCCCATTACAACGCAAACTTATAATTTATAAAAATGTCCACCAGCCGCTCATAGAAATATGTACGTTGAATATTAAAAAACCTATTTTGAGTGATAAAAACAACCAAACAAAGCTTGAACGTAGTAAAGAATGTTGTAATCATGTTACATGAATTATAGATATTAACTACTGCTTACCGCTATGTGGTTTTTAGAAGAGCGGAATAAACAGAAATTGAAATTTTAAATTAATTTTGTTGAAAATTTGAACATGTTAAATTTATTACAAATAATTTAAATTTGGTTTTTTTGACGAAATTTTGTACAGCGATACCGTCAATAAAAAACCTGAAATACTTATTTAAACAATGTAAAATAACAGGGAAATATGAATAAAAACCATTTATTCAATGATTTCTGAAGTTTCGCACATTGAGAGATGGAGAATCTTGAGCTCAACTTTCGAAGGAACTCTTCCCTACTTAGGCATTGTCTTTCATAACAAACCTGAACAGAAATTTACCGGGAATTCAAATTTTATGCATCTATCATATTTAAATTTTTTTGATCCAGCAAAAAAACAACAAACATTTTATAATACAAATAATTTTGCTATTTATTTATATTTATTCCTAAGTAGTTCTCTGTCAGCACATATAGCGCGTGTGAATATGATTACATGCAACTATTCTCTCCCGGACGCGTTGATCCATTCAACTACCTCCTCAATTTAATGAAAACTAATCTACAAGTATTTTTACCAATCATTTTGCTACATTATTTTAATAGTGCCAGATTAAATATACCAATTTTTGTCAATTTGCTCTCAATGTTTCAAGGTTCATTAAATAAACATAAACTTTATAATCATAATAATAATAATCATAATAATCATAATAATGTCATTTTATATAGCGCCACGGCAAGCGACTGAGGTGCATCATCATTATTACAACAAACACACGGTGCACGAATGCACGTGGACCAACGCATCACACACTTTTGCATGTGATAGGCGGAGATCTTTTTGCCTTCGAACCCGGACACTGCATCAACGACGCCGGGCACCTTAGCCATTACGCCATCGTGCCGCCCATTGTTATACTATACCTTATTAAATCATTTGAAAAAAAAACACACAAACCGTTTTTCCTTTGCACTTCGTCCCATCTCTGACATACGACAAATGCTTGCTTCCTGCTTTCAGAATGTATAACGCGCAAACGCAGGTATTTCCATGTTGTTTAAAATTGTGCTGGCTCAATAAGTGAGAATGGCTAACTTTGCACAATAATCTTCCACAATATTTATTTCTGTTGAAATGTTTCCATCAATTGTCCGTACTTTTATCAATTTGCGATTCATAATTACAAAAAATAATGAAGTTGTAAAAATTTAACAGCTTGTTTAAGAAAGCAAGAAGAGCTACTGCCCTGGGGCTTTCATGAAAGAGATTCCGCAAAAATGTAACTTTGTAATTTTAATACATTTTTCCATTTGTTAAAACAGTGTTTTCAATACCAAATTTTGGAATAAGCAAAAAAGATGTTTCGTTATCATTTGCACAAATTTGAAACGCATTATCTGTTGATCTGAAGAGATTTTGTATTATGACAAATTTACCAAAAGCGTCTAAAACACCATATGTTCAATAATCTCGAGCGAGGCAAGCACTTCTGACATTATTTTTCAAATGTAAGGCTCCGCAAATTTTACCAAAAATTGCAACTCAATATATAACACAGTAAATTACAATAAAATACAATGCCAAAATTTTAATTACTGCGTAACATTTAGATAATTGGATTAATTAGGGAACTCCGCTAAATATTGGATGCCTCCTCTTTTAACTTGCCCTAGGGCATCTAATCTATACAAGTTCGGTCAGATTTAATGCGAGGTTTACATTTATTGACAATTTTGCTTCCAGGCTAACACAGAAGTTATTAGCTGTTATTACAAAATATTCTTTCTTAGGCCTGATGGTGGCCTGCAGTTAACTTGCTTTAAACATCTCTAAATAATTTCCACAGTTTGGATGAGTAACAAAAGATAGTAAGTTGAAATTTACATACTGAGAAACGCAGGGGTAAACTGTTCCGGTTGGTCCATCGTAGTCACAGTTGAAGCAGGTGTTATCTAACAATTTGTTCTGATTGTAGCATTGCAGACTGGCTGAAACTGTTTTATTGTCGTTCCATAATTGCGAACACTGTTCATCCCTTATTGGACACTTTCCGTTCATGCAGAAGTTATTCTCCTGCACCATTTTGTGAGAAATGTAAAAGATGACTTACTATACCACATGTATAGAATAACACATATAGGAAATACCTTATTACTTTTACATATACCATAAAAAGTGTTCTGTAATAATTTTAAAACCTTTCACCAAACAACTTTTTATTCAATTGCTAGAAGTTTAAATTTTTTGGCATTATACTTTCTTCTAAAGCATTATTGGCATTATATTTTTTCCTTTCGTTTTTTCATACATTCTATGTATAAAGATCGTAGCGTATTTATTTAACAAAGTACTCACTAAACACATTGTTCCATCTTGTTTGTGAACATCTTTGCAGAGATTTGAACTTCCATCGCACCTATCTTCTATATCGCAGTCATCCTCTATAGCCCTACAGATCTTTTCAACTGACTTTAACTGAAAAATATTATATATCACACTCAGTAATTCAGTAATTAGCTATCTACACCTGTATGAATCTAGTTAATTATTTTTTCATTTTTGAATTTTCGTCTTTTTATTAGATTGAGATAAAAATAATTTATTTTCCAAAACCTTGCATGTATTTAAATCACAGCACAACCCAGTGGCGCACTGAGACCCGGAAGTGAACTTGCAGATTTCTTCATTGCAGCATTTCGTAGCACAAATCTGTTATAGGGATAAATCAAATTGTTTAGTCATGCTCCATATGTAACGTATGAGAAACTCTAAGGTTTGAGGTTAATAAAAATTCAACAATTAAAAATAAAGATCATCGCAACCCTAAATTAATCAAACCATGGTTTTGATTCAACAAATTTGAAAATTGTAAATAATTTTTTCTGTTGTGCAATTGTGTAAGACTTTTCTTTTTTATGTCATACGGATGAAACGTGCTGACACTTTATTGTCGGTCATTTGATTAGTTTAAGACCGAAAACGCGCTGATGAAAACAGTCGAATGGAAAATAGTTACTTCTTCTGGATATTCACCGCAGTCACAATCTTCGCCGTCATCAACGAGTCCGTTGCCACAGTGAGTGGACGTCAGATCAAAAGGAGCATTCTTATTGTAGAGGCACTGATGCAGTTGTTTGGTCTCTTCTAACGTCTCCAACGAGCAACTGGCCCAACTGTAAACATCCTGATCAACAGTTCTGTAAATAAATTTTTTTAAAACATCTTCTTGCTATTAATAAGAAATTTTAAATTTAAATCTACTAATATTACGAAAAGATTTAAAAGTTGAATATTTTTTCTGGAATTTTTTTCACCGAATTGGTGAACCGTTAAATGTTCATAAATAATGTTTATTTTGCCAACTAATTGCATTTTTCGTAATAATATATTTCTGGTAAGCTTATTGACTTTTTATTATTTTTGAATCGAACAGTTTAATCCAAATTTTGGAAAATATCGTCGTGTTCTTAACTCAAATTCAATCAAGCTATTCAGACTGTTTATGCATTGGGGTTTTTTTCTGAATTACTCAAAAATAAACTTTATTCAACGAACTGAGCAACATTTGAAGATATCGAATATTTCGAGGAAGTAAAACTATCCTGTCATTTATCACTTACATATAGTGTCTTGCTGTTTGCATGTGATATTATTGACAAATTTAAAAAATACAAAATCATCTTTGAGTCAAATCATTTGTCTAAACTTTTTTTTTTACAAAAATTTGATATTTTAAAATTACAGGTTTATCTACTTTAGATTATAGAATGAGTTAGAAGTGCTCTAGAATTTACGTGAGTAGTACTTAGGAGTCTAGATAACCGTGAAAAAGTTTAAAATTCCATCTTTGCATTTTTAAAAAAGATACATTTGAATTATTTCTAAAATAAATATTTTTCATAACCGAGTAGAAAATCTTACATAAAATTAACAAAAGTGTATTAGTAATTTTTGAGTGAAAACATACGAAGACTTGCTGTCCATAACGCACGGCTGTGGGTCACACACGCAACCGAAGACGTCTTCCACGTGTTCCATGCCGAATATATGGCCCAACTCGTGCGCTACCGTTATCACGCTGTTGAAAAATTCACCTTTGTCCTTTAAGTTCAGTAATTTGAATTCTTGTTAAAGTGAACAAATGAAGTTATTTAATTACATCCAATTGAGTTCAGTAATTTGAATTTTTGTTAGTTATTCAATCCAAGTTATTTTAACACACTATTTATTTATTCAGTAAATGGAAGATAAATTGGATAGATGTCTATAAATATATATAAATGTGTTAAAAATGTTTTGAAATGGCTTAGTTGTTTAAAATATGGCTAATAAGCTAATTGTGGACAAACATTTATATTATTTTGGTCAATGTAGATATTGATGTAAGAGGATCAAGTAAAACTACGTTGCGTTCTGTTTAGAAAAAATGCATCTATTGTATGGTCTTCCTGACTGATTCGAAAGATTGAATGCATTGGAAAAAAAAACAAAAAAGACATTGAAAAAATTTTCTGAATGCAGTGGTATAGATAGTGGAGACAGACTTGAAGTATTTGAACCATCATCCGACGATAAGATTTCTTAACAAGAGAAAATTTTATGTTTACTTTATGTCCAACTGAAAAATTCGACTAGTTAATAGTGTTAGCATTCGATGACATTACTTTTCATAAATTTAATTAAAGATCTATTATGCTTTATCGTGTATTTTGATTTATAGAGTTATTTTAAAGTATTTGATTTTCACATATCCAGTTGATTACAAATTATTATCACCTTTAATCTCTTCTATTGTTACTAAAATCATTAATAATATCATTTTTTAGCCTGTTTTTGTGAAATAATGTGTTTATTTTTATTCATACAATACTTCATGGGAAAATATCATGAAGTTTTACCATAACCCAGAGAGCAGAACCATATGTACACATTGATTTCTGATCTGCGAGACCCAACATTCCGTCAGAAAAAGGTTTTTTACTATTAAAAATTAAGTTTAAAAAACATTTATTTGCATAAAATTTTCTAAATTGTTTTAAAAATTTCATTTAAATTAATAAATAGAGCTCACACAATCAGCATAGAGGTGTCGAGCTCTGGAGCGTTAATTAAAACACGTTTCCTGTTGTAGCGAGACCAGTATGAAAATAAATCATAACCTGTCCAGCTTCGCTTCCATTTCAGTTTTGGGACTTGCCAAATTTCGATTCCCACAGCAGTCAAAATTATGTCCACTCTTTGGTAGTACTAAAAATAGTGAGAAATTTTTTACAAGGCCTGATTTATGGAAGGGCAAGAAACACGCCTGAAACCTTTACAAAAAGTTTCTATAACGAAGACAAATAACGACAGGTCAGCAACTATTCAGTTGTTTTTTTCAAAAAAGTGTTATTACTTGCCATAGAAAATATTATTGATCCATTTGCTAACGAGGTAATCTTAACTTTAATAAATTATATTTGACTTTAAAAATTACTAAACATTTTAAAATAATTTATTTGCGGCCAAGCGCTTTTGAAAAAATTAACGAAAACACTTTTTTCTATTCTGAATATAGTTAGGAAGCTCGGTCGCTTTGCCAGAGCTTCCATATTATTTAATTCGGCCTTGGTTTTTACAAGAAGTCATTATAATAAATTTTTATAAAAACTTTTATTTGAGCCTGAAAAAACAAACAAACCAGAGTGGCTGCATTAAAGTAAGCGAGCACATCTTCTGCTATCACCTCTGTAGTCTTATTGGAAAACTTGTACTGTTTTCAGTCAAATTATGTTATTGTAAACAGTAAAGCTAAAACAAATTAAATCTGATAACAAATATAAATAAAGAATTAAAAAATTGTTTAAAGATATCAACTAAACGGCAACAAAACAACGCTCTGGTTTGCAAAATAAAACGCTGGAGAGAGAAGATGTTATCCAATGAACCGGCACAAATATGAAATTACACCCACTTGAAGGACTTGCAATTTAATCATTGATGAAGTTTGCAACTCAAAGTAGATAAGAATGAAAAAATATTTTTTAAATTAATCGATAAATTTTAATCCTTATATATAATTTTTAAAACAAAAAGATTAATTTTTTATGCTTTAATTTAATGGGCATTATTTAAATAAAAACACTAAATGTAAAATGAAACACGCATGCTAACCACTGTGTAGTCAACGGAGATGTGCACTTTGAGAATCCTGACTATCCTATCAAGAGTGACTGTTAAATTCTTTCGAATGAGCTGTATAATTACAAAATATTTCATTAGTTTTCATTTATTTTCACAAAAAAACAAAAAACTTGCTTTTTTCACATTTTTTGTGCGACTACTTCTGTTCTTGAACCTGCTAAGTACTCCTGCAGTTAAAAACATTCAACTAAGCATATTAATTATTTCCTTAATTTTAAAACAATATTATTTGAAGTGCAGCCTAAAAAATTGGTTATTGTCGAAAATTTTAATAGACCAATTATTAGAACTTTATATAAATTTGTTAGTTTTTAAATTCTGATTTAATACAAATTATATAAATTCAAGACTATTATATAAAGCCGTTCTTTTTATTTCTGTAAAGTAATTTGGTTTCTGACGTAGAAGGAGTTTCGTGTTGCGCATAAATTTAATAAAGGAAATAACGCCAATCAAAGTTTTGTAGGTTAGTATCAATAGAAAAGGAGTGGACTGGAACAGGATGAACTGTATACCCACCGCAAGCAGCCAACTTAGCTCATTCATGGCCACGATTGGGTGGATGCCTTGAAAAAGCAACTTGCGCAACGGGCCCTATATTACACAATCGAAATGAAATTTGAACTGAAATAAAATTATGTGTTGTTATATAACTCAACTGCCAAATATGCAAACAAATTGTTAAATAAATTAACCGCAGTGAAATTTCTGTTTGGCGGGCCTCTGAATGACGACTCTATCCATCGATCTTTCGTGCTCTGATCTCACCTCAAAAACTAAATTCTTTTTGAAGTAAAACCCGCTGAAATGAATTCCCATCGGTGAAATTTTTCAATGATCGCCTTTCACGCTAAACCTCAAAAAATTTATATTACTTAATGTCCGAGCACAATGACATGACTGCTGTTTGTGAGTGGATTCCATCAACGTTTCCATGATAATGACAGTTGAATTTCTTTTGGAGAATAAAAATTTTATAAAATTTATTGTCTATTTATTATATTTGAATTTATATAAAATGAATTATTACTATAATAAAAAAAAATTAAAAGTCATCTTGGGTTTCAAATGTGAATGGTTTCGTGGCTAATCTAAACTGATGTTTCAGTGAGATTAGTACATTGAGATTTTTTTTCAATTTTATTACTAACGTTTTTTCGTATCTCTATGCGTTTTTCATATTCGCCGACGGTTTTAATTGCGAAATCACTTGAAAATAAATACCTTTAAAAATAAAGTAAAATGGGTTCGATACTCATGAAATGGAAATACAAATCTGTAAGTAACCTGTTCAAACGCAATGATACCTCAAACTGTTTCGTGTTGTTGCTTACGAAATGAATTTTTAGGAAAGAATGTTCCTACAAATATTTTTCATTTGATGTTAAATCTATCAATTTTTCAATTATAAATTAGTTCTTCATTGTGTGAATGTAAATTTTTTAGCTATGCTTTTTTGATATGATAAGAAATTAGAAATTTAACCATTATTTCATAATGTATTGGATACAATAAATTGGTAAATTTACTGTAGAATTACTGTAAAATTATGTTATTGCTTGCCAACTATCAATATGTCAGGACTAATTTGAATTTAAAAATTATTATACTAAATCGTTATATCGTTACTTGTTTGTTGATGTTATCAGGACTGATTGGCTTATTCGTTTCATCGTAATATTGTAAACTGAAAATCTCTTCTTGATTATACGCTTCTGTAATTTTAAATAAGTCGTTTGGTACATATTAGTTATTCAAAATTGATGTTAGTGAAATTAAATTACTTGCAAATTGCAAATAAAATAAAATTAAAGAATATGTTTGTAGCATGTTTTTGTTTATTTATTTTGTTTATTAAATTTACGTGATTCATCACTTAAAAGAAATATTATAGTTTTATGAAACACACTTCAAAGAAAAATATTGAAAAAAACTTTTGAATAAATTATCTGAAAATAAATTTGCGTATTCTTAGTTGGCTATTGACGTAAAAGTCGTATTGAGCTTTTTGAACGATGCCCACTCTTCTGAAATGATCGGTTCGCCAGTTGAAAAATATTCTTGACAAAAATTTACTGGCTATGTAAAAGCAAAAGTATCTTTTAAAGGAACGTTGCAATTAAAATGATCACACATCAATTATAAAATGTGGGCATTTTTAAGATTTCGCAGAAATGTTCTTTTTTCCACATGGTTCGAGATACTGCTTCCATCTTGTTTTTGAACGCTGAAGCGCAAACTTCAATAAGTTTTGCTGGTAACACTGCATATATAGATGTTTTTTTAATGTAATTTGAGTTATTTATCTTTTTTAAGCTAATGTTATCATTTAAACTTTCGACATAACTTAAAAATATAAATGTTAAGATTACTTACATAGATTCAATTTTGTTAAATTTAAAAATAAAACTTCATATCTTTCTATGCGTCCGGTTAAATTAAAAAACAAAACAACAAAATAAAAATAATTTTATTCTTAGCAATATTCGCCAGAGAATATTTTTACTAGTGATCATTTATCCGTTAATTTCGATAGAAACTTATCAATTAAAAAAAAACAGTTACTTCAGATTCAACAAATTAGAAGAATTTTACTTGATGTATCAAGACGAAACCAGTAAGCAAATTAATCCTGACAACATCCGAGGAAATTTGATTGATTACTTTAATTTAAAATTACAACTTTCTTTCAATGAGGGTGTAAATTTTTGAAAAAAATTAAGTAATATGTGAGTCTAAAAACATTTTTCCATTTTTATGCTGGCTAATAGAAAAAACTATTAAAAGTTTGCGCACTTTGTGTACCTTTGTAAAAATAATTGACTACCCAAATTATTATAATTCGCAAATATTTTCAACATAGTTTGGCCAACTTTACAATACATATTAATTTCCTAAATAATAATAATAATAACGATGTTTAAACTGGTTCAGTAGATAAGCATCTGTGTAAGAACCACTACATAATAATTGTCCTAGTATCCTAGCTCTCTTAGTATGATTTAAAGATTGAAGATTGAATCCACTGAATCAATTTCATCTCTCATCTCGTTCCTGTTGTTTGCCAGCTTTAATGAAAAATAATTTTAAAAAAAAATAACATTTTTATATTCTACTCAAATATATCTATTTAATTAATATGACTATTTGATTATGGTTCATCACAAGCGGTGCTGACGTAAACACCTATTACAGTTGGGCCAGCCGTTCGTTGGAGATGTTTGAAGACATCAAACATCTTCACCAGTGTCTCTACAACAAAAATGCACCATTCCAACTGCTACCTACCAAATGTGGCAATAGATTGGTTGACGAGGGAGAAGATTGTGACTGCGGTAAATTTCCTGATGACGTAGTTCATTGGCGTCTACCCAAATATTTCTTATGTCATTTTCAAATATTATCGCAATAAGATGCCGAAAAATGACAAATAAGTACTTTTAGAAACTAACACTCTTATCTCACTTTTGTGATAATTTTTTATTCTGAAAATTATCAAGTTACAATCTTTGTAATACTAATTTATTTTATCACCTAAAATATATTTCAAAATATTTTTGACAGGATAATTTTAATTTTAAAAATGATCTTTTTTAAATCTGTTTTCAACGATATGCAATCTGAGACGGATTTGCTCTAAAAAATGTAGAGACGTAAAACTTCGCAAGTTTAAGCCTGGATCGGAATGTGCTGCTGGGTTATGTCGAGGCCTGCAAGGTTTCATTTGAAGAACAGACATCTTTGAGTATATTTCCAATGAAAATATATTATTTTATACTAAAACTTAAACAAAAATAAACGTTTCACTGTAAACTATCAAGGAGCTAGAAAGAAAAATAATAAATATTGATTATAGAATGTTTGGCAACTTAAACTGATTGATGAATAACTTTGTTTTTTAAACCAAATAAAATCAGCTGGAGATGTCTGTAGGTCAAAGAAATATGAGTGCGACGAAGAAGATATACTTGAAGAAATCATCATCTCCGGCAATAAGAAACCTTTCAAAGTCTCTACAGAATAAACGACGGCGTAGCATTGGACAGAGAAACCTGGGCAATAGCCTGGGTAGATTGTAAACCAGCATCTGCCAACATATGACTATTACAAGCATATGTTCAGCAACGACAGCAAATTCTAACAATCAGTTGTAAAGAGGACCACCACCCAACGGTCTCCTACTGTTAATATCAATTGGAAAGTTTATTACACGTGCCAATAATCGATCGTTTGAATAATGAGTGAGCTACATCAATTAAGTTGGCTAATCACTTTCAATCTAAACGATCACAACAAAGATTGATTAACGAAAAGTGATAACTAATTTTCAGACTGTACTTGGTGTTTCCCAAGTGTCACAAAGAAAATGTTGTCGGTATGCACAATGCACAATGATTAAACTGTTTAGCAGTTCTTTTGTTTTGGTATTGCGGTGGATAATTGAAGCTCAAATTGTTTTTGTATTTGTTTTGTTTGCATAATGGATGTGTGATTTTTAAACCTGATTGAGAAAAATCAATTTATTCCAAAAAAAAGCTAAAAATGTATTTAGCTTCCAAATTACTTTTGAAATGTCAATTAAAGAATTTTAAATCATGTGTTGTTTGTAAACTATTTGCAACACGAGCTCACTTCAAGCATATGTTCCTCCAGCAGCAGCAAATTCTAACAATCAGTTGTAAAGAGAACCACCGCCCAACGGTTTCCCACTGTTAATTTCGATTAGAAAGTTTATTACACGTGCCAATAATCGATCGTTTGAATGTTGAGCAACATCAATTAAAATGACTAATCATTTTCAATCTAGACTATCACAAGATTATTAATTGAACAATGAACTTTCTAACAAATACGTTGTTGGTTCCAGGCCGTCAACTACTATATAAGCTGCAAATGTTTCGTTAGTACCTGAACATTTTCAAGTTGAACTGGTTTTAACATCTGCTTGCAAACATTATCATAGTTTAAAATTACAAGAGCGTTTCATAGAAGTGAATAAAAATGGCAAGACGAGTATCATTCCTGTTGTTCAACGAGGTGGATCAGAGTTACCAGGTTTATAGCAACGTCTCTGACGGAGGACTTCCAATCAAATTTGTTGAAACAGTTACTGAACCATCAACTGACGCAACACAAAGCGTGAAACGAAAGTCAATATTGAAAGAATCAAGAAGATCAGTTGAACGCACTGAGCCAGTGAATTCCGAATATGATACGACGAACAACGAAAAATACATTCATCCTTCCAACAATTGTTCTACGTCAAATAATACAAAAGAGGCATTGCATTCATTATGCTGCTGCTGTTTATACAGAGAATGTAAAACCCTCGAGAACACGAGCAACAGCCAGCAGGAACGTACGACAACAAACAAAACATCTTCATCGAAACGTCTGTCCAACATCATCAACAAAAGAAGAAACAGCATCAACCATTCACTACTGAGATGCTTCCAAGTTGTCACAAACGATGGAAGTGAGGACAGCGATGATGGCATTGAGGAAATAACATTCCCATCTTATGAAACTAGTTGTTCATCGAGCTCTTCAGCTGACACCATTGTAACATCACTTGCGAGCTGTTCTTTTATAAATGCAGAATTATTTGAAAATATCAAGTACATAGACGACGAAGACAATGAAAATGTTCAAAGTTGTACTGAGCCAACTTTTGAAATCCTCTCAACAGGCAGTTACTCAGTGGATCATGGCATCGACCTCACAAGCGACACCACACCACAACAGACCACTCCATCGTCACTCGACGCATCCACAAGCAATTTGAGCAACTATTTCAGCGATGCTTCCAACGCATCTACACTTTCTTCAGCCACCTTTCCAAGCAACAACACCTCGGAAATTTTTCCAACCATCAACTGCCTGAACTTGAAAGAAGGTTGTTACGAAGTTACTTGCGATCCATCTGGTTGTTCAGTTGAGGTCATCTGCACGTCTCATGAGTTGCATTTCAAATGTCCTTGCTGTTCAGCTGTTAAAACAATGCAACCTGGACTAAATTATTACTACTTGTTGAAGCACATCTTCGACGAAGACCATCCTCATAATATCATGCAACAACTCAAGAACTGCATCTGTTCATCAGTTGAGGCTGACAAACTGGAGAACTACGAAACAACGAGAACGAAAAATTCTCTGCCTAGAAGAGTGGCAAAATCTCTTGTTGATCGATTGAGACGTTTGAAGCGACAGAATGGTTCTAATGCTGAAACTTCACGAAAGCAATGCGTCTTGTGAATATTTTATTAATCTGTTGCTGTTTGTAATTGTTTTATTTTATTTGTTTTACTTTTTGTAAACACTTACTATCTTTTTTACTCAATAAATTGTACATAATAAAATGTATATAGTAATAAGATTTTTAATAAAAATACAAAATAATATTGCTAAAACTTAGTTCAATAATTTTGCGGAGGTTTGAATCAATAGGTTTGTAAAAATTTTTAAAATTAATGATGGTCCATTACATCAAATACAAAAAAAAACTTTTTTCCATATTAGTTGCTCGGTCCCCGACTTTGGAATAAATTTAAAAAAGAACAACCTAATCTGCAATGTTATATTTTTTTACATATTTAAAAAGATTTTGAAACTATTCATAAAAGAATCTAATTTGTTCTAATATTTTTTAAATTATGATTAGCACTTTATTTATATATTAAAATGTTGAATTATTAAAATTTTTTACAGATTTACTGTACTCTTTCTGTTTAAAATTAAAAACATTTAAATAAACTCTTTTGAAAGGTGATCGAGTTAACATCCTAACAATTGTTCCCATTAATTTGAAATTGTGGAATAGCCATGAATGGATAAGTTAGTTAGTTATTCCGATTTGTTAGTCGGAGAATGGAGAAAGAAATTAATATCAATCTGTGTGATATCATTCTGCGTGGTTGCCAATAAAAAATAATAAATAGCAAATAAAAGAAGACGAATCAAAAAGCTTACGACTTCTTTGTTTCATTTCGTTAACTTCACATTTTTTCATCAATTGCGATGTTATCCGCAAATTACCAGCATAAGAGAAAGCAAATTACTACATCGGACTTAACAAAATGATTCAATAAACTATAACGTATTATCGGTTTGGTGAACATTTTAATAATTGCAATAGAGAACGCCTTGGTGTGTATTGTGCACCCAAAGTTCCAGTTGAGTTTCTATCTATCTATCTATCTATCTATCTATCGATCGATCTATCTATCTATCTATCGATCGATCGATCTATCTATCTATCTGTCTGTCTGCCTGCCTGCCTGCCTGCCTGCCTGCCTGCCTGCCTGCCTGCCTGCCTGCCTGCCTGCCTGCCTGCCTGCCTGCCTGCCTGCCTGCCTGCCTGCCTGCCTGCCTGCCTGCCTGCCTGCCTGCCTGCCTGCCTGCCTGCCTGCCTGCCTGCCTGCCTGCCTGCCTGCCTGCCTGCCTGCCTGCCTGCCTGCCTGCCTGCCTGCCTGCCTGCCTGCCTGCCTGCCTGCCTGCCTGCCTGCCTGCCTGCCTGCCTGCCTGCCTGCCTGCCTGCCTGCCTGCCTGCCTGCCTGCCTGCCTGCCTGCCTGCCTGCCTGCCTGCCTGCCTGCCTGCCTTTATTAAAGATGTTTTAAGTACTGTGCACGGGTTTGAAACCAGGTTAAATAACAGGTAGCAAGAAGTTAGAGTTTAAATAAATAGATAATTGATTATAAAATATTTTTTCTATTACCTTAGATATAAAAAAATATTACTAGCGAGTCTATAATTAGATAAAGAGACAGGATCTACAGATGAGTTTTTGAGGATCGGTATATCAACATATTTCTTATGCGAATTAGGAAATTTAAAAGTAAAACTCATCAGAATAATTCTTAAAAAACGCATTATTACAATGTATGGATATAAAAACATTTTAAGTTTATTAATATTTATAATACGCTACACAATTAGTAATTGGTTGTGCACCTGATGTTACACTAAAATATTAAAAAATAATAGAGGCTTTTTAAAAGAAACAAACGTTTCATTTTATCGCAATTTAGTCAGTCGTGGAACAAAGAAAAAATTTGAAAAAAAAAATTTGGGATGAAATATTTTTAAAGTTTTCCACGATTAAAATAATGAAATAACCGATTTCTTAATAATGCTCATATCTTCTCGTTACTTTAAAAATTTATATTGAAAAAAAATTTTATTCTAATAGTTAGTATCCTTTCATTTAATGGTTTGGAAGACGATCAGCCGTTAATGGTAAATGTTATGGTGAAGGAAAACAACATTTAGCTAAAATTTTGAGAAAGATCCAACAATCGATATGGCATCCGTTGAAATCAAGTGCAAAGATTCAGGAAACTTTGTTAATATAAATTCAACCCATTATACAGAGGGTTTTTTAAAAAGACACAGCACCCTACACTGTATGTATTCAAATGCTATTTCTTTAGATAACAAACTGAATGAATTCAGAGTTGTTAAGACGTCTAATCCATCGGTAATACGTATAAGTGAAACGTTGTTTAAAGATAGCTCAATTGTTAATATAAAGAACTTTAATGTTTATAGAAAAGATAGAAATGATGGGTGTAGTGGTGGCGGAGTGTGTCTGCTTATCAATTCATCTGTCAATTCTTATGAAATCAATGATGCTGCTTTCAACAGAGCAAAATTGAACTAGTATGGGCAGTTATTTGTCTTGATCATGATAAATATTTGGTTGGGTGTATTTTTAGACCAGATTATTTTTTGGATGTGATTGATCTAGCAGTTGTCTTCAAACAAGCTGGGTATTACGTTGACAATAGGGGTTTTAGAGATGTTTTGATAATGGGAGTGTTTAATTTCTTATTAATATTAATGTATTACATAACATCATTTACGTCACTTGTCTTTTGCATTTTTCTATTGAGTGTTTAATCATTCTTTTAGTTTAACAAATTTTTCGTAGTTGCTTTATTAATAATACCTGTAAGAAACGACCGGTGATGGCTTCGATTCGACGTCAATTGTTACGCTGTTCTAGATTGGTTAGTTGCATTGAAAAAGGTTAGTTAAAACGGGCATGATAATTTGTTTTTGTTAGGCAGCATTTGATTTAAAATGTCAATCTGTTTAATAGTTTGGTAATTCTTTTGCTAACGTAAAATCAAATAACATTGCTACTTTCATTGCAAGATAACAACAAGCTGAAGTTGAGGCTAAGTGTACGATATATAAAGTTTTGCCTTTCCATTAGCTTATTTTTACATAATCATCATAAATAGCAACAGAACTTGTTCAGAAAAAATTTAATATTTAAAACACTATTTAAAATTGTTGTAAAAGAATCTATATATTCAACATGGGAATTCCAAAAGGTTGCTGAAATAACATTTGGTTAACTCATAACAGAAAAAAACGAGTTACGTAACAATATTTATGAATGATTGTCCCATTACAGCTATTAAAAAAGGCATCTCGTATATTTTGAAATAATCTATTAAGATAAAAAAAATTGCAAAACAGTTGAGTTGTTGCTACGCTAATACACTTGTGAAAACAAAAATCTGAAAAAGCATATAGACAGGTAAAAAATAAAGTTGCTAAATAAGTCGCGAATATTTGAACATTGAGAGATTCTGGTAGATTCGGCCAGTTTCATCAAAAATTCTTGCCTGCTAATGCACTGTCTTTTAAAACAAACCTTGAGTATTATTTATAGGAATAAATTATTATTGTAAATGTTCAAATGAAATTCAGTATATATAACGCAGTTTATCAATCAAATGTCAAATTTATTAAAACTTTTGTATTCTCTGTAAAAAAGGTAGCTATAATTTTTTTAAACATGAAAATGAAGAGCGTTGGGTTTGAAGAGGCCATATTATAGTCGAATGTTTACGTTAGTTCAAATAATTCAAGTTTGCAATACGAACAAACAAATCAATCGTTAACTACAGCAACTGTATTTCGATGATGAGCAATTAATGAATCATTTTTTAAAACTTCAAAAGACTGTTGAGGTCGATAATTTTAAACATTTTTCCCAAAAACTATGCGTCAGCTGATTAACTGTTTCATATAAGCAACAATGAACAAATAAGATCAAACCTTATTTTCTTCGCACTTTGTACCATCTCTGACGTACGACAAATGTTCACTCCCTTTTCTTAGCTTAAATTTTGGGCAAACGCAGGATAAGCCAGTCTTTGTGAAACTAAATTTACTTAGTTGACTGGATTGGTTAAGAGCGCACAATAATCGTCCGCAGTACATGTCCCTTCAAAATAAAATAATTTTATTTTTTTATAACAAAAACCATAAAAACCTAATTTTTCAAATGTGTTAGCCATAAAATTAGAAAACACTTAAATAGGTTTTACAATATTATTTAAAAAATGAATAATTTTTTTCTATGTGGTTTAAACTGAAATAGTTTTTAAATTTATGAATTTAAATTATGTCACGCTGGCATTTAACTGGCAGTAAACATAAAATTTCAACCACTTGCGTAAGCAGGAGAAGGTTTTCTTAGTCGGGGCATCGTAATCGCAGTTGTAACAGTTGTTGCTGAAGAGTGAGTTTCGCAGGTAGCACATCTTGCCGGCAGACAGAATGTTCTCGTCGAACCACAACTCCCCACATTGCCGGTCTCTATATTGACACTTGCCGTTGAAACAGAAATGTTCATTCTGTAATGATATGAGCATTTTAAAGAATAGTTAAATAGTGTGAGATTAAAATTTATTTGATTTCTGGATCGCACTTTTCGTCTAATTAAAAAATGAATCTGATCTGATCTCCTGCTGCTTAAGAAATAGTTTTTTTTGTATGAATTTTTATGATGTTAGTCCCAAGCAATGCGGATCTAGGAAAGTGAGAAGCATAGTCCCAAAAATAATTGGCGTATTAAGCGAGAAAACGGTCGCCAGAAAATTTCTTGGATCCTCGTCAAATATTTCAAAACATTTCAATATTTTTCAAATTTTGCCCTCCCCCATCAATGTTGTCCAGGTCTGTCGCCGCTTCAAACCGCCGTAGGAGTAATTAATTTTTTCTTTAATTTGAAATTATTTAATGAATAAACAAGTTTTCTTCATGCAGTTTTTGCTGGCAAAATGAATTTAACTCTACCACATCAACTTAAGAAACTATTTTTTGAGTTTGCGGTGCAATATATTTACTTTATGAACGAACTAAAAACCTATTGCTTGAGCAAAACATTTCCTCGTTATTCATCAACCAATACTGTAAATAAGAACAGAATGTTAACAACAATAACACAAATTAAAATAATATTAAGGTAACTTTTTAATTGAAAACACTTTAACCAAGTTATTGCAAATTTCGAGGTTGCATTAGTTTCAACGAAATATTCACCGAGCACATGGATCCATCCTGTCTATTAATATCCGGGCAGAGATTTGATTGCCCATCACATTTATCTTCAATATCGCACACGTCTTTCTGCGCTCTACAGACATCTCCAGCTGATATGACCTTTCAAATATTTTTACAACATCATTACATTTTACATGTAACAATCGATGTATGTATTTATATTCGGTCGTTTAAATAAACGGATTTAAAAAAATACCAAGTGAAATTAATCATATAAAAATGTACTAAATCTATCGTGCCACCTTGCAAGTGCTGAAATTACAACATAATCCAGTAGCACATTCGGATCCGGGCTTGAACTTGCAGGTTTTCTGGTCACAGCAATTCGTCGAGCAATACTGGTGGTGATTTTGAGAAAAACATTTTTCAACTCATTGACAAAGAAAAATTAATTGATTCCTTTAAATTGAGGAATTGTTCGAAACGTAAAAAAACAATAAACATATTTCTTAAACTGTTTCAACTAAGTAAAAATTTAATAAAACTCAATTTTGAACATTGTAATGTTAAACTTGCCAATTCCAAGATATATTTAATTAAATAAGTAACTCCGTTTATATCATTCACGCAATTAAATTTGAAATAATAAAATTTCAATATTAAAAGTCTAGTTGAGTTAATAATAAAATTATAAAATTATTACGCGATCCTGAAAATCACTGCAATCACAATCTTCTCCCTCATCAATCAGTCCATTCCCACACTTGGCAGCTATCTTCTCAAAAGGTGCCATCTTATTGAACAAGCACTGGTGCAAGTAGTATGTCTCTTCCAGCATCTTTAGCGAACAACTGGCCCACGTGTAACTTGCGTTCACCAGAGTATAACTTCACGTTAAACATTCGAGAAAATCAATTTTATCAATAAGGTAATATTTCAAAGAGAATAGAAAAGACATGCTGATTGAAGACAATTGTTTGAAAAACTAAATTTATCTTGATAGGAAATAAAAAACATATGCAAAAGTTGAAATGTTGCACTTGGATAATCAAATTTCTAAAGATTTTTATAAAATATCAAATATTTGAACACTATTTAAACAATCGATCTTCGTTTATAGTCCTTTTCAGTTTTGGGTTGAAATTTTGTGTTCCTGACATCAATTTCTGTCTCCGAGCATCTCGATCATTCGCGTCCAGTTTTCTGAGGTTTAGTGTGCCTTCAAGTCTTCATGTTTTGTCTGCATCCAAGACTTCTTCGGACGACCACATGGTCGGGTGGCAGGCACCTGATGATTGGTGACAGATTATCCTCCCATCTTTGCTTCGCTTGACATGGCCGAACCAACGTAGACGATGACGTCGACATACATTTGTATAGCGCACAATCCTGCATGGCTCAGAAGTTGATTTCTTAATGATATAGCCCCTCAGACCAGCATGATTATTTTTATATCCGCTCGCTAGAGTTGCCGCTCCAGTCTTGTTGCCATCGGCCACGCCTCTGCCTAACACATCAATGCGCAGCCTACCACAGAATTGTACAGCTCTGAGAGGAATGAAACTGGAATGCGCATCAGCACCGAGGCGAGCAGATGCCACCTGCACCATGCCGTCGTATACTTGCACGGACGGCGGCTGCCTCAGCTGCTCGGGAGCAATCCAGTGCTCTGAATTGCTTCCTACTCCAGCTTTGCAGACTGAGCTCGGCCAGTGACCAGTGACCACCCAAGGTTATCGCTTTTGTCTTATCAAGATTTACCCTGAAACTGTGATTGGCGAGCCAAATGTCATCTGAGCCTATTAACTTAGCTATTTCTTCCATCACTGTGATAAACAACACTGTTTAAATGGCAAACTTTTTAATGAGTCTTTACCATTTGTATTTTTGCGCTAAAACGTAATAAATAATTTTGTAATTAATAAATTATCATTTTTTCAAGTTGATTTTCAACAGCTATAGAAACAATTTTTTGAAATATTCACTTTAAATAAAAAAAAATTAAATGTAGGAAGCTCACTCGGCCTCCCCGTTCATGACGCACGGCTGAGGAATGCACTCGCAGTCGAAGACATCCTCCACGTGTAACATCCCGAAGATGTGACCCAGCTCGTGAGTGATAGTTATCGAGCTCATGAAGAATCCGTTCTCTAACTATCATTTGTTTATTGGTTTTTGCTAAATTGTACGATACCCTCATTCCATGATGGTTTTGAATATTTCAAAACAATTTTACCGTTATTTATCATTATATTTGCTAGTGTTTACATTTTTTTTAAATTTTTCTATTATAAAATCTAATATAAACAAATGAATTAAAAACAACTGACAACAAATACAGTTATTAAAGAATGAAAAATTGTAATTAGTGTTAGAAGCTGCAGAGTGGACTTCCACGTTACATCTTACAAATAAATTTTCACATGGGAACGTAAAAAGTATTTAGATTTTTTAGAAAAAAACAAAAATTTATTTGAGCTAAATATATTTTAATTTGTTTATTTGTTGTATGAACGAACAAAAATATAATATAATAATTGTAAACCACCGAAACAAAATAGATGGAGTTATAAGTGCACATAGTTTTTATATCCGAAAGACCAGCGATGTCGTCCGGAAACGATGCATTTCTGAAAAAAGATAATAAATTTTGTAGCATTACATCATCCGGACAAGACTTTAAGTTTGTCAGCACCATGTATAATAGAAAAACATAGTGATACCAACACAAGTAGCATCGAGGTGTCTAGTTCAGGGGCAGTAGGTAATATATATTTTGCGTTGTGCTTCTGCCACTCATCAAACAACTGTTTAGCCTTCCAGTTTGGTTTTATAATTATTTTTGGAGAAGTCCAGACTTCAAGAGCTACAGCGGTTATGAGGATGTCGACTCTACGATAGTACTGTTGTTGTAGAGTTTTATTGTGCAATGTATTACATAAAAGCTGATTAAGCAAGGGATCGATACAATTTTGTTTGGATAGATTTGTTGTTTGAAAAGTTTTTAGTGAAGAATATTTTTTTTGATTTATTACCAAAGATCAAAATTACAAACCACACTGGAGGCACTGATCAGAGCCAGTACGTAGTTCACCGTTTCATTCACGTCACTGCTCAAATGTTTGTACTGTTTCCAAATCAAATTTATAATTTTATTATTAATAAGTGAACATTTTTATTAATCCGCGGACCCAAAATCAGATTTCTTATCAATTTTGCACTTATTTTAAACGCTTAGTCTTACTTTCAATTTTGAAACAAATTTTGTAAATTTTTATGACTCGTCTTCTAATGTTTTCAACCACCGAAAATATTAAAAATGTATATAATTTTATATCAGAAGGTTCCATGCTGTCATATTATTATATATATATATATATATCAATATATGCATGCAGTAGAATTTCACCCGCAATTATGTCAAACGCACTACTTGAAAATTATCATCAACATTTCTGAATAATTCTTGCTGAAACTAATATTAAATAAGAGGACAACCTTAAACAACTTTTTAAAAACTTTCAATAAAAGATCCGAAGATCCAGTGAAACTGAGGTATTGAGCATTTCATTTAGAAAAATAGCAATAAGCTAAATGGAATTTAACAAATTTTCTCGCTATTTTATTATTGAGACGGGGTGCACACATCTTTAACTTAACCTAAAATATTGATCGTCTATTTATAATTTAGGCCATAAAATTGCGGAAAATATAAAACAAAAATAAAAGCAAGAATGGTTACCGAAAATATTTAAATAATTTACCCTTAAGCAGTGACAGATCTAGAAAACTTTTATAGGAGGGGACCAAAATTTGGAAGATGTTTAAATATTGACTGGGGGCAATAATTTGTGGTCGTGTGTGAACAAAATTTTGCCGGCAACTACTTTTTTGCTTATCACGTCAATTTTTGGTCGATTTTCTACAAAAAACGGTGATTTTTCAAATAAAACGCTTACATATTAAAACTTTGTATAACAATAGGCATACTGCTCACAACATGGCCCATGCCCTCCTGTGATCCATCACTGCCTTTGAGCATTTACTTCAGTAAAATTATGAAGAACTTTCAAGTTTGCAAAGAAAAAATTATTATCTTGAGTGTAGAGCAAATTTTAAACACAGAAAAGTTAGATAGGAGACTGAATTTAATCATTCGGCAAAGCAATTTGCTAAAAAATGCAAAATTGTTGTTATCAAATTAAAATCATTTTTAAAAACTAAAAAAAATTAAAAAAATAAAAACAAGAAAGTGAAATTGCTAATAATTAATTTCTATTGAAAATAAAATTTGAAAGTAACAAGTAATGTGATGTGACAAGCGCATATTAACCACAGTAAAGTCCACGACAATATATATCTTGACCATTCTAATTTCTCTGTCAAATGTGGCCGTGACATTTCTCTGAACGAGCTGATGATGTGCAAGACAAACTATATTGTGAAAAAGTAATTTTTTATATAACAAAAATTTCATCTACTTTTTTAATTTTGTCGACAGGTTTACTGCTGTTGCCGCTGCTGTTAATGCTGCTGGCTTCAAAGGTTTTACGCACTCCTGAGAATAAAAAATGTTTATTTAATTTTAAATAAATTTTCGATTTTTGTCACAACAAATTTAATTTTTTCAGTAATCACATTAACTCAAAATTAATTTCAAATTCAAAGTAAAGCAAAAGATATAGATACGCTAGAATAGACTAATTAAAATTATCCAAGAAATTAGGAGAACAAAAAATTTGAACGATTTTTCCAAGATATTTAAATGCTATCTTTTTTAGCAAGGGTGAACTAAAACCAGCTTTCTTCATAGTTGAAAAATTCTATTATATCATTATTTTCATTGACTGATTAGTGAATTCAATCCTACCGCAAAAAGAAGTTTTTTTCCTAAGAACTCTCTCAACGACAACTGCGCTCATCAGGCCCTCGTGCTTTGACTTTATTTCAAAAACATTATTTTCCTTTTGGTAAAAACCGCTAGAAATGTATTAAAGTTAATATTATTTATATTTCGTCACTATGAAATCATTTCCAATTGAAGACCTGACGCCAGAGCACAAGGAAATCGTAGCAACTTGTGAAGGAATGCCATCTACGTATCCTTCGTAATGACAATCTAGTTTCTTTGGAAAATTAAAAAAAAATCATAAACAACTTTACCAAAGTAAGATTGGGTTCATCCAATTTTGAAAATTAAAATTGTATTTCAAAATAAAAATGAATTCTTCAATCTAATTTTTTTTTCAAATTAATACACTTTTACACATAACTTGAACAAATTTCTTTATCTGTTTTGTATTAAAAATATTAGAAGAAATACAGTCTGACCTCTTTATAACAAACTTCTATACAACAACAATCTCTATATAACGAATTTTTTTATGTTCCTTAGAACTTTACATTTAAAACAGTCTCTATAAAACGAAAATAATTTGTCTGTAACAAACAAAATTTATAAAAGTTGAAAGAAATGTCCGCCCAGCAAACAATCTATATACTGATACGAGTAGCGTTTTTGCACACCTTACATTTCCTAGAGCCAAATAGTTTCTTGTTCTAGTATTCTAGTAATTTTTGCGTATTCCACCTTAATTAATTTCAATAAAATCGGAATCATCATTGCATGGAATAAAGAATAAATTTCATTTTAAGATATTATTTTTTGCAATTATACCATGTATTATTACTTTCTGTTATCAAAATAAACGAATGGGAGGTTGTTTTTCATAAATATATAGCATATAAAACCTTTTAAGCAATAAAGAATATAATACCGAACAAATTATATATAAAGAATTTATTTTATGAAGCCATCGAGTTTGTTGCACGAAGGTCCGACTTTATATCTACTGAACCCAAAGTATCTTAAAAACAGTATAGCATACTAGAACAATAACACAATGTTATTTGTTATTATTTACTTGCTAATCAACCCTCGATATTTTCATATCTAGTATGTCTCTTTCTTTTCAGATTAATAGTGTTGCTAGAAGTTCTTACTTTCATCTACGTATAATAAAAATACTTTTGCCTTTTCTTGACGATCTTACTCTTCTCTTTCTTGTTACTTCGTTAGTCCTATCTAGGATTGCTTATTGTAACTTGCTCTACTATGGTCTTCCTGATTCTACTATCTATCCTTTAAGTAAAACTCTGCTGCTCGTCTAGTTGCTCGTTCCCCTTTTTTTTCTCATATATCTCCATATCTTGTTCTCTTTCACTGGCTACCATTAAAATATAGAAAAATTTTTTAAATCTGCACATTTATGTATAAGTCTCAATCTAAATTATTTCCTAAGTACTTATCAGATATATTAATTGAACCTAAACGCCCCGATTTACGATGGTCTTCTTGTTTTCACTACTTAACTCGTGTTAAACACTCTTTTGTTAAATCTGCATTTGCTTCTTCTGACCCTTTTTTTTGGAACTCTCCACCTACTTCTCTGGCTACTTCTCCATCACTTACGAAGTTCAGAGCGAATCCCAAGACCCATTTGTTTGCTAAATTCATTAAGGAGCGCTTTGAACATCGAGGAAATAGCGTTTTATAAACTAATTGATTGATTTCATTATTTGACTATTATTTTGCATTGTAGTCACTTTTTGGCTTGTACAAACAATATATTTTTGCTGGCATGAAAGTACATCTGATTCTCAAGTTGGTTCTAAACACTTTTTGAACAAGAGTTTCATTGGCAAGATAGAAGTAGATTAAATTTTAATGCAACTTCTAAAAATGTAAGAGTCACACCGTTCGGTCATTGTGAGGCTCTCAAGACTTTTAAATATTTTACAAATTACTCAACTTTAAGGATGACCTTAATTGTTAAATAGATTTTCTACTTTGCAAAAAATAAAAATCATTGAACATTTTGTTCCGTTATTATAACGATGACCAATAACTGATTTCTATTATTAGATAGGTATAATCGGTTTTGAACAAAGTGTTTTTGCATCAATATGGCTAATACTTTAAAAATTTGAATAAAATTAACTCAAAGATATTAAAATACTACATTTTTGTTTACTTTCCTGCGTTTGTTATCTCCACCCACAACGTAAATTTCAAATCTGCTTGACAGCAAGTACCTTATTAATTAAAACATGTTAATAAATAACGCGTTTTTTTACAATATAAGTTTACTCACCTGTTCGAATGCAAAGTTACTTCAAATTTTACGGTGTTAAATTTCATGAATTGAATCTTCAAGTAGGGGTTACTCTGATGAAATTTTTGAATTTAACACTGAAGACGATTAAATTTTTAGGGAATAATTCATTTTGGTTGACGATCAATGAAAGAGTAATTTATTATTATAATCAATAGACACAGTGAAAAATTTTATTTTACAAAGAATTGCATTTCTAACAAAATATTTATTACAAATCTGTTGTTCACTATTTAAAATATATTTCATAATGGCTTGAAACCAGCAAGAAACAGTCAGCTCTCGAACAAGCCAAAATGGTAAATCTCCATTAATGCTCCTTAACTGAAACTCCAGTTTTCTTCCAGTTTAATCTTATTTAAAAACTAATGATGAACTCAGTTGACTTGTTTTGTTTCAGTTACTTTTTAACTTAATTAAAGACAACATTTTAGATGTTATATCGTGTCTGAAAACTTTACAAAATCATTGTCTGATATGTTCAATGAAAAGTTGGTTTCAGTGTTCGTGATTTCTTTAAGGAAATTTTTTTAAATGCTGTGAAAAATGATTACTTGTCCAATAATGTTGTTGGAGCTGAGTTGCTTGTTTGATCCATCATAATACAGTAAGTTGAATTCTTCTTGAGTAGTCAGATCTGTAGATATTTCATCAATAGGAGCAAACTTGTGAGTCAATTCTCATAAATTTGAATTAATAAATAATTATTAAAAAAACTTGTTACTTACTTGCAAAAAATTTTGAAACAATAATGCTAATTAGAATCGAAATGTTATTTGAAAACATATTTTTTTGTTTATGTTTTGTTTTCAATTTTGCGTTTTCCAATAACACAACGTCAAAAAAATTAAAATCTTGACTCAGTTTGGTGCTGCAAACCAATTCTACCTACCCATGCATGCAATACCAAATTTGAATCTAGGAACAGAATTTTCACCACAACACTTTTATTCAAGCACAAAAACAAAATTGAATGAAACTGTATTTTTCTCTAATGAAATTCAAATTTTTTAGATAACAGAACACTATATTAATTTTATAGTGAAAACAAATATTAACAACATTGAAAAAGCTCTTAATTCTAAAATGAAATCAAACAAAAAAAAATAAAAAAAAATCTTTCTTTCTTTCTTAAGTTTAACCACTTTTCAAGATGACTAAAAATAGGTATCGGCGACTTTACCATTACGCCGTTTGCGTAATATGTGTAATCAAATATTGAAGAGAGAAAATCTGCTGTAAATTTTTCGAATCAACTCTCTCGCAATAGTTCGACCGGATTTGAATAAAATTAGTTTCACAGTTGATTTTTAAAACCATTAATTAAAACAAAAAACTTGAAATATTCCGCCAAAAAATTTTTACAATATAAAATGAAACTGAACCATGTAAAAATCTGGCAAGTTTCACAGAATAGACTGAATCAAAAAATATTTAAAATTTTTCTATCTAAATAGTCGCCGAAATGTAAATATTTCGTAGACAAATAACCATCAATTAAAAACAAATCTTTTACGATCACGAAGTGTTGGTTTTATAGACAAACTAAAGTTATCTCCAATTTTTAAAACAGCTTTAAATTAGAAAAAAAATTCAAATATAAACACCAACATGTAGCTTCGTAACTTCATTACTTTATGAAACATGAAGTTTATGTTTTGCAACGTGCTTTCATGTGTTTGTTTTATTTACAGCATTGTTAATTTTATTTTTTTCCTTTTGTTGCTTTGCACAAACTCACAACTTAATATTTTTCTACATGAATTTTTGTTAAACTACTAAGAAATTTAGCCATTTTTATGCAATCTTTCTACGAATTTAATTTATGAAAATCATTTAATTTGCTAAAATATTCACAAAAAGTATTTGCATTATGGCTCGTATTAGAACTCATTAACTGAAAATACAAATACATAAACTGAAAAACTACTTTTGCCTCCACTCTTTAAACTCACCACAACTTCAATAAAATCATCGAATATGCTTACAACAACTATCTTACCATCCCATCATGTCTCGTAACACAAATAATTTGTGCAATGTATTCAAACTCATGAACCGTTAACAAACAAAACTTTTGATAACATTATTTTACTACAAAATTCATTTAATGAAAATAAACAATAGGTTTTTCAAATTTATATATTTAATTTATGATGCACTTGTATTTTTCTCTTGACTTGATTATCGGGCCAAGTTTCAGCGGTACTTTCAGCCAAGTTTTATGTATCTTCTGCACCTACCGCTGATGTAGAAGGAGGGTGGTTCGCAGGGCAACCCGTAACTGACCTCATCTATGTAATCGTAAGAAACTCCACCAAACAAATCATTGCCACCGTCTGGAATTCAAAAGATATGAAATTTGTTAATGACTATTTTATTGAAAAATTTGAAGAAAGCGTTGTAAAATTGTTCTCGAGTGATTTTTTGGAATTTTTTATTATAACCTAATTATTGAGAATGGTCTATTAAATTTTGTGATTTTTTTATCAAAACAGAAAAAATCACTACAAACTCACCTGCCGGTGTCAGCGCCAGCGAAGCAAAAAATAAAATAAGAGCAAACGATCCGAACATTTTAAGAGACGTGTACATGCAGATTGTTAAAATGAGCTGTGAGAAGCGGCTTTATGTAGACATGTTTTCAAATATTTGGTCTACAAATTTAATTAACTCAATCCAAAAATATGTTTCGAATTGACGCTAAAAATTTAGCAATGTATGAACAATGATTTAAAATCTAGAATCATGTTAGCGAAAAAAGCGTTAAATGCACACACAATTACAAACATTAACATACCTGTTGAAACTTCACAGAACGTACGTGCTGAACGTTGATATTAATTGACAATTATATACACAACATTAACAGATGTTTTTAATATTCGATCTTTCTCGTGTTCTTTAAAAAACTTTCCAAATATCACTTGTCTGTCAAATCACCAAAGCAAACATGAAGTATAATTAACAATTAATTAATTTAAAAAATTTCATAAATTATATATGCTTGTATGTGTGTGTGTGTGTGTGTGTGTGTGTGTGTGTGTGTGTGTGTGTTTGAGCTCGTAAGCTCGTAAGCTTAACTGACTAATGAGAAATTGTTCTTTTTTACTTTTTTTGTTCATTATAATATAGTTCCGACACACGCAAAACTGCTCCCCTTTCTTACTTTTGAATAACTTGCGTGCCACAAAAGCAGCCCTATCCATCACACCATTCGCAAGCGCCGAATTGCGTGTTCGTGTGGTAGATTATAAGTTTCGGCGTGTGATAGTCTTTCAGTTTCATAGCAGACCACCACGCAACCTCAACACACGACATGACTCGCACCGACTGAGCTAAACCGCCAACTTGTGTTTTCGACTTTCCGATGATTCTCACAGGCAGTGTATAACACATTATTTTATGGCTTAATGATTTTACAATAAGTTCAACCATATATAGGTAGTTTAATTATATATTTATATGCATTTTCATAAATAATCGTAAATAATAAATAAATAATAATCATAAATAATAAATAATTTTTTGAGATTTTGGCAAATAAAAGATTTTAGACAAATATACAATTTTGTATCTAGAAAATTAATAATGGGATAAATTGAAAACTTGTTTTTATTTTCTATTCTTAAAAACTTTCATAAATTCTAACCAAAAACCAATTACATCATAACATGAAGTGCCAGAAACGATAATGGTTTCCTACTTTGCAAGAGTGTTACACACAACATTATTTAATCTGCTTTTTTCAACGGCAGTCCACTTAAAATGTTTGCAGTTTCTAACACTGCTCGTTTTTTAACGTTCATTTCCAAAGCGGAAATCATTTGTTCTTCGTGTTCCACACGTGGTCAGCGCGTGCTATTAAAAACACAAGATTTGTTGTTTTTCACTCTTTTCTACCGGATGGAACAACAAAAGGATAACTTTTACGAAAAATTAACTATAACAGTTTAAAAATTGAACTGTTTTGTTAAAAATGGTGATAAGTCTTTTGAGTAAATTAATAAATGTTATAATGACTTTTAGTTATATATATGCGTGTATATATAACTTTTTTTATAAGTTAAGGTTTTATGTTATAAGTTGATGGTATAGAGTTTCGAAATAATAACAAATATTACACAGTTTTTTTTTTAATTTTTCATAGGTTTAAAATCACTTCCACTGAAAAATATTCTCCTAATGGGCTTGATTAATAAATTATTATACGGTAATAAAAAAATACAAATGCAGTAAGGAAACAATTGCTGTTCGTGCGTGAAATAGCATCGTTCAGTTCGTTCCACCGTGCCAAAAAGACGTCCCTCTTCAAACACTCTCTTCTTAAGCAGAGCTTGCATCAACAAAAATGTATATTTAATAAAACATGATGTAATAAATGCAATTTAATAATCAATAGACAGCAAATCTTTGCGTATGACGTATGTAATGCTGTTGGACCCGACCCTTGACCAGAGATTTCAATCATTTTGCAAAATGTTGGTTCTGGCAAAATGATGGCAAAACGCATGTTCAGAAAATTTTTGAGATAAAAATAAGCACCACATACACGAAGATTCGCTGTGAGTAATCGCATGATAAACAGTAAAACAAATAGTTGAATGATTGAATCTGTTGGTTTATGTTTAAAACTGGGGAAATATATTTATAATCCGTAGTTAGAATTCAAGATATTTAAACTTAAAAATGAATGATAAAACAAAGTATTGGCTCGCTGAACAAAACTATAAAATAAAGACGAATCAATGAATGAGTTTTATTTAACCGAATGAATTTTGATATAACCGAATTGTATTTGCATTTGGTGCCATCTTTCACATAGGAAGTATGATTGCTTCCCAGCCTCATGTGGTAGTTGGGGCAGACGCACTCCCTGTTGATCTTTATATAGGGATGTTTCCCAAGAGCGTATGGGTCCTGCACATAGCATAGCAGTCTTCCACAAAATAGATTTCTTCAGATAAATAAATTGAATCGTTTTCTCAAACATTGAAGGTCAATTAGATTTTGAAAAGTGTAACAAAAGTCAATGTTGCTAAAACCAAATTAGTCTACATTTTGTAGTTGTTCAATAATATATAGCTTACAACAGTTTAATTATTTTTTCAATTTATTTTTTAAATTTTCGTTACAAAAGAAGACTTTCTTTCTGAATTTAACTTTTTTTGCCTGATAAAAAAACTAAGGCTATTATGTAAATTTGGAAGCGAAAATTGACAAACGGAATGGTGCAAGGAAGAATTCTTTCATGAACTGCGTCGTAGTCGCAATTGAAACACTCGTTGACCAGATTAGCGTTTTGCAAGTGACAAGCTCCACTGGCCGATTTGCTGCTTGGATCGTTCCAAAATTCAGAGCACTGTCTCGTTCTAGATAGGCACTGACCTCTTATGCAGTAGTTGTTGTTCTGTATTTTTGTTTTTCAATGTACTTCCGTATTTATTTTTTTTAATTTATTTTAAATAAATCATAGACACTCGTCGATAAGCAACATTAAAGAAATAAACAGCGAAAGATAAAATACTATAACGTAACATTGACAAGTTATAAAAAAAACAATCAAGCAAAACAAATAACTTTTCAGAAAAAAAAAATTGAAAAAGAAAAGAATTAATTTATGTAAACCCTATGTAAGACCACCATCACCATCAATCAAACATTTTCATCAAAGTTTATGTGCATGTTCACCCATTCAAGTACATTAATACAATAATGCCCATTTAACACATACTTTTCAAACTACCCACCTACATTCATAACCCAAATTATCTTCATGCGCACATTCCCAATGACAATAAATTAGAGAAACAAAATTTAGCATCTCCAAAAGGAATCAAATCACAGTTTGTAAACAGAAATAGTTTGTGTTTGTGTGAGAGTGTGTGTATCTGTCTGTTTGTGTGTGTGGTGTGTGTGTGTGTATCTGTCTGTGTGAATGTGTATGTGTGTGTGTGGATGTATGCAAAATTGCAGATACACAAATCTCACGTAACACATTGTGCCATCGGTTTTTACGAGGTCGGCGCACAGATTCGACCGACCGCCACAGAGATCTTCTATGTCGCATTCATCACTAGATGGCCTGCAGAGGGTCCCAGCTTTTCTGATCTTCATTATTTTAAAGTTATATTTTTTTCATTTTCAAATATTTTATATTTATTTTTTGATATCTTTATATTTCTAACACGATCAATTAATTCAACGGACAGACTCAGGATAGCCTAGTGGTTAAAGGCGCCTGGTCCTGTATTGCAGGGCAAGCCTTTACTGGCTTCGAATACGACAAAAGGCTTCTTGCCTCGTGTGCGATGCGTCGTTTAGAATGTATTTTAGGAGCGTGTTGAAGATCTATAGCCTTTTTTAAACATTACTGTTACTTTTTAAATATCAATTTAAAAAAAAGGTAAATAATTATACTGAAAAAATGAATTATTTTAATATTTCCAGATGAATGAATTTTAAAACATACCTTGCAATTATTTAGATCGCAGCATAACCCCGTGGCACATTTGGAGCCAGATGTGAACCTGCATGCCGCCATGTCACAGCACTTCGTTGAACAAATCTATACATACGTGTGTGTATATAATCCAAAATCATCATCTCTCATCGTGTTAACAATTTAACATTCGCTGACCCTTTTTGCTTTTTGCGACAAAGGCCGTGCAGTAAATGTCAGCTTCATTAATGGTGCAATAGAATACATGAGATTATGTTTGTTAGTTTTTTTTATATGGCTTTACAAAACTGCCAGGAAACAGATGAAAACATTTCTGGTTAAAAATTGTTTGTCGACTACATTTTCTGTTTTTTACTTTTATTAAATTTTTGTGATATGGTTTTCAAAAGCGTCATCACTGCGGATGATGCGCTCAATTTGTGAGAGACTAACGCAGTGCAAAGTTTAGCGCGATTTCATTCATACATGTAGAAAATGTTTTACATCTTTTGGAAAGGCACCACAGTCACAATCTTCTCCGACATCCACCCAGCCATTGCCACACCTGCCGTACATGGAATTTATCATCGGTACTCCGGAGAAGAGGCAGGAATGCAAGTTGAAAGTTTCGTCGAACGCTTTCAAAGAACAGCTGGACCAGCTAGCACTCCACTTTTCTTCTGGACTGAGTTCATAAATTTAACTACACACACATATTATGTACGGTATAACTTTAAGACACGCTGCAAACTTGATAATGCTGAAATTCCATTAAACATCAAAGCTCATTTTATGAAATTATCATTGAAGCATTAGAAATTTCGAACTTCAAATATTTGGCCATCAAGCAGGGTTCAGACGGACAGACACAACCGCTGTAGTCTGCAACCACTCCAAACACGTGGGCCAACTCGTGAGCGACAATCTTCGAGGTGTAAGAAACGTCAGATGTCGGCTGGAAGATATTTAATGAATTATTATTTATATAAATAATGCGGTAAACAGTGGAATATTTTAATATATTTAAAACTTATAACAACCTATAAAACCATTGGTTTAAATAAGATCCGAACGTTCTGTGGCAAGAAACGTAATAATTAAATTTTCTCGTCTTATAAAGTCCAAAATAAACTGAAAATAAAAAAAAAGTTTAATACTGTGTGTGAGACCCAGAAGGTGGAATCAGGCGAACACATGGACTTGAATAAAGAGAGTCCCATTGAACCGTCGGGAAAAACTTTGTCCCTGAAATAATTCATTTCAAGTGTCAAATTTGTCATCTCTCCTATTCATGACAACATATACAAACAAAATCAGCAAAGATGTATCAGAGATCGGAATCTCGTCAATTAAATATTTCTTGTGGTACGCGTACCAGAGATCGAAAAATTCTACGCTGTCATCATTCTTGTAAAAATTCAACAGTGGAGCCTCCCAGATGATCATAGCAACCACGGCAATGTAAATGTCAATCTTTTGATAGTACTGTTGAAACATATATAGAATTACAATTTGGTAATTCCTTATTCAGCAAATTTATGTATTCTTTATTTAGCAAATTTCGTGTTTCTATTTATGTTTTTTAATCAAATGATCTCAACTCAAATGCCTACTGAATAAATGATTTAAAATTTGTGTAAATGGTATGATTAAGAAACAGGTCAAAACTTATCAAAATAAAAATTATATACTTATTTGTAAATAATTTAAATGTGAATAATGTAAGCGAAAGTGAGTAACAAAACAGAAACTCACCACACTGGCCCCACTGAGAACCAGCATCACTTCACTGGTTGTCCTATTACCGAAACTTAGGAACTAAAGAAAACGTCATTCTCAAAAGTTATTCCCATCGAAACAAATATCATGGCAAAGTTTAAATCATTAAGAAAAGTTTTATGAATATTTGTAATGCAAGTCGAAAAAAATGATGTTGACAAATTTTTTCCAGTGCATATATGATAATGTCGATTGGGATGAACGGTATGTTAGTTTCAATAAATTTCAGCGGCCTTGAAATGGTGATTCATCTGAGTTTGTTACAATAACATCTGAGGTGTTTGAACTGTAAAGTTTGAATGTAGATGCTTTGTCTACTTGTTTTTGAGTTATTGAGGGTTATTGCTAGACGTTTTAGCTCAGATGGTAGAAAAGACGTCTCTCACTACTACGCCGTGGTCTGGTTCGAATGCTTCTGGCCGAAACTGAATTATTATCATTCCACTCCATACGCGTATGATACGGTGTTCATAGCATAGACTTGGTGGTGCAGAGGTTTGCGCAGTCGTTCATATTTCAGAACTGCAAAACATAAAACAATAAAAAAAGTTAATTAACTATGCTGTAATCCACAAAGACAAAGATTTTGACGATTCTTATTTTTTGGTCGTGTTTTTCTTTCGGCAAATATCTTTTTGCAATCTGACGTGAAAACAATGAAATTGATGGATTTGTAATTTAAAAATGGGACATTGATCTACCTGTTTTCTATCCACGAACTTTTTGTCATAACCGTTGGATATGTTGGTCAGACCTGTGATGCAACATTAATTTGTTTGATGATTTTTATTTTTGTTACTAAAACTATAAAATTTTGCTGGAAAATGTCATTTGTGTTTTTACTTTTAATTATTTCAAGTATTTCCAGGTGAATCGACATTGAATGAAACAGCTTAACGGCATTTCACTAAACGCAATGAGGATATTGTTATACCCCTTAGTCATCAACATAATGATTTTTTCTTGTAGTTTGGTTCTATCTTCTGAAAATTTAAATCCTATCAATCTCCACAAAAATGAATCACATTTTCTAGATTTTTATTGATAAACAATAATCTAGCAAGAGAGTTTCTTTCTGACCTCGTTGTATTAATTGCATTCTAATAATATCTGATGGATCGTTAGTTTTTTTTATAACCAATTTCACGTGTAGATAAATTTTTTGTCGAAGCTCCATAAATGAGTGAGTGAAGTATTTTCCATGAATTGTTGAAGATCCATGAATCGCTGAGTGAACTATTTTTAATCTAGTTAAACTTGAGTTTGCGATTTAAGCCGGCATGTTCCATTTTTTTAAAAATAAACTATAGGTATGCCTAATTTTAGAAAAATTGAGATTTTTTTGTTACAATCACTGTTCAGTGATTACGTAATAAAACGTGAAACCAGAAAAGACCAGGCACCAAGTACACCGAGTTTGCTAATGTAAATTTATTCAACTTCTCACTCATAAACATCAACAAATTTTAAGTCTTTAAAAATTAAATAAAATTAAACATCGTATTTATTAGCACTCATGCAAGAATTTAATAAATTCACCGCAAAAAGTTCCGTTTGCGATCTTTGCTTTTTCTACAATGACGTCATCATACGATCCAGGATGCTGAGGCTTCACTTCGAAAACTTCGTCATTTTTTTGATAAAAACCTCTTTATTAAGAAAATATTCAAAAATTCACATGTAGTCCAAGAAGAAAATTCTGTAAACATGTTCCAACCTTATTTCAAAGCACAATGAAACAGTGGCTGTTTGAGAATTTATCCCGTCAATATTTCCTTCATAGTAGCAATTTGTTCTCTGAAAATATTTTAAAATAGTTTTTGCAGTTATTGAATGCTTAAAATATTCTATTGCCGTTGATTTAAAAAAAAACAAGCACGTCTTCTTTCTAATAATTATCAGCTTCTCTATTAAATTTCTCTGTTACAGACCACACCAAAACAAATTTAATCTAATTATTTTTACACGGTGTGACATGTGTCATATTAAATAATTTTTACTGGCGGCAATAACCTTCTTATTAACTCGCCTTCGTCGGTTGTCTGCCCCAACCACATACAGAGTGAAATTCTGTGCTGTTATAACCCTTTATAGAGAAAATTAAATTAAATTATAACCAGCTTTAGTCTATTCGAACAGAAAATAAAAAAAACTAGAACCTGTTCAAATTCAAAAACATCTCAAACTGCAAAGTTTTATTTCTCATAAACTTGGTTTTCAAGAATATAAGTTCCTGATTAATTTGAAAATAATTAGATGTAAATTATTTTTTCTGAAAAATGGCAAACATTGAATATATTTGCAGTCCAACAATATAGAACATAAAAACTCTTTCAAAAATTGTCCACAATAAAGTAACATGCAGGGTCGGATTTAGAATTGGAAGAATCTTCACTTTTCCTACATTGTCTCAGGGCTTACACACATGTAAATCCGGCCCGGATGATATGAAATAGAATATTTTTATCATACCCGGGGGTAAATTTTTCAGAACAGCAGATGCTTTGGGACATGCGGCACAGTCATACCAAAAATAATTTAGCGCTATATCGTAATGGTTACAACAAATTTAAAAAATAAATTTAAGAAATACAATCTTGTCATGATCAAGTTGATTCTTTTATTTTTTGAAATTTTTATAAAATATAATAAGACAATTAATTTTATTCAATTTTAGTTAAAATCTTTTTTGAAATAAGTAAAAAAATAAAATCCAAAATAAAATATGATTGAATATAAGAATAACATTTTTATGAAGATCTTTCGGGCTGATTTGTTCGTTCGCCTCATCGTAATATAATAAGTTAAACTGGTCTTGAAAGGCATGTTCTGCTGGTAATTAAGAATTTTTATATTTTTCAACTTATATACAGTTTTGATTGCTTAAAAATTTTAAATCTGACAAATTTATTCAAATAACATTTAAAAAATCAATTTGTCGCTCACTTGTAAACAATATCAAAATTAGTAACTCAGTTTCAAACATGTTTGTTATTGTTTACATTAAAAAAAACTTCATTGAATTAACGTCAAAATGTGGATAACAATTCGAATGTTTTGAAATTAGAAAATCTCATCAAACATTTTCTCAGTAATATTTAACGGTAAATGTTATAATTATAAATTAAAATGCATTTATGTCTGGTTTGTTGAAAATTAAAAAAAATAAATAAAAATTTAGTTTGTAAATTCTAAAAATATTTTGAAACTTGCTAAAGAAATTAAAGAAATTATATCAATATATTTTACAAATTTAGCTATCTGATTGACATGTAAAGTTTGAAAATAAACCATTACTTTTATTGCATTACTTATTGCTAAATTAAGATTTCGGGTAATACCAATTTTATCGGTCTTTGTTAGACTAAGACTTGTTGTACTTATTTTTATTTCTTTTGGCAAAAAATGTGTTTCTAAAGTTAGCATTTTAATTTTAGTTTCTCAATTTCTAATTAAGATTTTTATTCACAATGAATTTATATTTATTTAATTTTATTATTTATTAAAATTATGATTAATCAAAATCGGGACTCATTTCAATTATCTTAATCTAGACTAGAAATTAAATAATTTTTAAAGAACTAATTTATTCTTTTTTTAAAATAATCTATTATTTAAATTAAAAAAAACAAAACAAACTTTTTCATTATCAAATTTTTCTCAAATTATTTTTATTTTTTGTATTATTTCAAAAGTTCATAACTAAAGTTATTCAGACTTTGTATTTTAAATATTCCTACCAACGTAACTTTCTATTAGTGAATATTCCACCACGTTAAATATCTGCTCTAACTCTAATTCTATCTCAAATTTTTTCATGATATTTTCTTCTATTACAGAAGTAGAGTTTGTATCAAGAAAATTTGTAGACACTGACACTTATGTGGATATTTCTAAAATTTTACTGTAACCGCAACATTTATATTCAAGTAAAGTTGTGCCAAATAAGGTTACGAAAAAATTAACAAAAAACGACAGTAGAGAACGAAATGAATGATCGCATTGAGTTCGATAGATTGGAAGTTGCTGCGTTCATCATAATCATCGTCCCTTCCATGACTTCCATCAATAAATTTTGTTCTGCTCAAACACTGCCTTTCGAAACATAACTATAACGATAAGAGGGCAATGTGACCATAAAAAAAAAGTCAAATAAATATCAGTTGTTATAAAATAATTAAAAATGTAATAAATTTTAAACTTTAAAAAATTTCTAAATAAAAAACAATACAGAAAACTATGTATAAAAATGAGTTGAGTTATAACCGAGGCTCTACTGCATTTTGTGCCATCTCGTGTGTAGGAAATGTGCTTGTTTCCCTTACGGAAGTGGTAGCCGGAACAGACACAATCCAGGCTCATAAATGTGTATGGCTTTTTTTTGTCCAACAAGTCCTCGCTGCCCAAATCGCACAACAGTCTTCCGCAATATTTATCACTGTTTAATTTTTTGATAGTAAAATTGATTCTCCAAGATATTAATTATTTCCTAGGTATTATTCCATACCTTTAATCATTACAAATTTTATGGTTCATTGAAAAAATGTGGTCCCAAGGCCACATTTTCATTTTTCTATGGGTACCTTATAGCCAGAAGTATGCTGCTGTTCGGAAAAGCTTTAATTAATTTTTGTGAAACTTCCATCCAGCTATAAAACTGCTTAACTACAAATTTCTTTGCGGTTAAGCTACATCACTGATTAAATTTAATACAAGAATAATTTGGTCCGTGTTCAGCAAATTAGAAATTTTGCTCTGTAGTTTTTTATAAATATGACCGTCAGATAGACGTTTCAGCGTAATAGACGACCATAAAAAAAAGGTTCCTATGAAACCTTTTGAGTTAAAACATACAAGAGCGTGAAAAAAATCAACGTCAACCCATATTTTCTAACAATTACATTTAGAATTATATTTGATCGTTAAGTATTCACCTTTAAAGAACAAAAAATCAACAAAGTAGAGACACAGTATACATTAGAGCCTCAAGCAGAAAAGATTTTTCAAACCGCAACAGCCTGCATCTGCACTGCTCATTATTCGCATCCGCACCGCAACCGCTAAAAGGCCACCGTCTTAGTCCCATGTTTAAAATTAGATGTTACAATATTAGAGAGCATTTTATTTACATTATAATTATAATCAGACAGCAGATAATCTCGGCCAAAATAACAAGCATAGAATGAACGACGATGAAGAACTCAAGCAAGCTATTTATTTATTCATTTAATATTTATGAAGATGTTATGTTATATAAATATAATTATATATATATATATAAATATATATATATACTCATGTTATATCTATACATATATATATATATACATGCATAGGTACATGTATCTGCATGTTCTTATATATATATATATATATATATATATATATATAGGTAAATGTATCTGTATGTTCATATATATATATATATATATATATATATATATATATATATATATATATATATATATACTAAATGCCAGTATCATCAAATTAATGAATATATAAAAAAATACATTACAAACTTTTGACTGCACGGCCAGATGTTTTTAGACTTGTCGTCATAATCGCAGTGATAACACGCGTGTGACTGCATGTTTAAATCGTAACAACTGCTCGACCCTGATTTGACAGAAGAGTCCTTCCAAAATTCGGCACATTGTTTGTCCCTTGAATAACAATTTCCTCTGTAGCAGAAGTTTTGTCCCTGTCAGGTTTTAAATGCCGATTTAGCAAAATTACTTCGCAAAATTGCAGTGATGCTCAAGATAGATGTGATGGGCTACTTATTTGAATGAAATACTTTATTTTGTTTATTGCAAAAACCAATTTCTTGTTTTATATTGCTCAGATGTAAAAAATTTAAGTTTGAAATTAAACTAGTACAAGTCAGTTGAAAACAATACAATGCCCAATTTGTAGTTGAAAAAGTTGAAAAATTTTTCTTATTAATTCACAAAAATCAAAATACAAGAAATGCCAGCAGAATAACCAGATTAACAACTCACTTCACACATGCGACCAGTGGATTTAACGATATTCTTGCACGAGGTAGAAGTTCCGTCACATTTGTCATCCAAGTCACAATCATCATTCGTTTTTGATCTACACACGGTCCCAGCCGATTTAAGCTTAAAAATTTAATTTTTTTTCATTTTTTGTGACCACCATATAAAATAACTTGGGTTTAGAAATATATAAATTAGGATAAATTTAAAACGCTGTTTGAAAAAGTAAACAAAAATCAGTAAAGCGTTTACTTGGCAGCTTGAAAAATCGCAACACAACCCAATAGCGCAGGCAGACCCAGCTTCGAACTTGCATGTTTTTACGTTACAACACTTTCTTGAGCAGATCTGTTATAAAAATTCAACCGGCACATCATGAGTTTTGATTATTTTTAATTATTTTAACAAATTATTTCACACCTCTGAGATGTGTAATCATAAAATATAATATTCGACAACTTAAGAGGCTACATAACTTTCACTTCTACTAAAAAATTTTATTAAATAAGTTTCGAGGTGCTTAGTTATATTTTTCTTTCAATACTGAGTGAGATAAGAAAATAACCTTGAACTTTTCAAAATATTGAAAATATGTTATTTTATTACACAAATACGGAAGTTGTAAGATGATTTTATAAAATGATATTTAAAATTATTTTAATAAAAATTGTTTACGTCTTCAGGAAACTGTCCGCAATCACAATCCTCTCCAACGTCCGGCAAACCATTCCCACATCCAGCGTCGAAGTATTGAAATGTGGCACCTTTTGAAAAGAGGCAGTAATGAAGGTTGTAGACTTCTTTGAACTTGTCCGTGGCGCAAGAAGACCAGCTAGGTTCTTTATCATCTTGTCTTATGGGTTTGTATGAAAATCTTGTCCATGCGTTCCATTATTTACATTGTATTTTTAAGTTGAAACACAAACTTGTCGGTTTTTTTTAAATAAAAGTTTTTAAAAACATTTTGTCTATGGCGAATCTTTAGACCAGTCAAAAATATACTTATAACTTTGACAATCCATGAAGTGTGTAAATTAAAAGTTGGAATGATAAAATACTTTAAAACAATGCATAATAATAAATAATCTCGAAGAACATTCTGTATCAAACTGAAAAGATCAAACAATTTATTCAAAATTTGTCAACACATTTGAGAAAATTTAGCAATGACTTTTATTTCCAATTTTTCATTTGAATAAGTGTTTCAAATCAGTTAATTTATAAGCTTATTAGCACCTATAATTGGTTTATTATATTTTTTCTGAGAAGTCACTTATTGATAGGTAAGAGATATAAAGGTACAAGGTATCAGGTTCGATAATTGTTGATGATTTCTGTTTCTGTGGATTTATTGATTTATTGCTGTTATTTTTGTGATCGTGAATTTAATATAAATGTGATATTGATTTAATTGGCGCTCTATAAACGTTCTAATAATAATAATTATTATTATAATTATAATTATCATAATAATAACAATAATAATTTGCACTTTTAAAAACATCGATGATAACTGAGAACAAAAGCCGACCCAAAAGCGTTCATTATGCAAGCTTCTGTGGGGCAGTTGCAGCCGGGTACATCTTCGTTGTGGATCAGACCGAAGATGTGAGCCAACTCGTGCGTGTAGGTGGTGGCCGTATATGCCAATTCATGGATGTACTGTCCGGATATTTCATTCGTCCGATTAAAAAATAGTGCTAACAGTTTTAAAGAAGTGTCTCATTAAAAAATGTTATCCGGTGCGATTCTATGAAATCAAAAAGTTTTTATGGAATGTTTATTTTTTATAGAATTTTTTATAAAAAAATAAAAGCTTTTATGCCAATTCCATTTATTTATTTAGCAAATTATTTAAATGACAAAATATCTTACAGAGACAAACAAGGAAGATTTCGATGAACACATTGAGTCTAAATTTGCTACACCGGTCAAGAGGCCTTCTTCAAGATGTTGGTTTCTGGAGGTAAATGTTAACGATTACCCTATGGACTATGGCACAATGCTGAAAAACTAACATAATTAGTATAGCAGCATCGTGTGCTGGAACAACATCTATCATGTTTTCGACTTTGTAGTCATTCCACATTTTAAGAAAATCACGACCTGAGATATCAGGTGACCGAGGGATCTTATCAGAGGTCCAAATTTCCATTCCAACGGCGGTAATATAAATATCCATCTTCTGGTAGCTCTATCAAATAACAATATGTCAAGTTCTTTTTTAGAAGACAATTACTAATTTCAAAAAATTATATTCGTTTATTTATTTATTTATTTAAAAGTTAAATTATAAATTAATAATTTTAGAAGGCAGATTTTAAATATGTATTACTCAGATGTAAGTTCGTAAAAAAAAATTGAACATCAAGCAGATTATGTTCAGTTACACGTGTGAATTGAATTCTATTGAATGAAAAATGGACGAACCAGACTGGCAATGTTCAACAACCCAAGTACGCGATTAGTCACGTTATCAATATTATTTCCAGATTCTCTGTACTTGAAAACATTTAAATGGTGAATGTGGTTTGAATGAACTGTTTATGATGTAACAAATTAGATTCGTTTTCACTATTTTCATTCATCTGAGTTTTAAGCGTTTGGCATTCGCATCTAAACAACATCTTTAATATCGAAACAAAATTTGTAAACTTTAAAAATTTAAAGGTCATCCTAGGTTCATTAAAATTAGTAACATAAAAACAACGTATATAAATGGATGCGTGTGCTAAGTGAGTCGTCACACAGAAAGCATGTTGTAGCCGGGGATATTTTTTTCATATTCGAACCCGATCAATGCGAAACAGCTCCAGTCGACCCTAACCCCTAGGCCATCAGATTCTTATATTTCGTATTTTAAAAAATGTTGTTTAAGCGAAAAAATTAATAATATTTTTATTTAATATATAGTGGTAAATTTAGCAAACCTCAGTGTAGTCAACAGCCATGTAAATTTCAACGACCCTCACCGTTCTCGTTATTGCATCAGTCACATTTCGATCGACCAGCTGATAATTTTGTTTCAGAGAAAAATACAATTTCTTCATTTCGAAAGACGTGCTTTAAATAAATATTTAACCTTTTTTATTCCTTTTCCGTTCTTCCATATTTTCTGTGTATCTTTCACTCCTGTGTTTAAATTGTTCAGCCGTTTAAGTTAGTCCAGTCCAGTAAACAGAAAACATTTGATTCAAAAAGATTTGTCAATTAGTTTTTAGTTTGGTTTTTATAAGATGTGTTCCAAAAAACTATCAAGTTGTAATTTAATATTTTCAGTAAAAAATAGAAAACTTTTTGTTTTTTTTATTATCACTTTGAATAACTCATTGTAAATGTTTTTAACAATTTAATTTATTACTTTAGATACAAACGCCAAACAAAAAATAAATAAATTTTACCACAGAACTGTTTTTCTATGTTCAATACTTTTTTCACAATGACACTTCCAAAAGATCCAATTTTTAATGGCTTTATTTCTAAAGTTTCATTTTTCCAATAAACAAGACCCCTGTCATATATTTTATTTGATTAAATAAAAAAAATTTTTTAATTTTTTTTAAATACTTCAATCCAGAGCAGAGTGACACAGCACTGCTGAGACTTTTTTCATCTGTCCGGCTTTGATAATAGCAATCTGTTTGCTGTAAAAGTTGTTTCAAGAGAAACAAATTTACCGTTGTCAAAAAGACGGCATGTATTAGTCTTAATCAAAAATGAGCTTCAAATAATCATTATTTATTAAAAATCTATAAAAAATTTTACTTTAAAGGATAAAAAGAAATTTTATTCGGGAATTTTAAAGTAATGGACTTCTAAAATATTTTGACTATCCTGATCTGGATAAAGAGATTTTGACTGTGTTCATTCAATTATTAGAAATCCAACAAGTTAGTAATTACCGTGTTTGGCACGCGCCTACGCCTATCATCTTCTCCGATGACATACAAAGCAAAATCCGGAGACAGTATTTTCCTTTAACAAATGTTCTATTTTTTAGCAATAAGTTATAGAAATGAAATCTGCATTATGTACTTGTTCTTACGCAAATGTGTTTCAAACTGCCGTATGCCATTTTTCATGAATTGGATTCTGAGAGACTTGTGTACCTAACGAGTAATATTTGTTTTGAAATTATTAAAAAAAAAACTCATAAATTCTAGTTCTAATAATCTGATTTTTTAAAAATTAAATTTACAACATTATTTTTTAACAATTCTTAAAAATATTCACATGTTTGTAGATATTTTCCGTGGGGATTCGATTATTAAATTCATCGTAGTACTGCAAGCTAAATATTTCTTCAGCGGTCTGTTCTGCAATCATTTATTTATTTTAAAAATTTGTGAGATATAACTTATTTGCATTACAAAATAAATAATGACAATTAAAAATTTTCAAACACTCACTTGAAAAAATTATTACAAAAAGCGATATTAATTTGAGCATTTTATTTTGTTAATTTACATCTGCATGTTTACTATTTTATTGACGTAATATTCTTTAAATAGGAAATGTATTAGGAAATGATATATTTCATTTAAATGAATGAACAAAATTTGTGCACAGTTCGCATTTAACTATTTAGCAAATTTTTTGTCACGTTGGTCATAATTCGTCCGATACCAAATGCCATGTATTAAATAAGTAAATTTAAATTAAAAAAATAGATTTTAGTTTATTTTCAAGCAGATGTAAAACGTTGATGTATTTTATTTCTGCTGGAATTGTCGTTTCCGATATTCTCGGGCCGTGTTTTTAATGCTTAGAATAACTTGATTCTTGCAATCCCAGTGTTGAGAAGGGGTGAATGCCGTGTTTCTTCACTTTTTTCACGATCTGTTGTCTATTAGAACGTGAAAAAGTTTTGTTGAATGTTTATATGTTTTGAATCCTAGACTTTTTATTGTCGACACATCAAAGCTCTCGAAGAATAAAATGGTGGCACAAAATAAACTAGATAAGTTTGCACCGGCTGAATATCTTTTGATACAACAACAGCTGCACTTGGCTGGTCATGTTATTCGGATGGCGGAGTCTCGTCTATCTCGTAGTTTTTTATATAGCGAACTATCATATGGCTGTCGTAGAGTCGGTCGGCCAAAGAAGCGATTTGTGGATCAAGTGAAAAGCGTACTTCAAAAATGTAACATCAACGCGACTGGGTTTGAAAAATAGCAAAAGATTGGTCTACACGGAAGAGGATTTGTAAAGTTAGTCTCACAAGTTTTATGTTGGAATGGACAAATGCCTCTTACAGGCGTCGAATTATCCATCATGCAGCAACATATAGAGAATTGAAACTAACTTGTCCTCGCTGCTCCCATTGTGGTAAGTTATGCGCATCAGGTTTTGGATTAAAAAGTCATCTACGATCTCATAGAAGGCCGAATGTCACCTAATAGCTACGCAACGTTTTCGCCGTTCCAGTGGACAACATTTTACTTGAATTTTCTATTTTTTTAAATTACAAATATTAATTTTACATTTTTATTAAATTAAAAAACATAACGTTTCGAAATATATAAATTTCATCGTCAGGCATTTAAAAATTAAAAAACAAAAAAAAATATTAAAACGGTCAATGGCAGTCGTTCATTAAATCAGCCAAAGAAGCGATTCTTATTTATTATCTGAATCAACCATCAATCAATCAATCAATCAATGATCCTCCTTTTTCCATCGAGGAACCATCGAGGCCGATGGTGTACATCAAAGCATGATTTGTTCTTTTATTTTTTCCTTTTTTCTTTCCTAAAACCTTTTTTATCTTTGGCCAGTTTTATTGAATTCAGAATACCAACACCAATCCATTTAGTAATGTCATCTAACCATTTCTTTGCAGGTCTACCAATTTTTTTCTTCCAATCTCTTTTCCTCATTAGTACCATCTTAATCAATCTGTTTTCTCTCATTCTACAAATGTGTCCAAAAAATCCCAATTTTCTTTTTCTGACTTTGTCATATACACTTTTCGGTCTTCTAAGTTGATTTCTGATGGTTTCATTTGTTAAATTTCTTGTTACGTAGATCGTTTAATTAATTGATATACCATTGAATGACATTAAAAGAAGAGAAACAAACTAAGCTTGACTTGTTTATTATCAACCGGATCAACAGAAAAGGTAAAAGTGAAGTTACATACAAAGCAAAGAACATTTGGTCCTAAGAAAAATAAATGTATATTATAAATCGTAATGTTTTAATATAAAACATAAAACTTAACACCTTCTCATTTTATTTAAAACATTAGATGATCTTAACCTAAATGTTCTGAAGACCCATCGCACACATCAGATTTTTTAGTCTTGGTCCTACCATTGGTTTTGTCAGACCATCAGCAACTTGAAGTTCTGTCGCAACTCGTTCAACTGAAACTTCTTCTGCAACTTTTTCTCTGACAAAGAAATGTCTAATGTGGATGTGCTTTGTTCTTCTGTGAAGTTCTGGATTGTGTGCTAAACGAATTGCTGCTTCATTTTCGACAAAAATTTTTGGCTTTTTCTTTAGATCTACAATGTCGTTCAACAATCGTTTGAGCCATATCACTTCACGAGCTGCTTCACTTGCGGCAACGATTTCTGCTTCAGTAGTTGAAATCGCAACTGAGAGTTGACGTTGGCTAAACCAACTGATCACGCTTCCTCCAAACATACAGATTACACCTGATGTCGATCTTCCACTAGATTTATCTCCTCCATGACCTGCATCACTGTAGGCTATAAGTGTATTGTTTTGACCAGACTTGTAAACAATACCGACATCAGCTGTGCCTTGCAAATATCTGAAAATTTGCTTGACTTGTGCTACATTGGACTTGCTGGGTTTCTCCAAACTTCTGGATGCTACTCCAACTGCATATGCGGGCACAAGACTTATCTGGTCTTGTTCCCGTCATCAAGTACATCAATGCACCAACTGCTGATCTGTAAGGAAATTTCACTTCCTCATGTTCATTTTTGTTTTCATCGAACTCTTCAGATTTTGAAATCGGAGTTGTACAGGATTTACACTGACTCATCCCAAACTTTTCAAGAATCATTCTTGTATACGATGACTGACTGACATTAATATTTACCTTCTCATCTTGATTAATCTCTAATCCAAGGAAATATGTTGCAGGTTTAGATGTTATCTTGAACTCTGACTTTAATTCTTTTTCAAATATTTTTAGTTCTTCTTTATCAGTTCCTGCAACTAGTCCATCATCAACATACAGTGCAAGTATGAGTTTCTTTCCTCCCTGTATTCTAATGAACAAACAAGTATCTGCATCACTTTGTTTGAAATGTCTCTTTTTCAAGAATTCAGCAAAGCGTTTGTTCCAACATCTTGGAGCTTGTTTAAGTCCATAGAGACTTTGCTTGAGTTTACAGACTCTTCCTGAATTATCTTTAAAACCTTCAGGTTGCTCCATGTAAATATCTTCATCTAGTTTGCTGTATAGAAATGCTGTTGACACATAACACTGCATGAGTGACATCTTTTCATTTGCAGCAACACTTAATAGTGTTCTTATAGTTGAACTTCTGACCACAGGACTATAGGTTTCTTCATAGTCAATTCCCTTTTTCTGAGAAAAACCTTTTACCACTAGCCTGGCTTTAAAACGTTCAACAGAACCATCTGGATTGTGTTTTACCTTGTAGACCTATTTGCATGGTATTGCCTTATGATCTTTTGGAAGACTTACCAAATCCCACGTTTGATTTTCCTTTAATGACTGCATTTCACTGTTCATGGCTTTAAACCATTCATCTTTTTCATCACTTTGAATGGCATCTTTGTAGCTCACTGGTTCAAGTACTTCACATAATGCAGACATAACGAAAGGATCATAACGAGATGGCTTTTTGATATTATTCCTGTCACGTAAAACCATACCTTTGGTCTTTTGATTACAACAGTCAGATTGATCTTCTTCATCAAATAAAACTGAACTACGGTTGTGAACATCTTCATCAGTTGAAATATTTTCTTTAATCAAAGTTTCTTTATTTTCATCTTTGATTTCAACATCAATCGAAACTGTATCATCTGAACAACTTTCTTCTTGCAAAATCACTGAATTTGGTTTGACAACCTTCTCATCAAAAATAACATCTCTTGATCGATGCATTTTAACATGTTTCTTATTCTGATGTCCCATTCTTTCATGGTATAACTGCAATGCATCTTGATCATTGACAAAGTTAACTTCGACTTCAGAATTCAACGGTCTAACAGTTTTTGCAACAAGTTTGAACAAACCTCCATTGTTGTTTCTTATTCCAACAACACTTATCACATTGTCAATAAGTAGATGACAACTTCTTGAGGTTGAAACAAAAGAACTATTTCTGTTCTTATCTTGAGTTGCAAGTACTGAGAACAAATTTCTTTTTACTTTTGGCACATATAAGACATCTGTAAGTTTAACAGTTTGCCATTTATTATTCACTTTTACTTGAAGATGAATAATTCCTTTTCCAAAAGCTTCTACAGTATCACCATTTGCAACATATAATTTACTCGGTTGAGAAAATTTTTCAAAACTTTGAAATATGTCTCTTCGGAAAGTTAAATGACACGTTGCACCATTGTCAAAAAACCATTCATCAGTGTACGCTGACTCATCAATTGCAAAAACACTTGATTCCATAACAACTAGTGATTTCTTATTGTCTCTCAGTGTTTGATTACTGGCTGACGTGCACAAAACTACATTTGATTTTTCATCATATGCTTTTCTTGGTGTCGCTGAAGCATTTTTGGAATTTTTTGAAGGTCTTCCATCACTGACCCACTTTCTACATTGCTTAACCCAATGTCCAGGCTTATGGCAATAGTTGCAGTTACCAACTGGTTTTGTCCTTTTAGTGAAATCTCTTGATTTGTTGAAACTAGGCTTTTCAACATTAACAGCTAAGGTGTTCTGCCTTGATGATTTATCGATTGTGTCGAAAGTCTTTATCTCTCTTTCAAAAGCACAGAGATGAGTGATTAAATCATCTATCGACTGCTATTCTTCACCTAGCATTAGCCAACTTGATTAGAAGTTTTGGAAACTATTTGGGAGAATCTGCATCGCTTTGCATACTAATAGCAGCTCTGGTAGTTTATTTTCTCCCAATGCCTGAAGCCCACTGTTTAATTCGTTCCATAAAGTCTTCAATCTTGCAATTTGGCCGGATACATCTACATCCGCTATCCAATTGAAATCGAAAAAATTGCTACAAACTTGGAACAGTTGGCCCTTAGTTGACGCTTCAAAATTTCTTTTTAATTCCTCTCAAACTTCAAACGCTGTGTTCTTGTCCATTATCTTTTGGTATGTATCTTCTGTGACTGCATTCGCAATTACTGATTTGGCATAACTGTTTGCCTTTCTAAACAGATGTGATTTATTTTTAAAATCTTTTGCCTGTTGCTCTGTTTGGTTTTCTAGTAATTCTGGTTTCGACAACTTCCGATCAATCACATCAAGTGCGCCCTCATGGTAGTCCATGAAATCTCGAACACGACGTTTCCAAATGGGCCAATCGGCTGCGCAACTTAACTGTTTTATTTGAAGCTTTGAATCCATTTCTTCCTTGTCTTTCAATTTGACCTTTTAATTAGAGGCAAAATATCGAATTTCAGAGAATGAAGAAGCACGTGTTTTTTTCTTCACAAAGTAATCTTTCGATATTTCTTTATTCTAAATTTTTTTCGTCAAATCAATTAATTAAGAAAAACGTTATCTGGGTCCCATAACCTGTTAAATTTCTTGTCACGTAGATCGTTTAATTAATTGATATACTATTGAAAAACATTAAAAGAAGAGAAAAAATCTAAGCAACGTTCCTGACTTGTTTATTATCAACCGGATCAACAGAAAAGGTAAAAGTGAAGTTACATACAAAGCAAAGAACATTTGGTCCAAAGAAAAATAAATGTATATTATAATTCATAATGTTTTAATATAAAACATAAAACTTAACATCATTTTCTACTTTGTACCTCCAACTGATTCCCAACAAATTTTGGTAACACTTCATCTCAAATGCTTCCAATCTGTCTTTGTTTCTTATCTTTATTGTCTATGTGTCACATTCATAAAACAAGCTAGGAAAAACGCAAAATTCTATCATTCTATACTTTGTTTTTATCGATATATTTCCACTTTCTCATATTTCCTTCAATGATGCGAACATTCCATTCTATTGCTATCCTTATGTCGATTTCTTTGGTGCAGTTGTTGTCACAGGTTATAAGACTGCCAAGATACACAAACCGGTCTACTTGTTCGAGTTTTTCTGATTCAATCTGAAATTCCGCATTGTTTCTGCCTTTTCCCGTAATCATCACTTTCGTTTTCTCTTTGTTGATATGCAACCCGTGATCTTTTCTATTAACATGTGTTAGTGCAATTAGTTTCTGTAGACCTTTTTCACTAAAAGCTAAAAAGTTTATATTGTCTGCAAATCTGAGATTTTTGACAGTTTTCCTTCCTATGTTAATTCCACCCAATTCCGAATTTTTCAATTTTTCCATTGTTTTTTCTAGCAATGCTATGAATAGTATTGGTAATAATGGATCGCTCTGTTCGCTTCCAATGTCTGCCTTTATCCAATCCCCAAGTTCTGTGCTTATTATTACCGACATTTTTGATTCTTCATAAAATCCTTTCAATACTTTGACCAGCTTTTCTGATGTCCCCGTATTTTCTAATGTTGCCCACAAACCTTCATGCCAGACATAATTAAACGTTTTTTTAAAATAAACAAAACAATGGTAAATTGTCTGACGCTTCTTTTTGCAATATTCACTGCATCATTGCACTTTTTGCAAATATTCTGATAACTTGCATAGTTGTTTAAATGACAGGTACAAACACTGCTCAATATTTATAAATACTTTTAAAATATCTCCAGTTGGCTTCTATAGTATTTTTAATCTTTCATTGTTTAAAATAATGTGGCCGGTTTCTTTTAATGGTCTGTTAAAGAGTTTTCATTAATTATTTTTATACCGCTAATTTAATAAAAAAAAGTATCAAAAGCATTCACAATAATAAAACAGTATACGAGTGAAAAATTAGAAAAAAGTAAAAATAATAAATCAATAATTTTTATATTGAATATACTATATATATATATATATATATATATATATATATATATATATATATATATGTGTGTGTGTGTGTGTGTGTGTGTGTGTATGTATGTGTGTGTGTGTGTGTGTGTGTGTGTGTGTGTGTGTGTGTGTATTTTATATTCGAATCATGCCTCTAATTAAAAATGGTATCAAAGACAATTAACCTGACCATGGACTAAAGGTCTTATATAAATAAAAAAATTATCCTCTCTATGCAGGACATTCAGTGCCATTGATTGTCCATTCATCCAGTTTAAAGACTCATCCGCGCAGTCCTGTATATACTTGTTCGATATATATGTGCCTATCTGGCTTCTTGTTGATACATACGCACTTTTGTTTCCTACCTCGTTTTCAATTAGGTTTTTTAGTTTCGATGAATGTTGGCTCCGTTTTGACAATTACGACTCGTTTTATTGACTATTTTATCTTTACATGCTAAATAATTATATTAATAATTTTCTTTTTTGACGGTTTAGTTTTTTTTATTACACAGTTTCAATGCTGTCTGCGGGGATATATTTTTCAAAATATTTTTTATTAAATTTGTTTTTATTTTTTTTGAAAATAATTCACTACGCAGGTTGGTTCTTTTTTTGGAATTTTGAAATTATTTCAATTAATTTATTTTCTTTTTCATTCTGTCATTCAATTAGTTTTTGTCAGTTTTGAGTTATTTTTGAAAAGGGACATTAATAATTAAATTAATTAAATTGCCCATGCAATTTCAAAAGTAAAAGTGAATAAGCCATCTATGGCTTCAGTATGCCACTGTATTTTCCAAACAAAAAGCAATATTAATTTTATATTTATTATCTAATATAATATTAAACAATTATTAATATTTTATTTCATTAATAATTAATATTAATAATTTCAACACTAATGACTAAATCATTAGCTTTTTTACAGTATTTTTTTTATAAAGTTTATTTTATACCATTACTTTTATTTTCAATACTTGCTACTGTCTTAACAAATTTATAACATTATTATATTATTTCTGTTTAACAAATTTATTTCTGATATATAGATTCATTTCCATGTTGTTGATGAATATTCATTGATGATTAAGGTGACATAATGAATCAAATTAATTACTATTATAATATATAATTTAACGCAGTGTGTCACGATGACTTGTTCCTTGACCCATCTGATGAGGTACTCACAGTGCCTATGCACTCATCCTTGACATTCAGATGCTGGTCCTCTTATTACAAACCCAGCCAACTGTTGTGGATTGACAACTTGAAGACTTCTATTGAACTTCCGGATTCTGATATCGTTCCGTGAGTCTCTGCAGCATCTTAATGCATAGATTTTTTATTTTAAAGTTTGATTGTTTAATCAGCATATCTTTTTTGTTTTATTTACATATATTGTCTTTTAGAATAATCTGTTTTATGTTCTGTTTTTTAGTGGGACAATCTGATTAAAATTGTTTTCATTTTTTAACATTCTGTTATGAACTCCAAAATAGGTAGATTAGTTATAATTAGATGATGATAATGAGTGTTAATGATGAGTTGATTTGGCTAAAATCATTATAGTGCTGATGTTAAAGTTGTAATTGTGATGGCTATAAAATGATGATCATGGGAATGATATTGTAATGATAATAATGATGAAGTAATGATGAAGTTATGATAATGACGGCAAAGTAATGATGATAGCAGCTTTGTGATGCTGATTTCAATTTGTCCTTAAACATTGTTACAACTATACTTATTAGGCTGCTGTGACTTTAATCTCAATCACCAGCACAAATGGAATGCCAAAATGAATTTTTTACATCATTAACACGAATATTAACATCATTAACATGAATATTAATGTCATTAACATGAATATTAACATGGATGTTAATGTCATTAACATGAATATTAACATCAATAGCATGAATATTAATATCATTACATAAATATTAACATCCTTAACATGACTGACTATTAATCACACCAAGGTAACATTAACATCACTACCTACTTAACATAAACACTCAGGAAGATATATGTATCCATTCATGGGAACGTTTTGCAGTTGAACCTGGACAAGTTGTTGTTGTACGATGCTGGTAAGTACGTGTGTATCGTCAGAAGTCAATCAAGCAAAAATGTTTCCCTCAACCTTCGAATTTATGGTGAGTCGAAACTTTTTTGTTGTAAACTTTGATATCTTTTTATTATTTCTATTCATTTCATGAAACACCATCTCATCTCAGACAATTTATATTGATCATATTTTGGAATGAATATTTCATGCATATTGGCTTGTTCAAAATAAACATTTGAACAAACTTGATTTAAACTCATCTTAGAATTTGGGATAAAATAATTTCTTCAATCCACTAACCAGTTTTCAAAGTGTTCAGTTTTGGTTAATGTATAAAGTTTTAATACAAATAAGCTTGGTCTAGAGAATATTGTTGACATTCACCGTTGAGAAACATGGCATGACTGACCATGCTATGTGATAAAATTATGTTTATTTGTTCCCTGATGTTAACTTAGCAGTTGGTTGATGTCTCTATTTTAGTTAGGCTAGTTAATTTGTCATCTGTTTGTATGTCAATAGCATTTATAGTCTGTAAATGAATGATGGCATGTCCCTGGCAGATCCAGTAAAATTTGAAGACACGGCAGTGCACCAGACATTTGAGAATGGCACGACCGCTCTGGTGAAGTGCAACATCTCCACCTTCCACCGACCGATCAGGACCTGGTCATTCAAGGGTCGTCCAATTACGAATGGTTCGTTGGCTACTTTCTCCTCTTCTGTTTTTGGGCATTATCGTTTTTGTTTATTCATTTGTTTGTTTGTTTGTTAACTTAAAATTAAACCAAACATGGCACATAGGTAGTACTATTATGATCACATTATTAAGATGTATTTGGCATGAGCAGTGTTTATAAATTGTCGAAAAACTTAAAATCAAGTTAATATTCCGGATTCTAATGAGTTAATGCATGGGTGGAGCACTGTATACATTATAAACATTGTATACATTATAAACATTGTATACATTATAAACATTGTATACATTATGCTGAGATGTTTGTAGGAGATTTTGAGCAGATGATGAAATATGCAATGAAAACGTAATGAAAACGTTGTTATTTTTGATGTTGTTAGTATATCATTGTTAATATTATTTTTGTTATTGTTCTTTGCATAATTTTTTCATCTTTGTTGTCTGTTTTTAGGCATGTTAAACGATTCCACGTTTTGCTGCTGTTTTTCCTCTTTTTTGCGCCCTGCCGCGACCACTCTGAAGTAGTGGCGTTGGTCCGCTCTACCACCATCGTAGTTATCATGATGCAGTCATTCTTTGTCACTCCAGTCACTTCATTTCTACAATCTCATCATCAAATATTTGTTAATAATCCTTCATCATCATCATTATTGATTATTATTAATATTATTATTATTATCGTTATTACCGCGTGGAGGAGTAGTTTTGTAATTGGGAAATTTAAAAAGTATAACAAAACAAACAATACCTCGCTGCAAATTCTACCCATCAACACGAAACAAGCACCAACATTATCATGTCATCTTTACCTCAGTGCCTCCAGTATTATATAATTTCTCTTCATTGTTATGTAATATATAATCATGATGATGACCGTCTTCATAATGTCAACAATTAATTACATTAAGTAAAGTTGTATCATCGTAATTAGCTAGATGCCTGTAGTCTTACCTTCACTAATTTGACCCTTCATTATATCACATCACATTGTCATTATGTTATGCTGTCACAATTTTTTTTCGCCTTAAATGTCTCTTTCACTTTCTCTCTCTCTCTCTCTCTCTCTCTCTCTCTCTCTCTCTCTCTCTCTCTCTCTCTCTCTCTCTCTTTCTCTCTCTTTCACCATCTCTCTTTCTTTCTCTCTTTTTTTGCACACATGCATTCATTTTACACATACATGGGCAAACTGTAAATTAGCTTGTACTCCTACACAAAGTTGCAATTACCATCAATTATTGTTGGTAGCAACTCTAATCTAGCACTAATTATGTTATTCCTATCCCTATTATGTGTATATCCCTCAGAAGGAAACTACACATGAAGATGACTTGGCTTACTGTATTGTATTATTGTTATTATTTTCCTTATTATTTCTTCACTTATAATAATTTAATAATTTTTTCAATTATTTTTGGCTAGTGAATGTTTTTTTTATGTTAAATCACCCATTATGTTCTTATGTACATTATTTATATTTATTTAATCTTTAAGAGTGTATAATTGTTATTAATATCTTTAGTTGTTGCCAATTGTTACTTGAAGTGTATTCAAAATCCTTTGCTGATGATGTTCATTATAGGTAACTAATTATGCCAATATAACGATATTCAAATGGTTCTGGCTTATGGTAAATAAATTAGAGTTGGGAAATAAATGGTTTTGTACTGCCTTGAAAATATATGAAATTAATACTGCTAGATTTTCTGAAATTTACTTTGATTTATAATACTATTCAAGCCATTCATGGGAATTTAAATCATTGCCCTGCCTACAAAATTTTTAGCACTTTCGCTTTAAGAAGGTTACGAAGGTTATTAATTCTATGATTGAAATTTGACTGAATATATAATGTAAAAATTAAGATGTGGTATTAGTTATGTTTATTTCCATTTGGATGATCATGATGGAAACGAGATGGTTTGTGATTATCCGACCCATCCAGGCAGCAGATAACGGTTTCGGTTTAAAACATTCGTCTGTGCATTTTGTATTTCTTCTTTTTTTAAGTTGCTCGCGAGGTTTGGGATGAGTTGCTTGACAATTTATTATTCAATAAATTAGTTGAAGAGTACTGCTAGATAGAACTGCGGAACATGTTTTTTGTGATGTTAATAGATTAGGTGAAGGTGATGTAGTAGGTTGGATGATTGCTGCCTCATTTATCTTTCTTTAACATCTGAATAATTGTTAAACATTTTTTATTTAACATTCTTCCTTATAGCAAATAAAAGCTTTTACACAAAATTTTTATCAAATACTTTTTATTGCCTTTTTATGCTCACATACCAGATTATATGGTATATATAATTTTCAACTATTTCTCTATTAGGAAAATTTTAGTTAAGTGGAATTTGTTGTTGATTACTTACTGTTAACATTCTTGGGCTTGATGGCTTAACTTGTTAGAAGGTAGTATGAAGAAATTTATCATGGTCTGTTAAATATGCACTTAATTGCATTTTGAATGGTTTTTAAATTCGTACTAAACTGTAATCACCATTTCTCCAAGCAGTTCATTAAACTGTTTATGTTTGCACTGGCACAAATTGTTTACCAACCTTGTTATTAGCACTCATACTAAATTCAACATGAGCTATGTTACACAATTTTGCATTGTGTTCATGTCTATATATTTTGCTCTATGGAGCTGGGGTTTGTTGCTGTCACAGATTTCTTGGCAAAGTTTGGTTGTGCTATTTATCATGGTACTATTTCTGTAAATTTTAAAAAAATTTGTTAAAAAATTTATTTTATAAAATGTTATCCAGGACAATTCAAATAAAAAGTTTAAAATCTCTGTGCATATTAAGTAGCAGCAACAATTTTTTTTGATGAATTTTACGAAAAAAAAAAATGTTTAGTGGTATCACACTCGACTTTGTTCGTTGAATGTTAAAAAATATGATGTGTGTTGAATTGTATGTTTATCAAGTGCATCAAGTGTTCCAAGCATCGCTGTTAATGTATGCTCTGATGCATTTATGGATGATGGTGTGCTTGTTAGCTATATGTAGTGATGATGGTGATGATGACCATGGATGTAATGTTGAAGTTTTGTTGAGGAGTAGAAGGAAGTCAGGCATCTATTGATGATCTGACAGTTGATTGGTTGGTATTAATTGTTGGATTCTGGAATGCAATGACCTGATGCGATATGCAAGCAAAATGTATGACGTAGCGAAGTGATTTACTCATGCGCATGATGTCTTTGCTATTGCATAACTCTCTAGGACAGGGGTGGGCAAACTTTTTTTCGTAATTGCCACATTGAAAAACGTTTTACTTTTGGAGGGCCGCATCTTTATATATATATATATATATATATATATATATATATATATATATATATTATACATATATATATATATATATTCATTATATATATATATGTGTGTGTGTGTGTGTTTGCTTTTTAAAGCTATAAATAAATTATTTATGCCAAAAATTACGTTTTTATTTATTTGCAAAAATTGTCAATTACATATATTTATTTATTTATTTTTTTTATTTATTTCTAAGACCTTGGACCAGAAGCCTACAGTAGGCTTGTATGGTCAAAAACAAAAATCAAACAGAAATAATCAAATCAAGTAAGTTACAGAAAATGATTATCTGTCAATCAATCACAAAGTAAATTAAAATGTTACAAAACAATGAAGAAAAGAAAAAGAAAAAAAAATTATGAGAAAAAATTAGATAATAACAACCTAATAACCTTTTTCTTAATCATTCCCAAACAAATACCCGACAGCGGATTAAATGGAAGTGACTCCCACAATTTTACACCAAAGTTCAATACAAAATTTGAATGTAATACAGTACGAGACATGGTAGTACGATAGATTGGGGTATGGCGCAGAACCCGAACACCCGCTGCAGAAGAAGTCAGCAAACATGAGTGGAACTGAGGATACATATTTAAAGCAATTAACTTAAAAAAAAATATTAAAATTCTTAAAACATACAATTGATTAATTGTTAATAAACCAGACTGTAAAAAATGTGATGAGATATGATCAAATTTTTTTAAACCATAATAAATTCTAATGAAAAAATATTGACAACCAATTAATATTGACATATGACATTTAACCTGACGACCCCAAATAATAATACCATATATAAAATAAGGATATATAAGAGAATAATAAAGACTAATAAAGATATGCCTGGGCAACAAAAACTTTAATTTATATATAACACCTAGGTTTTTGGAAATTTTTTTTGAAATATATATAATATGGTCTTTCCAATTTAAATTACTAGTAATAATAATACCCAAAAATTTAATCATATCAACTCTATTTATAGGACAATTATTATACATTATTGAAAAAAATGCGAATTAGTCACGATTTTAGGTCCAAACAAAATATCATTAGTTTTAGATATATTAATTTTCAAATAGTTAAAAGTCATCCATCGAGATAAATGAACAAGTTCAATATTCAAAAGAGATTCGACTTCATGCACCGAATTACCACTTGCCAAGATTGTTGTATCGTCTGCATACATAACAAATTTAAGGGATGAGCTAATATTTGTTAAATCATTGATAAAAATGTTGAAGAAAAGTGGACCAAGTATGGATCCTTGCGGCACTCCGCTACCTATTGGCAACAAATTAGATTTAACACCTCTGTTGATTACATATTGATGTCGATCTATTAAATAGCTCCGACACCAACTCCAGGCTAAACCACGAATTCCATAATGATAAAGTTTTTTTAGCAACAAGTCGTGATTGATAGAATCAAATGCTTTCGAAATATCAATAAAAATACCCATAGTTGTTAATTTTTGATCGATGTTTTTAGTTATGAATTGCATTACGTCCAAAACCGCTAATTTGGTGGAGCAGTCTTTTTTAAATCCATATTGACATGGAAATAGAAAACCACACTCATCAAAAAATTTTGATATTTTTGAATGCAACATTTTTTCCAAAATTTTGGAGATTGATGATACCAAAGATATAGGACGGTAGTTAGAAACAAGATCAGTTTGACCACTTTTATGAATTGGAATAACTTTTGTTATTTTTAGACACTTAGGAAAAATCCCTGTTGTAAATGATAAATTGATACAAAATGTTAAAGGTTCCAAAATGCTGACAATAATATTTTTGAGAGTAAAATTTGATATGTTGATATGTTGACCACTTTTATGAATTGGAATAACTTTTGTTATTTTTAGACACTTAGGAAAAATCCCTGTTGTAAATGATAAATTGATACAAAATGTTAAAGGTTCCAAAATGCTGACAATAATATTTTTGAGAGTAAAATTTGATATGTTGTCATCTCCAGTAGAAAAGGAATTACTGAAATTATTGATTATGTCAAAAACCTCCTTTGTATGTATTTTTTCAATAAGAAATGATTTGTTATTTGGCTTTGACATGAATTGAAGATAATCATCTGATATTGAATTTCTAGGATCAGCATTGTTTTTTAAAGAGATATCAACGAAGTATTTATTGAAACATTCAGCAATGTCAAAAGAATTAAGTAAAGTGTCATTTTCATTTTTAATTAAATTTATTGAATTGCTTAACTTATTTCTTGATAACAATTTATTAATTATTTTCCATGTCGATTTAATGTTATTTTTATTATCATCAAATTTTCTTTTAAAATACTCGTATTTGGCTTTACGTTTAATCCTTGTAAATATATTTTTATAGATCACATAAATCTTTCTATTGTCGTCAGTGGGAGAACGTAGGTATTTTTTATATAATTTGTTTTTCTGTTTAGAAGAAGTTAATAAACCTGAACTAAACCAAGGATTCTTTCTTTTCGGTAAATCTTTATGTTTCATTAATTTGACACTAGATATGACTGATTGGATGGAATCTATCAAAACTTGAAAAGCATCATCAACGTTTGTTGTGGTGAAAATAGATGACCATGAATAGTTCAACAAATTAGAGTTTATCATTTCCCAATCTTTTCTTTGCAAAGGTAGCGAAGCATTTTGAATACAATCCTTTGAGGTTGCCAAATCAGTGACGTTGGAGATACAGAAAATGGGGAGATGATCAGAGATATCCGAGTAAATAACACCAGAAGAATAGACCATATTATTATTTGAAAAGATGTTATCAATAAGTGTAGAGGAGTGATTTGATATCCTGGTAGCATTTGTTATCAATGGCACAAAATTTAGGGAAAGCATACTATTCAAAAAAGATAATGCAGCATAATCCTGAGAAAGAAGATTAACATTGAAATCACCAGTTATGTATATCATTTTATCTTTTAAATTTTTAGCAGAATTGATTAAATTAACTAGCTGCTCTATAAAATGAATTTCATCATACTTTGGCGGTTTATACACAACGAAAACAACAATGTTAGGCCTCTGTTTCTGGAAAATTTCAATGGCTAAACTTTCAACATCTGAACAATTCATTTCAAGATCATCTCTTGTAGAATAATTTAAATTGTTTTTAACAAACATTCCAACACCACCACCAATTCTGTTATTTCTGTTTCTGAAAGCAAAGTTTTAATTAGGAATATGAATTATTGACGCAGATATATCATTTAGCCATGTTTCAGTTAAAGCGATTACTTTGAAATCCATATTACACTCCTTAATCATCATTTCAATATCATCAACTTTATTAGACAAACTTCTAACATTTAAATGTAAAAGAGAAAAATCATTTGTATTCATTGAGGCTAACACTTCAGTATAATAATATTTACTTTTAATTGAGAAAAAGTTTGAATAATTAAAATCAGGATCACAAGAATTAAGAATATTCGGTAACATTTTTTCATCTTTACATGATTGCTCATCGTCATTCAAGTTTCCACCTATCCTAACCGTTTGTTGATCAGATGATGAGGACATTGATGATGGAGAGACTCTGCTATCCATTGTTCGGTTTATTTGTATTGATCACATTATCAACAGAATCATCACTTTCATTGAGTTTGCTTGTAAGTGTACTAATGTCGCCGATAACTGTCCTGTTTTCAACAGTCGAGCGCAAACTGTTTTGTTGAGGGCGATCCGAAAACACCCATCTACTAATTAACGTGCCTTCCGGCCAGATTTCAGGATCACAAAATTTCTCCTCGACACCAACGTTTATAATTATTTTGAATGAAGTAGATTCAGAATCTTCTGTGGGTTTCGGTGGGTTTAGGACATCAGCTGACTTTTTAAATAACGGAAAGCAGCCCAAAGTGTTGACGTTGTGCTTGAGCAAAAAATCAATTATACGCTGTTTGCTACACTTTTTCAAGTTTCCAACGTGGTAAACCGCTTTTTTTATGAGCTTTTTATTGGCTTGGATATGTTCATTATCTTTAGAACATTTGCCCTTAATAACTTTGGGCAAAGTAGGCAGTTTCGAAACTTCAGTTGGTGTTCGCGGACGCTTCACTTGACGCTGCACAACTGTAAATCCACTGTCATCTAACTCACTCGATCTATCACCCCATGGGAGGTTAGGATTATCAAAGTTTACTGGTGGAAAATGTTGATTATATAGATTAAATTGTTTGTTGTATGTTTGTTGATGTTGATTCATACCATCCATTCTATGTGTAAGCTTCACTTTATTTAAACTAGAGTCATGTTGGTTTAAATCGAGAGTGTTTTGATTAAGTGTACACTCACTTGGAATTATATTTGCTTTATTGTTAGGACCTGCTACAATTGAATCAGCTGGTGCTATTACATGTTTACCTTCAACGCGCGACAACAATAGCTTATTAATATTAATTAGCTCGTTAATTTTTTCGGACATTATTTTATTATTATTAATTATTATTTCTAATAATTCATTAGACACATTTTGAGGTATTTTTTTTGGATTTAGTATCACAAAAGTCGGCAATTGTTGCAATAAATCGTTTGTTGAAGCCATTTGAAATATTTCAATAATATCACTAACAACAATATCATTTACTTTGTTCAATTTCGAGTTTCCTCGTAATTTCAAGTTAGCTTCATCTTTATTATCCTTTTTTAGCAATTCAAGTTCAGTCAACAAAAACTTTTTTGCAGAAACTAATTCCTCATTATTATAGAATTCAGCAGCAGAAACTTTAAAGCTATCTTTATCGAAATTATCAATGTTATTGGAAAAAAACCATAAGATTTCAGAAACGTGCAAACGTTTGGAAGCCATTACGTAAATCAGACTATAATATCAGGTTTTATAATATATATATAACATATATATATATATATATATATATATATATATATATATATATATATATATATAACAGGTTTTACAGTAAATCTGATATAAAAAATAAGTTTTATTAACAAAAGTTTTTCTAATTAATGGGAAGTATGGAACTGTTCACAATTTTCAACAATGTTCTTGAATTGTGGAGCCAGATCACTTGTCACTATTCTCATTATTGCATTTAGGTTGCAGTCATTTATCATGGACCTATTTTTGGATTTATTTATTTTCATACAAGAGAATGCTTGTTCGCATATATATGTGGATCCAAATATTGAAAACATTTTTGCAGCAAATTTGGAAATGCTACATCAGACAGAGAGCCATAAAATTCTAACAAAAGACCTGATTTAAACTTTTCTTTCAGTTCACAATTTGCTTGCATGTCCAGCAGTTCCAACTGCAAGTCTTCAGGTATTTCATCAGTTTTTATACAAAATGGTGTTGTGAGAATTGTAAACAAAGGCTCCAGGTTTTTAAAATCTTCAAATCTTCTTTCAAATTCCCTAGCTAAATCATGTATTTGTTCTTTGTATTTCTGTGCTACTTCAGCAGAAATTAGTTCCTGTTTTAGCAATGGAAAATGACAGAACTTGTTTTCATCTGCTTGTCTAGAAAACAGGGCAAGTTTTGATTGAAATGATTTAACATGGTAATACATGTCATGTGCAAACAAACCATTGCCTTGAAGTTTATTGTTCAATTCATTTAACTTTTCAATAATGTCAATGGCAAACATAAAATCTAATTTCCATTGTTCATTTTTAATATTTGTAGTAAAATCAGAATTGATACTTTTTATTTCTAAATAAAGAACTATTTCTTCTTTGAGAGCCCAGACTCGACTCAGTGCCCTGCCAAGACTTAGCCAACGAACACTGCAGTAGTAGAGTATGTCAGAATGTTCACTTTCCATATCTTTGAGCAATGTTTTGAACTGTCTGTGGTTAAGACCTCTGGATCTGATGATGTTTATTACCCCAACAACTGAGTCAATAACATGCTTAATTTTCAATCCAACTTTACACAAATTTTCTTGATAAATGACACAATGAATAGATATAAGTGCATGATCTGGATGTTCTTCTTTATTTTTCTGTTTATCAGTGTCAACAAACCTTTGTTTTTTCCAGTCAAAGCTCGAGCACCATCAGTTGTTACACTTGCTAATTTGTTCCAGGCTAATCCATTTCTTTCAATACAATTTTCCACAGAATCGAATAAATCTTGGCCAGTAGTTGTGTCCTTTAGTGATTCAACACTGAGCAACTCTTCAGTAATTTGAAAGCAATTATTGATTCCTCTTATAAATACTAAGAGTTGTGATGTGTCTTGCATATCTGTGCTTTCATCCAAAGCAAGAGAGTACCACAAAAATTTTTTACTAGCAATTTGAAGCTGTTGCAACAAGTTTTCACTTATCAAGGTAATTCGTCTGACTACAGTTCTTCTTGATAAAGAAATACTATCAAATTTTTTTCTCTGCTCTGGACACATGATGTTTGCTGCATCCAGCAAGCATTCTTTGACGAACTCGCCATCAGAAAATGATTTACTATTTTTAACTATTTTGTGAGATAATACCAAACTAGCTTCTGTTGCAGCCACTTGGATTGAAGATTGTTTGGTAAAAACGTTTTGCTGTGTTTTTAAATTTTTAAGCAATTCTTGGCATTTCCTTTTTCGATCTTCATCTGAGAATTTGCTTCCAAAATCTAAATGTTTCGATTGCTGATGCCTTTTCAAATTATACTCTTTGAAAACATTTATGGACTCGCGACAAATTAAGCAGACTGCTTTTCCACCGACGTTAGTGAAATAATATTTAGTTGTCCATTCCTCATTAAATACTCGACATTCGTCATCTATTTTTCTTTTCTTGATAGCAGACATGACTTTTAAATACGAAACAAAAAAATTAAAAAAGAATACAAAGATGGCTTCCTCCTGCACAAAATTCAATTTTAAACAGTGTTGCCATTGAATTTAAAATAAAAGACTGAAAGGTTCAAGTTAGAATGGACCATATAGCTAGAATAAATATAGTGATAATGCGGCCCAGATAGGAGAGATTTTGTTGGAAGAAAATTTAAATCAGCCAACTTCGGTCAAGCGCCGATGTCAGCCCGACTGGAGAAGAGCAAATTTTGTCTTAATAAGCTCGATTCAACATTTTTTAAATATCAGGAATGGCAATTTTGTGATAATAATGACATTATTGTGACAAAATGTTTATTGCGATTAGAAATTTGTGCGTAAAAATTAAAAACTCAGAGGACTTCGCAAGCTTTTCAAAGCGGACTGAGATAATAAATACATAGAAAACTTTAAATTTTTTTCTAATTTTTAAATATTTTTTTAACATTTTAATTAAAAACTGATATTTAAATTAAAGATTAACAAGAAGATCAACTATATAAAAATGAATAAAAAACCAAGGAATCGCTAATAGTCTATGTCTTGCTAGGCGGCCCGCTTGAATACATTGATTAGATGTAGAGTTAGCACCCATTAGAATGAACAATATTAAGCAAATTTTTAACAATTTAATTCTAGAATACAATGGCTTCAAATTAAATGTTTAAAATTCAATTCTAAAACATAAAAATTCATTTTTTATATGTAAATCTGAAGTGCGTACAAGGACTCGCGGGCCGCATAAAATGGGTCGGCGGGCCGCATGCGGCCCGCGGGCTGTAGTTTGCCCACCCCTGCTCTAGGATCATGGAAAACTATGTGTGTGTGTGTGTAACATTCAGCATTTCATTGTTGATACACGTGACACAACACGTCACACACATTGCATGTAAGAAGCGGCGATTTTTATGCAATCGAATCCTGTTATATTACTGCAAGGGCAGTGACAGGCAATTTACTGTTTCTCCACCGCACTTCTCCAAAAATATGAGTTCCAGATTGTCTTTCATTACAAATTGTTAAGATGTGGGTATAGAATATGTAACAGAAGATCTTTAAGCATTATTGTTCATTTGTATTGTTGTGGTAATATTTCCTATAATGGTTAAGACATACAAACTGTGATAAATTAGAATGGCAGTCTTGAGTATGTAGAACATCTTAAATATATCATGTTTGTTTGTAATGGCTGGTTCTAATTCACAACTCATGCTTTTGTTACTGATAAATTGTTATGTTTGCCGGCATTTTACCCCGCATAACATAAAATAAGTGTGAATAATGGGAGTGTGTATAATATTGGCTAGTGGTTTTGGTTAGTGATGAGTTGGTTTCCATTGTTCTGTCCATTCTATTATAATTCAGTTATGTGTGTATCTCTTTGCTGTTTCTCTAGCAACACAAACACCATCCTCACATTCACTTGTTTGGCCTGAAGTTTGTTGTTCAGAAAATGATATCTGAAATTTAAACTCATCAAGTATGAGAAGCTTATCCATTTTTCCCCCTTGTTCTATAATCTGTGCATGCTGTGAGTGTGTCTGGTGTGTGTTTGTGTGGGTGTATGTGTGGTGGGGGTAAGTTTATACGCATCAAATATCCAATTTTTTGTGCACTTGTTTTAATAACAACATGAATATATATTTTGCATGTCATTCATATTTTCAATGAAATAGTATTAAAGTAACTCATCCATTATTCTGTAATTTATGTATTACTTCTCTTTACCACGGCACACAAACACACACACACATACAAAAACACATACACACAAACATATAAACACAAAACTGACCGCAGATTACAAATACCACATACATGAGAGTGGATTGAGCATAAGCAATATGGACTGGAATGATGCAGGATCCTACATATGCAAAGGAATCATCGAAGAGTTCAACCATTCCAACGCCATCAGCATCAACGTCACCGTCCAGAGTTAGCAAATAATTCAATATCTTTTTTGTTTTTTTTTTTTGTTTTTTATTCTCATTTGTTTTTAAATTTTTTAAATATTTTCTCGTGTCTTTCTTGGCGTTTTTCGTTTTGGATCATATCAACACTTGTTCTTCAATGACAAAACACTTTTGTTTCATTCTTTATTTGTTCTCTGACCTTATCTTTGTTTGAATTAATTTTTCGTCAGCTGATTTTTAGGTGATGTAGTTGATTTTTAAGTTGTTTACACATCCTATGCAGACACTTCCTCTCTCTCTCTCTCTCTCTCTCTCTCTCTCTCTCTCTCTCTCTCTCTCTCTTCTCTTTCATTCTGCCTCATTTCTTATATCTGTGCGTGTTTAGATGATTTTTTTTATGTCGGTCAGCAATGGTACGGATGGTTCATCTTCTATTTAAAATTTTTTCGGTTCCTTTTATTTAATGTTTGTATATCATGTATGTAGTTTAATTCGACTATCTCTCTTTTTATTTATATATATTTTTTGTTTTTTTTTCTGTGTTAAACTTCAACGGTTTAAACATGCTTCATGTATTTTGTTATATCATTATTTTAATATTATATAAATAATTTCGGTAGCATCAAATTCAGCTTATGACTTCTTCAGTGGCTGATTTTTGTCACATTTATTACGTTTCCTTTCACATTTCCTTTCCCAAAATTCGTAGTTAAAAATTTATTTGTTGGCTAAACGTTTTGCTGAGCTGTTAACAGTTTGTCGGATGAAAAATATCCAACTCCGGCCCCTCAAAAAGATCCGACTCCGGCCTCTCAAAAAATACGACTCCTCAAAAAAATCTGACTCCGGTCCTTCAAAAAGATCCAACTCTGGCCCCTCAGAAAGATCCGACTCCGGCCTCTCAAAAAGATACGACTCCTCAAAAAAATCTGACTCCGGTCCTTCAAAAAGATCCGACTCGGCCCCTCAAAAAGATCCGACTCCGGTCCCTCAAAAAGATACGACTCCTCAAAAAAATCTGACTCCGGTCCTTCAAAAAGATCTGACTTCAGGTAAACTTTCCTGACTTCGGATTCCTAATTCCAGAAAAAATTTTTAACTTTTGCATCATAATTTCACCTTATTATTACTACTAAATGGAAAATACATTAAAAAACAATTGAAATCAGTCAATTTATTTTTTTTTTCTTAGTAAGATTTTTCTTAGTATTTTTATGTTTCAAAACATGTCGAAAAAAAAATCATTATTTCGCCTTGTTATCACTACTAAAAAGACAATTGAAATTAGTCAGTGTAATTGTTTTCCTTAGTAAAATTAGTTCATTTTTATGTTTTACAACATACGGAAAAAATTATGTGATTTCATTCACATTATTAGCATTAATTTTTAGTATTGTTAATTGCTATAGCTTAATAGCAACAACATTTCATTTCGCAGTTCCTTTCCCAAAAATTGGTAGTTAAAAATTAACTTATTGGCAATGCGTTCTGCTAAATTGTTAATAGTTGACTGCTTAAATTTGCAGATCTATTTTGTTGAGTTCCAATTTAACTTGATTCCATATCTAAAACTATTTTAAGATTTCAATACAAAGTGGTGATGATGTCTATTTATTTTTTCTTTGTTTTTTTCTTGTAATATAATTTTTTCTTTAATTTTTTTCAAATTCAAATGAACTGTTACTGAGAAAATTTCATTTGATCAGTTTAATAAATTTTGAATCTTGATAAAAAATATTTGATCGCATGGTCATCAGCGTTTGTGGTGAGATGAAAGCATCACAGTTTAATGAACAGTCTATAAGGGTAGCAAGTAATCTGGGATGTTTATTTTATTTTTAAGGTTGAGATCTAATTACATTTTTGCAGTGCTTCAACCAATTCCTGGACAACAATAGCTAGGAATGACTCACTCACTCACAACAGCACAACATGCACTTTTTTATGTTCTCTCTTTTATATTCTGCAACACTCAATATCATTAAAAAAAACTTAGGCTTATACCCTTATACATATTCTATGAATAAATTTGAAATTTCGGAAATTAAAGTACTTTTTAAACTGTTTACTGGGTGGTATAAATTCGATATGTCTTCATATGTATGTGTATTAATTGTGTGTGTGTGTATGTGTGTGAGTTCATTTAAATGATTCAAACTACGGAATTATGAACATTTTGAGTCAACTTCCAATTTTAATTTGACATTATTAGAGATTATTATAAGGAAATATCATTGTTAATTGAAAAATTATTATAACAGGTGATTCAATATGTTCTGTGAATCAATGTAAGCAAAAAGCATCTCAATATGAATCACATTATTTAGCTGGTAAGAATGAATAATTAATGCATTTGACTCTACTCATGTCTATATATATATATATATATACATTGTGGTAAGATGAATGTTATATATATATATATATATATATATATGTGTGTGTGTGTGTGTGTGTGTGTGTGTGTGTGGTGTGTGTGCAGCGCAAAGGTTACAGAATGTCACCTATGTGAGAAGTTAAGGTTGTAAATGTTTGCATAAACCAAAGTTGATATTTACTTCAGTTTTATGCTATGTCCAAGGACCATTCTTACTATGGACCATGATGGTTGATTGTAATTTTCACATCTCACTGGTATGGGCAATCTCATACTGCAAATGAGCAACCAGAATTTATTATTCTTTTATTGTTGTTATTTTTGTTGTTATTATAATTTTTTTTATATTTATTCCTTTTTTGAAATTTAGCATCTTTTTTGTAACTTAACAATATTTTGATTTAAATATTAATAGTTTAAATGTTATATTTTATGATGTTAATGTAATTATAACGGCGGATTAGAGTGGATGTTTACATTAAAGCTTTCTTCTCGTCTATTTTAATTTTTTTTTACAATTTTTTTAATAATATTTTTCGGAGCCATTAAGAACAAACACACAGTGCATTTAGACATAGGTGAATGAATGCATCACACGCAGTGCGTTATCTAAGATCTCGTTGCTTTTGAGCCCAGTGAGTGCAACATCAGTGACTGGAACATTAACCATTACACCATCGCATTTATTTATCCCTTCTCCTCCTCCCATTTCATTTGCGGATAAGCATCCATCCAAAAAATGTTAGCTCACTCTATTATGTTTATTTTGTAAACAGCGGCAAACATCGCTTGGATGAACTAATGCTGTTGTCTTTTCACTTGTTGGTTCGTAGCAATCTGATTTTAGTTGTTATGGTCACTTATTGGTCAGTTTGTTTTAGCTCATTTAACAGCCTTTGTGGCATGTAAGCTGCCCTGTGTTTGACAGAGCTGCGTTATAATGAATAAAAAATAAATTGTGTAAGTGTAAGATATTTCCATACCTTATATTTTATATTTTTGTTGTATATCCTACGCATAGAATTAATAAATAAAAAAAATGAAAAATTGAAAAATGTGAACTTGATGTTGTTGCAAGTGCCTGACTAAACCATCAATAATGAGGAATGCTTGAATCAATAACTTAAATGGTTGAAAGATATTTAGGAGAGTTTCTATGCTAAGTTTTTAAACTTGAAAATAATAAAATCTGTTCGCATTTTTCCCAAATGCACAAATCTTCATGATGAATAGTATTAACAGAAAAGAAGATGGGCTGAATGTTATACACACATACAGTGTGTTTAAGCATTTATCTAACTGTTTCATAGTTAATTGCTTTACAATTATCTTAAATTAAGGTGTTTACTCTACTGTTATAAGTATCTTTATTTATTATTTATTTCCTGTTTATTATCATCATAAAGATTTATGAATGGATATATGCTCACACGCCCACACACACACACACAAACGTGCACACATATATGTGTAACACATACACACACATACAGACGCACATGTGCAATTATTTTGTCTACTTATGTTAATGATTGGTGTGCCGTGTGTTTTGTTCACATTATATATGTGTGGTGTTGTTTGTTGTGGATGAAGAGCTTCCCTGTTCATTAGATGTAGCGTTGTCTCCTCTGTTTAATTAAATTGATATAGTTAGTTGCATATATCTTTGGAGTCTGTCAATGTCAACAATCTCCTTAAATATGCTGGCTCTTTGGTTGATTGGCTGGTTGATAACTTACCTGAAAATTGATTAGTTTTTGTATTGTGTTTCTTCATTCTATCATACAGTTTTCATTCATTTTTATATTGATATGTGGGTAATTTTGATTGATTGGTTGGTTGGTTGGTTGGCTCATTGAAAAAGGGCATGTAATTTTTTTCACTTTCTGAAACATACTGAGGTCTTCAAATGTTTATTTGTGCTACAAAGTTGTTGTTTGCTGTGGAGTTATTTGTGTTGCAAAGTTATACAACTGTTTGTTTTTACAGTTTGTACAGCTCAGATGATATGTGATCTCACTGATATCATGCTTATTTGTTTGGTGAAAAATTCAAGCTATTTCTATTTATTAATAGAAAAAAAAATATTTTTTAAGTTTACCTCAAAGCCATATTGCATTGCATGCACACATTCCTGGAAACGCTTGGAGAACTGAAAATGTATTTTATTTCTTGCAGTAAAAATTTACAACAAAAGAATATTTAATGATGATTAATGTTTGCTACAAATAATAATGTGTACTAAGTTTTGTTATCTTTTTATATTTTCAATGAAAAATGCGTTTTTCACGATGAAAAGTTTTAGAAAATGAATATTAATGAGTGAGGGAAGGATTGGAGGATGGTTGTATTATTTAGGATAGATGCCATGAATACAAGTGGTTCTTAGAGCAAATATACAAATGTTTGCTTTGTTCTCAGCTAAATATAATTAATTAATATTGTGTTATAAAAATGAAAATATTGTAAAAATTTGTCATAGATGATGTTATTTGTACATAAATCGAAATAAAACGAAAATATGTTTAAACTCTGCTACAGATGATGCATCTTCATGTTGCAATATAAAATACTTTTATTTTTTTATCTATACATTTTTTTAAAGTCTTTATTATTGCAGCTCTGACATACGCAGAACCACTTACAATGTTGCAGATCTATTATTTATATATCTTTTATTATGTTCTTCATATCTTCATCCAAGTTGATGAATTGCATTGTTCATTTTAAAGCTGATACATCCTGAATGTCATCAGCGATCAACCTTCATCTGGTTACATGTTACATGTCTTTTACTGTACAATATACATTACTGTTATAAAAGTGTTTTCATTTTCAAGCTTTAAAATTTAAAATTAATTAATTTCTAATCACTCTTTCGTGGTTTAACCACGTCAGCAGATGTCAAAAATTTGATAAATAATAATTAATGCTACGAATGATTATTTTGACACTTATTAACTTTAATAAGGTAGATAACGTTATTATTTCTTCGCACTTGATATATTCGATAGTTTAATTAGTGTCAGATGTTCAGTTGGTAGGCGGTTTTATTTACATTACCTATCCCATGTTATCATCAGATTACATGGTGTTGGTGGTGGTGTTTGTTTACAATTAGCTGACCAACTCGTATTTGTGGTGGCCATAAATTAGGTGGGCTTATTATTAATAAGTAGTAAGCATTATGCATGGTTGATGCGTTCAATTGTTTGCTAAACATCAAGTTTATCACTCCACTTGTATATAATTTATTGGTATAATAACTTAATTGCAGCACCATATAACATTAATGTTATTGCGTAGACATCTTCTACTCTTACACTGCGCATACATGTCATATTCTATACAGATATGTATAATATGATCACGAACGTAATGTAGCCATTTACATAAAATGAACTGCAGTAATGGCGTTTCATATTCTTCCATGTTTATTTTCATTTCAATTCTACCTCAAAGCCAGCCGTTATTAAAAGCTTGTTAATTTATAATCTACATTCGTCTGCATCGTTGCTCCTTTGATGTAGGCACATACGGCATTTCATTTTGTTTGTTTACTGGCTTTAAAGGTCGTTTCGTTAGATTACTTATGACATTGAACTCATCTCAATGTTTATTAATTTATGATACATTGATCCAGCTCTCTGTCTGTCTGCCTGTGCAGTTTGATCTCAGTCTAATGTTTGTAGTGCTTATTCCCCGGCGTGTATGTGTGCGTAGGCATGTTTGCATGTGTGTGTGTGTATGTATGTGTGTGTGTGTGTGATTGAATGTGCACGTGTATGTATGTATATATGATGTGTGTGTTTCGCTTGAGTGCTGGGGGTTGGGGATTGAACCTAAGGCCAAACTCGTGGTCATTCTGCGTACTTTGTGTTTACGCGCTACGTGTATTTATAATTTTTTCATATTTTATTATATTTTAATTTACGTGTATCTTCATATGTGTAATGTAAACATGTGCATATTGGCGTTTAATTAATTTTCCCTCAGTGGAGCTTGCGTGGTATCTGCAAATATAATTTAAACAAACAGCCGATGTATTAACCTTTAGCTATATATACCAGGTGTGCTAATTGAGACTAAATGGCACTCTACAGACTGGCAGTGATGTGTTGAAAGGCTAAGAATGTATCCAATCTGTGCATGTTGTGTGCAAATTTTTATGTGTTTGGATAAATAAATGGGTGTGTGTGTGTGTCTGTGTGAATGTAAGTGTGTATCTCTGTTTGTGTACGCTGTGTGTACGTACGTGCGTGTCTGTGTGTCGTGTGTGTATCTCTGTGTGTGCATCCGGATCTTTACATATTTCTGTTCCTTTTAAACTGCTAATGTTTTGTTGGTATTGAATATTTTAATTTTTGTATTGCGATGGAAAACTATGGTGAAGACACTGATGTGTGGATTCAATCCAGCGTATAAAGTTTCTGTCAAGTCATCTTCACAACGTTATGTTCCATTTGAAATAAGGAATTATTTCACTTTTGGTTGAAAAGAAAGCTGGTTATAAGTTGTTTAGCAGTTATTTATCTTAACTTGAAAGAGTGACATGTGATACGACATGAAGACATCAGTGGTCTGTGGGGCTAGAAATCTTATCTACTGCTCATATGTACAATGTATTGAATGGAAATTAATATATTAAATTATCTGCAGTTTGTTAGAAGCTTTCATAAACATCATTCATTGATTGCTGTTGAAAAAAATATAAGTTGTTTTCTACTTGCACGATAATATTAGCTAATGCACATTCAAATTTTCATTGTTTACTTTTTTGTCTGTACTGCTTCATAAGATTTTGATCACATCTTTCTGTATTTGTATGCTGTCATACCATTGCGTGAACCTGTAAAGTTGTCAATCTGGCATCAACCCGTTAAACTGAACCAGTCGAGGCCAAAAGATTGTATTGAAAGTCGACTTGGAGATTGCTTAAAAATGTTTAAAAATTTTGCAAACAGTAAAAATCAGATCAAACTGGAATAATTAATCTACGTCATATTAATTGTTCAGTTGGTTAAAATGTTTTCGTATCCTAATTTGTTCTATTTGTCCATAGTTGATAGCTTTATTAATCTAATTTTTCCTATCACAATTAGAAACTTTCATTTTATTTTCAAATGATTCATCTTCGGTTCGGAGAATTTCACAAAGTTTTAATTCCTGCCATGAAATAAGTATATAAAGTTATTAAATTTGAGATTTGCTGGCTGATCATTATATAAAAATTACATAAAAATTTAGAAATATTAAATTCATGATTTGTTTATTCATCCAAGTAGATTGTTTACATGTACTGTGTGTGTGTGTGTTTGTGTGTGTGTGATTACGTGTGATTGCGTGTGTGTTTAGTGTTTATTCATGTAAGCATTGAAAATCTGTATACGCCCATATATCTGATCGACATTAGGTGTAAAAATATTTACAAATTTTTTATAAATTTATATATATATTTTGATATATGTGATTCATAATGATTCAACAGTGAAAATCGAACCGCTTTAAATACTTTTATTGAAATTGAGCTGAAATTTGTTTTTGTATGATTTTCAAATTTTAAATTTTTTTGAAGCATTTATTCATAAATTCACCAGAACCTATCAATCATTTTCCATCTTCTGTTCATTTGAAAACCAATTATTTTAATCTTTGTTCTACAACATTCTGGCTGATAAGAATTTTATTAATCAACATTTTTGTTTCAAATTTTTATGAAACATTTTATATTTAATTGAAATTTTTGTTAAATAAATGAAAACCTTGATTTTATTAAATTTTTGTCGATATATAATATTTTAAAATGGTCCGTGGGTGAATTCATATAAATTCAAATGGTCTTGCTCTCTAAATGGTGGTGGGTGTCTGTCGTAGCCAATTATTGCAATTAAGTTTAACTTTGTATTTCTGGATATTGAGAAAGCATATTCTTATCAAATATTACTTCCAAAATTTATGTCAAATTACTGTTTTAAGGTTTCATCATTCTCTGATAACTTTGCATTTGATCGTTTTCCCATGACACCAAAATCAACAAAAGTCGCCTGTGAATTAGCAATTATCAAAATTATTTATTTCCTGACTCATTTTAAAAGAAATTATTTAAAATTTTTAACTGTTTTACTTTTCTTATCAAAATTAATTTCACAATCATTTCTGTTATCCTTCCCGTCATCACCATCGTCGTCGTCGTCATCTTCACGCCCACGTCACTATTCTTATCAATAAAGCCCACCATCACCTTTCAACACTGCTATTAAAATTTAGTTCTTTTCTTCCACTCTTTCTTTCTTCCTCTCTCTCTCTCTCACTCTCCTTTTCTTTTTCTTTCTTTCTTTCCCTCTATCCAATGAGTTGGTCCACTTTTATAAGATTTGTTGTTCGTTTTGTGTCCATGTGATGAAATACAAGGGACTGATTTGTTTCACAGAAATTCCAAATAAATTTACACTCAAATGAATGCATTTCGGTCCAATTCTCATAGAGACATCTTGATTATAAAAAGCTATAACTATTGCCTATGAAAGAAATTGATTTTCCAGTGAGTTCTGTTATGATATTGAATTGTCCCTTGGTACATAATACTTAAAATGCAAAACGATTATCAAGGTTTACCATCCATCCATGCGTCATCTCAGCATATCCACAACTCATCAGTATCTACACCACATCAGAAACTATGTCATGTCGTGTCATTTTGCTAAACTGTATCTTTATCACATCACTAAACTGTGTCTCGTCACATCAATAATTTGTATCACAACAAATCACTCATCAGTATCTCCACAAGACATCAGTATCCACATCCCAGTCTATATCCCATGAATCCCTATTTTATATAATATTAAATCATCAAGCTGGTCAATATCATCACCTCTCTCGTTTCAATAGTCTATAAATATTTTAATGAATATGAATTTTCCTGAATATGAATTTTCATGTCAACACTTCATATAATAATAATAGTAATAATAATAATAATAAATTGCTGCATCAGACTTCATGTGTTTATAAGTTATGTAACTCATCTGTCAGTCATGTTTCTTTCAACTTTATTGTGTTATTACTATTGTTATTATTATTATTATTTAATTTTCCATTATTACTTTTGTTTATTTATTTATTTTTTGTTTGATCTTTATGTATGAACAGAACATATTAACATATATTCATGTACATTGTTTATGTGTTAAAATTTTATAGTTAATTTTGTGTCGCAGGCATAGGGACATTTTGTCTTTGCCCATGTTTTTTCTCATAATAATAATAATAATTGCTATATTCTTTAACATCATAATTGTTATTATTTTAGATATTTTTGCTGTTTTGTTGCTATTGTCGCGGTTTTATTATCAAAATTATTTATTATTTCTGATTATTTTATTTGCTTATTATTATTTTATTTGCTTATTATTATTAATATTATTTTATTTGCTTATAACTGTTTTCCTTGCGTAATTATTTTATTCAGATCGACCAATCATAACGAAGCCTCTGCCAGAGTTGAGAGGGATAGCAGGGTTGGACTATTCGTTTTCATGCAGAGGAACGTCTCACCCCCCACCCACTCACATGTTCTTCCGCGATGGAATACCCCTGGATAGCAATGACTCTCGAATTACTGTTGACAGCGTACAAGGTTGGCTTCTGTTGTTGTTTTTTGCTTTGGCAGATGTAGGTGTTTTTGTTGTCGAGACGGGTCTGTCTTTAGTTTGCATCTTGCCGTTTTGTATGCTCTGTAGATTAGCAGTGTAATCTGATTAATTTTACGAGTATAAGTATTTAGTACTTTTAATATTACCGGTGCTTTGTTACTATACTCTCACCTCTTTTACAGCTGTATAACACTAATGTTACTACTGTTATCAAAGGTTATAATATATTCAAAATTGATAATATAAGGGATGAAAATATCATTATTGCTTATATAAAATCAATACGTTTGTTGTTAGCCTTCCAGATGAATATTTTGTCAACTACTTAACTACATGGTTCATGTTAACTATCAATTGTTATTTTTAATTGAAGATTTTTTTGGTTCACCCACTAGAGGCTTTTTAAATCAATGGCAGTTGCCAACTAACTGATTGTTGTAAGCTGTTTCATGTTCGTACCGTCACGTTAAATTAGGTCTTTACTGGATTGAACGACGCTGAAATATCTTATTGGGTCAGCCTTGTCAAATACATTGTGTAGTGAATCAAGTTGACGTAAGATGTGATACCAGACGGCTATAAATAGTTTGTTGTGATATTGGTTGGGGTTAATCAAATCAATGAATTGCTTTTATTAAGCTTAATAAAATTTGTTTAGATCATTTTTCTGTTATTAATTCAATTTTTTTTTTGGTATTTTCTATAAAACATCGTTCTTAATAGTAAAAGTTTTATAGCTTTGTAGTATATAGGCACATTGATAGCGTTATAAGTACTGATATTGATAATAGCACAAAAAGATTGATTAACTAGTGCTTTACCTTGAGCCCGTCACTACTTAGTGTTAATTTATTATTTATGTTGAAATGGTTAATGTTATTATTTATAATGTTCTGATTCGTTCTTCTTTCTTCCATTATGTAATAGTTATTTACCATTTGGTGCTTTCGCTATTGTCACATTCAAACATTTCCCAAGTGGCTTTTCATTTTCCCACAATAATTTTACGGTTCATTATTCAGTTGCGTGAATTTATGGCGTGTGTTGTGTCAGTTGTTGAAATTCAATGGAAGCTGTTACTTACTCTACATTATAAAGGATATCTCTTTCTTTTGTAACACTTGCATTTTGTTACTGCGTGCGGTTTGTATTTCTGTAATGTTGAAAAATAAACTTCTAATGAATATATATAATCACTGTTATAACTCTAAATTGTCTCACGGTTGCCCTCCTCATCCTTCTTCTCTCTCTCTCTCTCTCTCTCTCTCTCTATCCTCACTTTCTCGCTCTTTACATTATATAGCATATATAAAAACATAACAATATAATAACATAACAACTATTTAACATTGAAAATATCAATTTTATTTTCTTTTTATATATGGTGATATCATTATTTACATCAAGCTTGCCTATTCAGTCAGGTATTGAAATTTGAAACAGTTATTGTGGCCTTACGTTGAATTGCATTGTGTGGGGCCATGTTACAAATCTCTCATGACTAATCTCCTCATATTACATTTATAAATTGAATTATGTAAGCAGCATCGTTTGCCAATAAAAACTGAGTCTGTATTGAGAAGGAAATAACATTTACATGCATAATAACTTCCTAGAACATTATATGTATACCAAGTCAACGTTTAAAAAATATTCATTGCAAAAAATTTATCTTTTAATTCTTTTTTAATTGTTCAAATGATGACATAATGTCGGAAATTGACAAAACTTAACATTCATGAAATTTTGTGAAAAAAATTGTCTTGTTCTGCAAATAATTATAAAATGCCATGTTTCTAAATAGATATGCAAGTGACCAACCTCTAGTGGTGGCGTGATATCTGTGATCTAAGCGTGCTTGCCAAACATTTCTACCCTCCATTGAATCTCAGATATTTGACGGATGCATCACTGAGATGTTTCTACTTTTTTCGTTCTTTTGTAACTCAGCTGGGAAAAATTTTTGTCATTTTCAGCTGGCATCTTCAGGAAATGTTTTGCTTCATTGATCTTTCCATTGCTAGCCGTCTGCTGCTGTGTTGCCTGTCTTCTTGTGTGATGGCCGGTATTTCTTACTAAACATTCCGCTATATTAATTTTTTTCAATGTAGGCTAAAATTGCTGTACAATACATCATGTCATTGTACATAATGTTGATATACTGATAGTATTTAGTATTTTGAAAACGTTTCAATAATAATAATTATTATTATTATTATATAATTATATTTATAATAATTAATAATTTGATGATTGTTAGAGGAAGGTTTATTAAATTAATTAGGTTTATCGCTAATCATCCTGTTTGGTCATAATGAGGCTCCAACATTGTTTTTTATTACACTTGTCATCATTGCTTAGTCATTTCGTTGTATTGTTGATCCTGTTTCTTATCAACATGTTTGTTTTGCTATTTGTTGTCATTTTCATGTAATTTATTGCAATTTGTTGTTGTAAGCGTGTTTTTTTTTGTTATTGGCATGGTTCTGCTCCTATTTCGTCCTAAATCATCATTATTATTTCCTATCATGGAAGTGGCTTTCCTATTCCGTTCGTTCGTTACTCGTAAATCTTTCGCATCTATAATGCAATGTAGGGTGATTATGTATGGTGATAATTGTTATAATGGTGTTGTTGTTGTTGTTGAAGAAGAAGAAGATGGTTATAGTTATTGTTATTATTATTATTATTATGCTAACAAATATCAATCAGTCATCATTATTAGAAGAGATATGCGTAAATGTAAATTTTTATATTCGGTTTATCTCTTTTGATTTATTATTGATCTCATTCAAGTCATGTCATTGTCAACGTCTTATATGTTGTCAGCAATCAACCAATGAATGACAACCAAACTAGGTCAGATAGGCTCTCAGGTATATATTAATATTAATTTCATTCAAATCATATCACCATCCACATCTCATATGTTAACAATCAACCAATGAATGACACCTTAATTAGGTCAGGTACATTACAGCCCTCTGGCAGCTGAAGATGAAGGTCAAATTGAATGTCGGGTCATAAACAATATCGGTTCAGACTCACACTTTAGCAGGCTTACCGTCTTAAGTTAGTCTTGTTGAATGTGCGCGTGTTTGTGTGTGTGTGTGTGTTTCTGTGCCTATGTGTGCGTGCCTATCTGTGTATGTGTATCTGTTTGATTGTGTTAATTATTTCATCAAATTGACCAACAATAGAAGATTGAAAACTATAATAAAAGATTATAATTTGTGTTTCGATTAATTTTCAATGTTAAAGAGGTAGCATTGCAACATTTATCTAGTTGCTTTTTTTTTTGCTTCCTTCCTTTGAATGTAAATAAACACACGTAATGTGTATATGTGTTTTTGTTTAAAAAATGTAATTGAAATATTTGTGCGTTTGTGTGTGTGTGTGTGTGTGTGTTTTGCCAAGGTGTGCTAATTTGTTGTGTTTATATATTTGAAAATAAGTACTCTCTTGATGTTGTACATACTTATGTTAGTGATTTGCGAGTTTGTAATTTATATCTTGCTTAAACTTTGCTTTCAGAAAACATTTTTCTGTTGAAACCTTAATGGGTTTTGTTTTATTAGTTTAAATTTTTTTGTCTTAAACAACTTATGCCAGTTCTTTGTTTTCATAGTATGATATATGTCCTGCTAGCTATGAACTTTTTGCTTGATTAATAATGTTTATATTTTTCAACATTTGCTAATTTTTATACCTCAAATGTGTTGGATATCTTTCTTATTTAGCTGGCCCTTGTTCTTGAGCAAATTAGAAGTGCCACTCATGTTATAGCTATGTGTTTATATGTTGAGGTGTTGATGATGTTTAATCGTTTAATTTTCTAAATTATTTCATTACATATTTTTTTACTACGCTTATTTATTGTGATGCACTCTCTAGCAGTGAACTATAATTATTTCATTGTGTCAAGTTAATGGGTGCTGTTAAATAAAAATTAAAGATTAGTTGGTCGTAACAGGAGTTACACACACACACACACACACACACACACACACACACACACACACACACACACAATACTGTTGGATTATTTAATGTGTGCAGTATAGATTACGGGTTGTGGGTGGTGTGTGTTCTACTGAAATGTAATACAATGTATTTTATCAGCTTTTACCAAGGAAACAATTATGCAGTTTAATATATGTATGAATGAATTAAATAATGAATGAATGAATGGATGAATGAATGAATGAATGAATGAATGAATGAATGAATGAATGAACAAAGGACTTAATGTACGTTCATGTTTTATGTTCATTTATTCAATTCAATTCAATTTTATTCAGCAAAAAGCATGAAAACACAGAAGCTCAAACGAGCTTGTACGGCCTCCCAAACCAAATAGAAACATATACCTGCATGAAAATAACAACATAAATGAAAATAAAATCCTATAGCTAGCCAATGAAAACAAGTTAAATTAAACCAAAAATGAGCAGAAATTACTCAAAACAAAAATGATCATCAAAATTTATCAAGTTTAACAACATAATTGAAATAATTAAATCATATCCTGTAAAAAAAGTTGTTCTTATTTAAGTCAAAAATCGATTTTTTAAATAGCCCATTCTTAGATACTTATAAAACTAAACACTGTAGTTTTGACCACAGTTTAAAAACAAAAACTGAAGATGAAAATAAAACAGTACGAGAGACAATGCAATTGTATAATGGAGTGTGCCGAGTTGTTCTATTGCAATATTCAGAAGATTTAATTAAATGTGAATTAAACATAATAAATTTCTTCTTAGCTATAACATTAAACAAGATTAATAATAATCTGAGAACGTACAGTTTAGGAATAGACAACAAATTAGACAACGATAAATAATCTGAAATATGATCATATTTTTTCTGGTCATAATACGAATAAAGAAGTATATATATATATATATATATATATATATATATATATATATATAATTATGGTCTATTACCAACATTTACTCGAAGTTCTGCGACCAACCGACGCAATCTAACAATCGAACAAAATCGCGAGCAGCGACTGCTCCATCTCTCTCGAGAATTAAAAGTTAAAAGGAAGGTAGTTCTAGATTTGTAAAACGAACTACAAACATATTAACGCCAAACATTCGGTAAAATTTATAGAATATTGTAAAAAAATGTATAAATATATATATATATATATATATATATATATATATATATATATATATATATGCATGCACATGCACTGTTTCACGTACACATTTTCTTACTCCCACACATATCCACTTACACCTAAGTATTTACTCTTAACACTTAATTTTCAGGAAATTTGTCTATATGTATGAGTGATTTTGTGTAACTATGATGTAAGAGTGTGCGCGTATGTGTGTGGTCGTGTGTTGACGAGGTATGCATGTGTGTTAGTGATCATGAATGTGTGTGTTTGTGCATGATTAGATATGAATCTATTGGTTTGAATCATAGATGTCTCGATGTAATAACAGCCTCTAGATAGATAATCTTGTTAAAAAATATTTGTGACAGTGTAAATAATAAAAATAAATTTAATAAAACAATTAATTAAAAAAAGTTGAAAAGTAAAAAAAATTCATATTATATTTTTTTATTTCATGAATTTTTGATTAATAAAAAAAAGTTAATTATTAAAACAGTTTTCTTGCTTCGTTTAAATAAATAAAAAATGAAATTATATAATTGCACTGCACAACAAAACTTATGCGTGCAGCACATAGGCCTACAAAGCAATATGAGCGTTTAAAGGTTTCGGGTCTAGAGGCTATATATCGAGATGTCTAAGGTTTGAATGTGTGTGTGTAAGTGGGCTTGATTAGTTGATTGTTAAATTGTTAAATTAATGTTAATGTTAATTAATGTAAGAATGTTAAATTATTCTTACTGCACTTCATTTTCCATTAAGCGTTGTGTTAGATAGGGTAATGAGATTTATATTTACCTACTGATGAGATTGGTGGATGGATGGATAACTGTTTGTTTATATTGAATTATTTATGTTGCTATTTAATTTGCATGGTTTATGAGTAATTGTATGAGTACGTTTAATTTTGAAAGTGTAGGTAGATCTGTGTATATCTGTGCGCTTGAGTGTTTTCCCATGTGTGTGTATGTAAAAAGCTTAAATTTCTATATTATTATTAATATTAAAGACAATATATATAGCGCCCATTTAATGTTCTCGCAGGCGCCATCAAAAATTAAAACTTAATTGTATACGTGGCAAACAAAATAAGTAAAAAATCAAATTCTATGCAACTTCAACGAAAATAAAATGTCCTTAAATCTTTTTAAAATGATTCAAGATGAAGCCCAGGTATTCTTAGTGATGCAGGGAGACTGTTCCACACAATGCAATTGCAATATCATGTGATCCAATTTGTAACCTTGCAACTGGCACCCCTAAGAGTAATATTTTTTCAAAAGTATACCATGGTTGACATCTGACTGAAGACAGAAACTAGATGCCGTCCCTTTTCTGATAAATTTATTAGTTATATAATCTGGTGACATTCGTTAAAAGCTTTGAACATGATCACACCAATTTTAAAAATCATCCTCTTATCAATCGTAAACCATTGCAGATCACTCGAAATTGACGTAACGTGGTCAAACTTCAATTTACCAGCATCCAACTTTGCAGCTCTATTTTGAACCGATTGCAGTATAGCAATAGATTTATCAGGTATTTTATACAACAAGCTGTTGCAGTAATCCAACCGAGATGTAACAAACGCATGCACCAAAGTTTCCAAGGTTGATTTATCTAACCAGTGCTTAATTCTATATAAATTTCGGAGACAAGAGATGCATTAAACTGATATCATCTTTATATGATCCTTCATCAATAATTACAGTACATCTGATGTATATACTATAAACAGAATAGCTTCGAGAACGGATCCCTGAGGTATCCCTGATTTGACCATTTTGACATCAGACAGAACATTTTTGAACAAGACCTGCTCGGTTCGATTCGTCAAATATGACTCATACCACGCAAAAACAGTGTCATTCAAACCGTAATTGTACCACAACTTCTTCAAAAGTATTCCATGTTTGACACAGTCAAACGCTGACGACATATCCAGGAACGACAGTAATGAAATGTTTTGAACATCCATTGTTGAAAATAAATTTGATAAAACATGAAGTATTGCTGTCTCAGTTGAGTAGAATCGTCTATATGCTGATTGATGAATCGGCATCAAACCTTTTACAGACAAATAGGCTAGCAGACCCTCCACGACAACCTTTGATTTGAACAAAAAGTTTGATTTTGGTCTATAATTTTTAACATCTTATATATCAGAGTTTGTTTTCTTCAAAATTGGAAAAACCACGGCATGTTTAAAACTAGCAGAAAATTTACCCACTTTCAAACAAAGGCTAGTAACACACACACACAATACACACAAACACATAAAA
>NW_008704310.1:333614-352097 GCF_000326865.2 Helobdella robusta | reverse complement strand
AGCGCCAAACATTCGGTAGAATTTATAGAATATTGTAAATATATATATGTGTGTGTGTGTTTGTGTGTGTGTGTGTGTGTGTGTGTGTGTGTGTGTGTGTGTGTGTGTGTGTGTGTGTGTGTGTGTGTAAGTATGAATGGTAATTATAAATAAGTTCTATTTATTACATTTAATACATTTAATATTGACCGACTTGATGTTAATTGCCAAATGCATTTTATCGTATCCTTTAATTGTTTCAATGATAATTATCCTCACATGTGAAACACGAGGATTAGTAAGTTATGTTTTTTTGTAAGATGGAGGTTGTCTATCGGGCAAATGTTTTTCCTTATTCTCTCTAGTTTTTTCTGTTCTAATTATGAATTTATTATTTCTTCATCTCATCCCAATTTTGTATTTATAATCTGTAGTGTGCAAAGTGGAGAGTGTTGGAAAAGTCTGTTTTGTTAATGTTGTTTCAGTTTCTATGGCCATTTTTGAGGCCTGCGCCTGTGATTATTTCATCATTATTTATTTTGTCTTTGTTTCTTTTTTTAGGTTTCAGTTAAGATGTGTATGGCTGTGGTAATTATATAGAAATAATTGTTCAATTTATCAGACATTTATCTTCTGAAATTATGAAGTTGTGCTGGAAAATTTTTATGATTATGCCTATAAATTTCATATCTGAAGTTTCGTGCTATTTGATGTAATGCATCATCAATCATTTTGTTATCTTCGGCTGAAAAAATGTACACCTGTTTAAAAACTTCAAATCTTTTATTTCATTGTGTCTGGATGGCCAGGAAGTGAATGTATTTTGTATTGAGTAGTGAGTGAGCTTAAGATTGTAATGGAAAATAAATGCATTGATTTTTGTTATTTTGTTGAAGCTATTTTAATTCAGCAATATTTTAGAAAATAAGAAATAGTTAATGAAGATTTTAATAATTAATGCTCTGAATTATATCTGATGATATTGTTTAGTAAGGTCAGTGATGAAATGATTAAATATTTTAATCACGAGTGCAGTGTGCCTCGCACATCATTTTTATTTCTTTCATTCCTTCATTCATTCATTCATTCAAACTTCCGACTGGGATGTTTCTTGGTTTTTCCTTGTTTCTAACAATTGGTTCATTCCTTATCTCTAATTATCTTTATTATGATGATGATTATAGCGCTGATGACGACGATGATGATGATTGCTACGATGATGGTAATGTTGATGACGATATGCATTCTGGCTGCTTGTGCATTTATTGTATTGTGTTTTTGCTAGTATGCAAACAAATATAAAGTATGTCACTGCACCTGTTTGTCTGTGTATTTCGCAATTATCATGACGAGATGGATTTTATTATTGTGGATATGTTCTGTAAACCTAGTTCAGTTGTGTTATCTTATGTGGATATGTCCAGATAAGAATACAGCTTGCATTCAATTTATTTCTAGGGTTATCTAATTTTCTTCATCGCTGATGTTTGATGAAGTTGAAGGACGTGTTTTGATGCTGTGATGTTGTGCTCTCTTCGGGCCGATTTTTTGTTTCTGGTTTTGTGTTGCTATTGTTATTGTAGTTGTTATATTTGTAGTAGTTGTTTTTATTGGTATGCTGAATCATAAAGCTTAAAAGCTGAATCTTAACACATTTTTTTGTTCATTTTTATATATTATCTTTTTAGGCGGTGCTGGTTTTTATTATTAACACCATCACACAAAGCTCAGCCAACTTCGGTCGTGTCGCCCTCAAACATTCTAAATGTCATCATACTATCACTATTACGTGACCGTACATGTCATCACACACCATCATCACATGATCACATCTACAGAGTCACCAAACATAACCAAATTTGAAAACACCTCATGCGAATTGGGTAAGCCATGTGTGATGACCTGTGAGGCTGGGGGCACGCCCACTCCTCTGGTCATCATCTCTAGGAATGGTCAGCTATCCAGACTGGTCAGTTGTTGTTGTGGTTGGGACTTTTTACTGATGATCTTTTATTGTTTTTGTTGTTTCTTTTGATGTTGGTTTTTATGTATTCAACACTCAGCATTCATTCCTAGACGCCTTAAGTCAGTTATTAACATAACAAACTGAATTATCCTGTTCAACTCAATTATATATTCCACCGTTCAAAACAAACAACCAAACCAGGGAGTTGAACAATTTTCAAAGTTTACGATGCGCATTGAGAACGTTAGCAAAGAAGATAACGATGTGTATGTCTGTACAGCAACTTCAGAAGCAGGTGTCGCTAGTGAAAAAGCTGTCCTCGACGTTGAATGTACGTTTCCGATGTTGACTTTGTTTTTTGATTAATAAAAGTGAACCCAAAAGGCTTGCCATCAAGTTGTCCTGGGGGCTACATTTATTTACATTAGCCGGGTTATTTTTTCTAGTTATAGAAATGATGAAAAAGTATGTATTCAATGCGTTAAATGTGCATTCACTTTTTAAAAATTTCAATTTGTAAATCATTTGTAGTTGCATTTAAAATGGTTTTTAATAACAAAAGTTTAGAACTGATTTCTTTATATCAACACAAATAAATCATGTCAGTTTTATAGTAACAAATTAAACTGTAAACTAACTAGGAAAAGATTATAAATTTTCATAGCATCTGATATACTGTTTTACAAATTTGTTGTCCATTTATTGGGTGTTATCATCAAGCATTCTTCGCTTGCAGTCGGACCATATGACCCACTGAAATACGACCAGAAGGTTTGGCTATGCCCTGATAGGCATTTGTGGCGTGACAAGTTTTATAACGTGACGTGTGTCGTTGAGGCCAACCCCGCGCCATCATTTCAGTGGTACATCACTTCATTCGATAAGTTTTACGACAAAGATATTACAATTACTATGCCACCATTCCATGAAAATTATGAGATCCTATATGAAAGAAGGGGTTATCTAACTATCAGCACCGTCAAGGTGTCAACTCGAGTTTCATTTTTTCTAAATTTGTTTTCTAATTTCAAAATTGTTTTAAATAAAGAAATATATTGTACATATAGAAATAGAGTACATACATTGTGTTTCAGTGGTGTAGGTATCTCTATTTTAGTTCATAGATGCAAATTTGATGCATTTTGAAAAATATAATTGTTTTCAGCTGAGGATAACAGCCTCTAAGTACATCAATTTTATCGGAACATACACGTGTGAAGCCAAAAATAAATATAGTACACTTAAACAGAACATGACCACTTATCTGCTAAGTTAGTTTTGAATTACCAGTTTGAATTGAATTGAAACTAAAATTTTCATCTAAAAAATGCTCAATTTTTTGTTGATAGGATATACTAATCTTCCTACGGTTAAACTTTTGAAATCTTATGCGGGTGAGCTGGTGTTATCAGTTGAAAGAAGCAAAGATAAGACACATAAATTAACTTCGGAATCGTCAATCTTTATATTCTATAAGAATGAATACGGCTTTGACAACATCAAAGTTTATAGATACCCTGCTGAGATTGAAAGTTTGTATTACTGTTACTTTGTCTCTTCGTCTTGTTAGATTAGTTACTTACTATTTAGTTGTGAAATATCAAATTGATCCGACAGAAGCTACCATTCGAATGAAGGGATTGGTTCCTCAAAGAGTCTATCGTCCACTTAATATTGGTACAAACAACGTTTGCGGCATTGGCAATGAACTTCGTTTTTATGCCAACACTTCCACGCCTTGTATGTTATATTTTAATCATATTTTCCAATTATATTTTTTATACATATTTAAGTTTATAAACGTTTCTTGTTAGCTTTTATTTTTAAACTTAAGATTTTTGAAATAAAAATATCAGCCGCGCCTGAGCCTCTGGTTTTGATATCACAGAAAGAGTCGGCCCTACCAGATCAATATATCATCATTTGGGATGATCCAGTTCATGTTGGCCTTCCAATTTTTCAGTACAGGCTCAAGTATAGGAGGGTTAGTTTGAGAAATATTTTCTACTGCATTCTTTTTTCTTTTCTTTTGCGTCCTCCATCTAATTTGTAATACACTTTATAATTAGTATAATAATCAACCTGCTTGTATTGTGTTAAATCGTTAGTTTAATAAATATTTAGAATAATAAAAAAACTTGTTTGCGAATGCGACAGTGATTTTATGTTAACCATGATTCCTCTCGTTGTAACTCTTTCCATTCAAATCTCTGATTTTTTGCTTTTTCTTTGAATTTTCTGTCCATTATGTTTAAAATACTTTCTATCGTTTATCAGTGTGGTAGGATAGCGCAAAGTAAGCACATTATAAATAGACCCAGGAGCATAGAACAAAAATATTTTATATATTTTCTGTTTATTTTGCCAAATCATATCAAACGATATTTTAAAAGAAATAAATGCATGAAATAAAATGACAGGGAAGCCAAAAAGAAAATAGCAAAAAATTAGCTTAAATTAAGCTTGGTCCCTCAGCGAATGTTTCAGTTTTTATTTTTTAGTTAAAATGTTCATTACAGCGACATGTAATATTGCGAGGATTTCGACGTGGAATGGAAAGGTAAAAAATCTTGAAACTGATTCTTGCTGGATCAGTTTAATTGAAAGGTATACAAAAATTTGAGCAAATTGAACTGAGACATAGGTGTTTTATGAAAAACTGCAAACAAAGAATCTATGTATGATAAAATGCATCAGAAATTCTTTCTGTATTTTTCATTTGGGTTTATTTGCGTGTTTATCTATGGAAGATGCCGCGAAAGAATTAAACAAAGTTGAGAATCGTTTTTTTAGTTATTTGGTTTTTTGCTTCACGCAGGCATCCGTTAATAATGAGAATCAGTTTGTTGAACCTTTAGAAGAGTGGACCAGTGAAATGTTTACACATGAAGAACTACTTTCTCAACAAGCAGATGTTTTAGAAGAATTTTGGTCTATTTATGCAGTTAATGAGACGGAAGAAATCACAACCACCGCAGCTCCACTACCACTTCCAGCACTTTCTATATTAGACAAGCGACCATTCAAACTACCTTCTAGACAAGATCTTCTAGAATTACTCTGGAGACATCATATGTTGCCTGAACCCGAAGAAGTTGATGTTGCCAGGTACGAAGCAAAAGAAATAGCATCTCACAGGGTGCCAAAAACTCCTTACAATCAGTCAGTTGATATTCCAGTTGCTGGACAGGAACAGGTCTATGAGGAGGAAACACACTACATGTATAAGTTACGAGGACTGAAGCCTGACACGTGGTACCAAGTTGAGATCATCTGCCAAAATGAATTAGGAAGCTCGCCTGCAAATGAACCATTTGTTTTCAAGACTGGTCGGTTGATTTTTCGTAATTTTTAATCATTAATTTTATTCAAATGTATATTTCACATTCTCAAAGCAGATAATTTAAAGTTTATTGAAAATCATTGCCCATTTTAAAGTTTTGCTTTTTGTTTTTTTTCCCTTATGTAAATCTGACATACAAACCGTACCACATAAGCTTTATATTCACACCCCATGACATTTAAACGTGCACTTTTGTATGTACGCACATGCACTGCATTATGTGATTGCCCTCTTTGAGGCTTGCACAAATAGCCTTCGAATCAGATCATCGCGCAATGTCAACGCATGACATGATATATTTATTATCTGAGCTAACTCGACAGCCTCTATTATTCACAAATCTTTCATTTTAATTTATTATTTCATTTCTTGACAGCGAAGCTTCCAAAAACAGGTTATTGGCTGTTCTACATGTTAACGTTGTGAATCAATTTAGTGTTGCTATCTAGAGTTTTACATATAGGCATATAACTAGTATTTAGATTAACTACAATAACCACTACATTTCATTTTCATTTCATTTTTCGTATCTAATCGTTTTATTAATTTTTTTTAGTTTATTTTTTTGTTTGGTTCCTTAGTTTTTGAAACCTTTAGGTTTTAGTTGGATTGTTTGCTTTGCAGATTTCCCAGACGCAAATGCAATAGAAATTTCAGAACGTTTTGAATCACCGAAAGATTTTTTTGATTTAAGTCGACCTTTGGAAGCAGGTACCTAGTAGATGATAAGGCTTTAAATTATTCTTCTTTCACATTAGACGGCATTCATCACACTATTCATCTTGATGCAACTTCATCATAGTTTTGTCATTACAACACAAATTTTAAATTTCGAATAAATATATTTATGATGTTAGAGCAAAATGGCATATACAACCTACCACTACTACATGCTTTTATGATTCACGTTGGTTGAAAATAAATTGTTTTAGCTCTAGTGAATCACCAAGAATTTCACTGCCTATCCAACCTCCTTCCCCCTGTTTAATATTATGAGCATGTCTGCAAATTGCATTTTACATTTCTGTAATTAAAAAGTTGACTGTATGGTTTCTACGAGGTTTTGTTTTCATTATTTTGCGTTAGTTTTTATGTTTATTTAGCTTTTTTAGTTCATTTCTGCTTGAATACTTTTACTTCTAATTATAATCCTTATATTTTAGTGGTTTTGTTTTTACTCTTTTTTGTAAATTTTTTTAATTCAATATGATGCATCATTATACTTTGGAATAAATAACAGCTAAGCTTTTCTCTCTAGAAACTATTTTTGCTTTATATAACAGATATAAATTAGCGTTAATTACAATGACTTCTTGGTCATGAACTCACATTAAACATCATCATGATTCTTCCTAGTCGATCATTATTTTAAGAATGTCATTAAAGGTGACTGATCATGTAACAAAAATATTTTCATTTCCCCATGCAACTAAATGACTTAATCAAGGATGTTAGTTTTGCGAAGCACAATTTGAAGCGCTAGAAAATTTAGAGACGAAACTAAATACATGTCAATTTTAGAGCACAAAATCGGCCTTAAACAACGGAATAGATGCACTGCCGAAGTAATTGGCTGTACAACAAGATTGGTGTGATTGATCAATTCATTAAAGGCTGGCTGAGTACTTTTAATTGGATTAATATTGCATCTTGAAATTTCGTTAAGAACCATCACAGAATAGGTAATTTTTGACAGAATGATCATCTGTGGTACAGATATGTCAACAGAACTATATATGTAAATTTCAATCTCTTTTATCTCAAGGGTGAAAATATTTTCGTGCATGATATTAAAATTAAAGTGAATGGACAACTGTTAAATGAACATTGTTAAAAATTTCGTGAGGCGTTCGCTTATTGATTTCATAAATTTAATTATTTGTTAGTTCATGTTAGTTCTTCGAAAAATTTCATATAATATTAAACTCATAAATACAGCCAGTGAGAAAACAATGATCGAAACAGCAACAAGTTCTTCGACCCACATCGTCATCCCCATCACCATCATCTTCATCTTTATACTCTTCTTCTTCATCGTGGATTTGACGTGCTACTTCACGCGTGGCTGCAGCATCACTATGACCATTTGTAAACATGTGTTCGGTAAGCAGCCGTTGAAGCGCAAATCAAGCCCTCTTGTTGACGAGAGTAAGAGGTATATACCCTTTTATTCTTTATATTTTGCGTGCATTTTTTATTGCGCTGGTTTGCTACAGCATGTCGTTAAGCAACGTGTTGATCATGCTGACTTGCCCAGGACTTGAGATTTAAGACTGCCTGCAAAACTTTTATAAAAGGAACTTCGTTGTTTTAGTTAGATTAAATCATTATTTTAATATTTAAATATTTTTTCAAGTGTGAATGCAGTAAAAGGAGAATCACAGAGGTTAATGGCGGTAACTTTTACTAAACCATCTTTTTAATTATTTGTACTTTATAGTTAAGCTGCTCATTCAACATTTAACTTTTTAACATATGATATTCTCGCGCAGACCTGATGAAGATTCCTTGTTAGTAGTGAGAACAGATTTGAAGCAGGACGTATCGTTTAACAACGACACCTTTGCTCCAACTTCAAACAAATTACATGTAAGTACTCAGGGTTTTCAATTTTAATCTTCTAACTTAACGAAAAATATTTTTTTCTCGACATTCAATACATTCTTTTTTGATTATAACAGATCTCGTTATAAATTCTGTTGCAAAAAAAGTCTGGTGACAGAATGAAATATACTTTGGGTCATTATTGCGGGTTTGCATATGATATATAATTTACTCATCGTCGTTAATATTACGTTGATACAATAGATACTTTCGAGTTGACAACCCAGCAAATGCAAAGAATGATTGGCAGAACTGGTTAAAATGATGTTTGAAATGATATTTTGTAACAGTAAGACTATTTTATTTGAAACGCTAAAAGGTTTTTATCGCCAGTCGCGAACAAGTTCAATTTGTCTAAATTTTTGTTAGCGTCAAAGTTTTAATTTTTTTAAAATTGAAACTTATTATTGGAACTATTTCATCACGAATTCTTGGTTTGTCAGCTAACTTTTGCCATGCGCTTTTTCTTTCGGTTGAATTGTTGTGTATATGATTAAAATATCTTTCGTACTTCTAGTATTTCATGTGCGTACTTTCATGTGTGTTTGTAATGTATGTTTCTATATTTATATGTATATATATTTATATTGTATTTATTTATAAATTTATATTTTTTCATACTTATTCTTACAATAACTTCCATATGAAGAAACTAATGGTAAAATTTCAAAGTTAGATTTTGGGTACAAAATTCTTTTGTCTTTACAATGTCATTATTTATATTTTAATATGTATATATATGTATATATATATATATACATATATATATATATATATATATATATATATATATATATATATATATATATATATATATATATTCTTTTTATTTTTTGCGTCTCATGTTATATGTAGCCTATGAACTTGATTAAAAGAGCACAGGCTATACACGCGATATTATGTAATCATCTTTTATAGAAATCCCGTTTTGGTGTGGTCGGTCTGTATGGCTTATAAAGTTATGACTGAATAATATTCATTGACATGGTAAGTTAATTTAATCGTGAATGTGTCTTCGTAATTGGGAATTCTGGTGGTTTGCATGTGTTATCTGTTAGATTGTGGACGCTATTGATGAAATCAACAATATAAAAACGAACAAGTTTAAACATGAAAGTTTTTGTATATACAAATTGAGCCACTACGCAGTTCCTATTTTGTATCTAATGTATGTACTGTACACACACGTGTTTGTGTCTTCCCGCATGATACATTAAGCGACCTGCCTAGTCTAGTCAGTCAATGCATCATTATTTGTCCCGTAGATTAGTTTTCATTGATATTTCTATAATTATAGTTATAATAGTAATTATAATTAGTGACAGCTATAGAATTGTCACTAATTATAATTAGTAACAATTCTATTTCTTATTTTCCTTAAATTAAATATCACTGTGGCGGCCAATTTGTTTATTTCCGTGTTGCTTCGCATTATTTTTTTCATGTTTTAGTATAACAGGCAGGCGTCATTTGCGTATTATTATACTTGATTCTTCATAGTATAGCTGTACAGAATTTTAATGTCTATTCTGACATTACGACCAAATTTATAATTTCACCTTTGAATGTTTATTTATTGAATGTTTATTTATAATGTGCAACTGGTACCGCTGAACTTTTGATTCCAACATCTACGTATTTTTGATTTTATTCTATCTGTATATAATCATGTAAATTAAAATAATTAGTTTGTAATAGAAATTGTTAACAAAAATTATGACTGGTTTTATCATGACTTTGCTACACCGGGCTTGTTTCCCTTTTGGAAAACTCCGCAACTGGATTAATAGCTTGGGTCACAAAACTTCATCAAATCACCACCACACCGTCGAAATTTGAGAGCATTAACATTATGTAAAGAATACATTTTATTTTTGTCTGTGAAAGATGAAGTTAAATTTAAAATGGTTCAGATGGTGCTACACTGAAAACATCAGTATTTTTTAAGAGTTGATAAATCTAGACTGATCTCCATAAACTAAGTTGAATGAGATCAGCGAAGCATAAAGATTTAGTGTGCCCTTTATTAAAAATATGTCGTTTTTAAGCGAAATGTTTTCATAGTTGAGTCAGCCAAAATTTTGAACTCACTGCCGGTTGACAACTCTATAAATCTTCTTACACTGCAATAAGTTATATTTAAATAATTAATATTACGCTCCATTTTACAAGAGACGAATAAATGACTGAGGACTGTTTTATCGAGAAGATGTACTAGAATAACCGACGAAAAATACTACTAATTTGAATTGTACTGTACTAACCATGCCTCTAGAAAATAGTTTCCAAATGAGCGTTTCCAGAAAAAACTCATAAATTTTATAATTCCTGTTTTTTACCGTTTTGTTTATTGATGATTTTCAAAATTCTTGAGTTAATGACATTTTTGGCTAATTTTCGTCAACTTCATTACTATGTTTTACACAGATTCTTCAATATTTTTCTCTTTCTGTTTTGGAATGCATTCCCGCATCCAACCCCTAGATCAGCCACTAAATTGGCTTAAGCCTTCAAATAATTTTGTTGTCATTTTTATAATATCCAATCAAAAAATGAAATTTTTAAAAAAGTTTGCTTAATTTTTTTTTAAATAAATCAAAAATTGTCTGTTTCTAAACGCAGGAGACCGTATGGCTCAAAATTACTATAAAGATAATTACGAAAATTTTGTTTCCTCACTTACCACTCGGTGAATTTCTGAGTGTGATTATTCGATAAACTACCAAATCATAATAGCTAATTTTACTAATAAATAGGAGACGAACATCTCTGTAATTTTGATGGGTTCGAATTTTGACCCTATTTTTGTCACTAGTTTATAATTTTATTTATATAGTGACATCTTTAAGCTTGTTCTATTTATTAAAAACTCTATTGCTGAAAACTGATAAATCTTTTGCTTTTCTTGAATGTTTATCATCTGTCTCCACGTTTCTATTTTAAACAATTTTTTTCAAGCGTCGTCAAATTTTAATCCATTTTCATGTGACAGATGATGAATTCATCTTTGTGGTACTTTGCATTTTATCAATGAGATCTTTATCTTTTTGAAAGTTAGGGTTTAAAATATAAAAGAAAATATATGTGACAAAAAATAGGCGCACGAGCAACTACACGAGCAGCAGAATTATAAGTTTTGGTTAAAGTATAATCAGAAAAACCATAACAGAGCGAGTTACAGATACCTACGCTAAAAAATATCAAATAAGAAAAAAATATGATCTTAAAAGTTACACGCAACAATGAATGAAACTCAGTAAGAGATTTTTAACGATATTTTGTTTCAGAAACAATTAGTTTAAAATAATGAAGGCCCTAATTCTGTACATCGTCTGAAGCCTGCTGAGAATTAATCCGGCCCTACTTAATGAACCCGATAAGTATGATGGGCTGGCCACTTGTGCAGTGGTGAGTGTATTATTAAAACAAAGTGTTTAAATTCGCTTATTTTGAAAAAAAGAAAATTTTTTAATAAATTAAGTGGTAATGATATTTATTTCCATAAAATTTACGTAAATAAGTGTTAACTTAGGTATTCTAATAGAGACTATAATAATGCTATATGAGATTTAATTTTCGCAAAAATATATTTAATATGAACGCAAGCTACAACAATGATGGGAACATTAACATTCTACATTAATTACGATGTCATGTCATTAACTATCTATTACATGATGGTATGTATGATTATAAGAGTGTGTGTGTGTGTGTGCGTGCGTGAAAATGTGGTGCTGGAGTGATTGGATGGATTGATGGTTTAGCCTCTTTTCATGATATCTAGGAAAGAGAAAATATTTCAACATTGTGTGTATGTATACATTTGTGTATGTGTGGCTTTGTTTTGGCTTGTATCAGTGTGTGCAGGCAAACGTTTGAACATGAGAAGTATGTTCACTGTGAAAATATTGTAATGGCTTGCAAATATATATTCATTAATTTTTATGGTTTCATTTACATGGTTACGTTGAAATTAATACATGTTTTGAGTTAACTGTTAAATAAATTAATAAAATATATACGAGTATACGAAATGAATAAAATAATAGTGTATTTAAACCAAATGGATATATTTAAACGGAATGGATACAACTGATCGCCTAATTACACCTAATTTGGCGCAAACAATTGATGGCAAAGAAAACAGCGTCCTACCTCGGGGGAACTGGGTTTCTGGACGCCAAACAAAGATTGATTGAAATGAACAAAAGAAATTTAATTAGAATAAAATTACCAATTTCGTCGCCAAAGTTTGATTTGTAACATTATCATGATGAACAAAGGCATAAATTATTATTACCATTACATCATTCATTAAGATCAAGAAGTTACTCATCAAACTCAGTAACACTATATTGCATAATTTATAGAAAAAATGAAAATATCCAGCAATCGTTCTAAAGAAAGATTAGAAGTAGGACATATACAATAGTACAACACATAGTCATACAAAACAGTACAACACATAGTAAAAAAGTGAGGGTCATGGAAAGAGCTTGAAAATAAGTCTAAAACACGAGATATGAAAAGTTGTAGCAAAAGTTAAAGTTATATGTACTTGAAAAGTTTAGTATCTTTTCATGATATCTATGAAAGTGTGAAAATATTTCAACGAATATTTATATGAATATGAGTCAACGCCATACATAAGTTCTAACAAAGGCAACAATCTGAACCAATTTTCTGACTTGTAACCCTCAGTAGGAAGGTGAGCATCATTCTTATACTCAAAATCTACCACTACCCAGTTGTTCCTATCAATTCTATCCCTTCCGATGTTTCTAGGTACATATTGAACCGTGTTTGGATACATTTTCTGCCACCTGCTAATCAGAATAGATACAAGTAATTGATCCATGAACCAGCCCTTATTATCTCCTTTTACAACTGGTCTAACTGCGGCAGAACCAAACTCATTAGCCAAATATTGGAGCAAGTCATCAACAGTACTGTGGAGATTGAGGTTCAAATGCTCTGTGAGCTGACACCAAGTCTTTATGTCCATGGCAACATTTGCCAGTGGGAACATTTTGTAGGTCTGGCCTCTGTGCCTGAATGGAGAGCAGCAATTCGAATTTATGGAAAGAATGGTTTTGTTTGCAGGCATCATGTAGATTTCTTCATTCAATGGCCACATGTCTGAATCACTGGTCATCAAGTAAACATCATTAGCATTTGGAAAATGAGAAATAATGATGTTGCCAGTAAAAATTCTAAGAACCTGAGTGTTAAAACAATTTTTTGGTTTATTATCAGATCATTGATGAAAATATTCATTTGTAAAGTTTTAAAATTTGCATAAAATATGAACCACTAATAAAATTGAGACCTGGCTAAGTCTAATGCTGTCTTGAAATTCGTTGTTGACAAAAATCAGTACTGCTCCAAGGTTTATACACTGTTCAACAATAAAAACAAGCAGCTGGTTGACACACCACCCTTTCTGGGACCCAACAAATATTATTATGGAACCAAATCCAACTCTTTTCCATGACAAAATAGTTAATGGAAGATAGAAAAAATAATTTGATGCAGACTTTGTGTCAGTTGTAGAAGAATATATTGCATATTTTGTGCTTTAAAATAAATATAAAATTAATTCATTTATTAACAATTGAAACAAAAAAGATTAAACAAATATACTTTGAGTTGATTTCTCCTAAAATATGAGTGACTCCATATGGCCAATGTTTTCTACAGAGTTGCTTCAACCGTAGTAAACTCTTTTTTTCATCAAAAATGAGATGATCTGAGGCAAATTTTGACACTGAATCAAAATTTTTTTTGAACAAATAGCCTGCCAATTCTCTGTCTTCATTCTCAACATCATTGATTTCTTGGAATGAATCTAAATATTTAGAACTGACATTTTCAATAAATTTACTGGTTGACGGACTGGTTTCTGTTACTCCTTTATCTCCAACTTGATTTGGTATTACTGAATCATCTCTATCTACAAAGTTGTTTCTGACTAGAAAAATTGTTGTTGCCAAAAATGAACTGTCAGTCAGGATATGATCATTTACTGGAATGTGTTGGTTTTTGTGATCATTTGGTATGTCATTGCTGTGATATTCATGTTCAGATTGCCTCAATTTTGAAACATTTGGAATGTTTTTGCCTAAATCTATTTCGACTTCAAGATCAGAGTCATGTAATTTTTTCAAATGTAGTGGAATGCTGTTGTTCAAAGTTTTTCTATTTTTAAAACCAACACTAGTCCTCGAGTTGCTGATAAAAAGATATTCTATGATGATGACAATAATTATAGCAATGATGATAACTTTCAACACATTTTTAAAAATCTTGAATGTTGATGTCTTCTTTATTATTTGATCAACTTTCAATGAAGACAATTGCATTTCCAAATGAAAATTAGTGGAATTTTTTAAACATTTTACATATTATATATTTATATTATACATATACTAATATTAGCATAATATAATTGAGTTATTAATGGGCTCAAACCAAAATTAGAAAGTTGATACCAAAATAGGAACATTACAATGTTGTGTTCCCATTTCAATAGAATCAAGAGATAGATGCACCAAACTGCTAACCATAAAGGCCCAACTGCCGAGAAACCACCATTGGTTAGTTTTATTATTTAATTAATTAGTAATTTATTTATTGGATAAGCAGTATATTAGATTAGATCGGAGGTAGTGTTACTGTTACTTACTGTAAGTTAACAACTCGTGGTGTAGTAGAAAAAACACCATAGACCTGTTGGCCTGTTCAAATCATCAATCAAATTCAGTAAGTAATAAATAAAACTATTAAAGATATAATAATATAATAAACTAAAAATTCAAAATTCGAGAATCTTCTATCTTTTTCATGAACAGGACATTTTTCTACATTACGAAAAGAATGCGAACGCAACTCTTTATGAAGATGATAGCGGTAGAAAGCATTTTGTTCATGGTTAAAAATGTATCGATTGTTACTGCATAGTGATGTACCTGTATCAGTTAATCATTTACCTGGTCATGCCAGGTTGTATTGATTAGCCCCTAATATATGGAATAACTAATATAGAATATATGCTATATTCTATATATATCAATCAATCTTCGTTTAGCGTCCAGAGACCCAGTTTCCCGAGGTAGGACGTTAGGAATAATTTGGGAAAAGTTTTTACATCCGGACACCCATCCTGACGACAACCACCAGTTATAAGCGGTGGGCCTAGCCTTTTGCTCAAAAGCACGCAAGGCAGCGTGGATGCAGTTTTGTCATGCCCAGGACCAATTCTATATATATATATATATATATATATATATATATATATATATATATATATATATAACCCACTTTTTAATTTTATTATTTTATAAAAACATTTATAAATTCAATATTAAAATCACTATGTTGGATGTTGACATTGAAATATAACATTACATGGATATTAATTAGTGATAATAAAAAAAATAAATGGGTGATGATAAGTTCAGAAAGTGGGTAGATATCATACACAAACACTATTTATAGTTTTACATATAGGCATATCATTAGTATTTAGTTTAGCTACAATAACTACTACATTTCATTTTCATTTCATTTTTTGTATCTAATCGTTTTGTTAATTTTTTTTTAGTTTATTTTTTTTGTTTGGTTCTTTAGTTTTTGTAACCTTTAGGTTTTAGTTGGATTGTTTGCTTTGCAGATTTCCCAGACGCAAATGCAATAGAAATTTCAGAACGAATCGAAATATGGCCTTATTTGCAGCATGAATTCAAAAAATAAGTTTATTTTGAATTTTAATAAACTAAACGTTCACCAAAAAACTAAATGCAAATAAGGCCATATTTCGATTCAGAATGAATCATCATCAGTGCTTCTTGTCGTTTATATAGGAAAAATTGACTTTAACAAAATGAACTTTGACGTTGTAAAAATGAACTTTGATGCAACTTTGATGTTGTAAAAATGAACTTTGAAGGATGCAACTTTGATGTTGTAAAAATGAACTTTGAAGGAAATTAGGTTTCAGGTTTCTTTATTGGCTGGTCGTGTTCTTTGATCTCCTTTTCTTCATCGATATCATCATACTCTTCTTTGTCACTATTTACAATGCTAGTTTTTATTACTTCATTGTTCTCATTGTTGGTTAAGCGCCGGGTTGGGAGTGAGGTTGTCATTTTTTGTTGTATATTTATTTTTGGTTTATTGATGTCAATTAGGACTGCTTCTGCAATTTTAAGATGCGTGTAGTTGCTGTTTTGGTATATTACTTTGGTGTTGCTGTCGAGGATTTCACGGCTAATAGTGATTGAGTGTTTTGAGTCCAAATGAGATTTGATAGCACTGTTCTGTTTATGCATCGCCAAGCCTTCTATTCAGTGAGGTAGTAGTAATCCCGATATATGAGTCATGTTGACGTGCACAGCCGTCAAAGGGGCAATTAAATTCATATATTACGTGATTACGCTTTAACACAGAGTTATCTCTAGGACTACAGTTGTTTTTCAGTATTAGGTGAGACGTCTTGTTATAACCGCCGGATTGATCAAATTGCGCTATACTTTTTATTATTTAATATTTTTAATTATTTAATAATTATAAATGATTAATCTATGCTAAAAATCTAGGCTGTATATAGGTCCTGTGTAGTCAGGTTTCTAGTAAGGTTTCCAGCAGAGAAAGCGATGTCGTAAATGGGATTTATGTAGTTACTTAGATTATTTACATGTTTCTTTTACTGTTGGTATTCAAATAAACGTTCAACACAGTATGCGTTTGAAGCACTTGTGTTCATCTATCGGAAATCTTGAACCTACGGAATAACGAACACTTAACGATCGTTGAAAGCAACAACACTGGTGTTGGGAAAAATAGAGATCTTTGAAGTTATAACATTAGTGTTGGTAGTCACAAGATGCAAGGGTTACAACAATATGTATGGCATATAGAGAATAAACATAAAATTATTATAGGACAACCAAAACAGCACCACTAACTTTTATTCTATATGATTCTAAGTATTATATGTAATTTATTTGCTAAAACCATGTAACATCACTATATTGCAATTATTTATTTATAGATTGGAATGTCACGCGTAAATTTCCTTGGCTATAAATGCATGGATTTATATATATCCATGTATAAATGTAACAAGGAAATGAATAAAACTTCGGTTAGAGCTAATCCGTGATGCATATATAAATTTATAATTGTATAGGATTAAGACTGTCAGAATAAAAATATATTATATATATATATATATTTATATAGGATATGGATTAAAACTGTCAGAATATTATATATATTTAATATATAATATATGTTTATATATGACTTACTAATCATCACGTTTTTTTATATTAAAAACACACACACACACGCACGCACGAACACACAAATAAAAACTTATAATATGCACTAACTTACTTTATCCACGGTCATCATCAACTAATTTTAAACGATTATATGTGTATATAATATAAATATTTTTTATATATTGAACATTCATTGCACAGAGTCTACATGTATATATTTGTTTATCTTTATATATAAAACAAAAATTAAATAAGAATTATATGTTGTATAAATAATTGCGTCCAATTGTTATATATGAAAAATTACAGGGATCTGTGAAGATTCATTTTCTAAAGTAAGATAAGACTATATAATGAACATATTATAAGGTAAGAGCAACACTAAGGTGGTAAGGTGAGTACTGTTGTTAAAACCATTGGAAAACTCATAATTTGGTAAAGTTTGCTTCCTGAATCTCCTGAATCTGGTTTAATTAATTTCTAATAAAAAATTACATTTATTAAACTATTAAAAATTAATTTAACGAATTTACAGAGCATAAATATTAAATAAATAAATTAGGTAAAGTTCTTTGTTTTCTTCCTGGATTTGATTAATTTTTAATTGCATTATTCATTAAAGTAAAACCACCATGAATAATTAAACTATCTATTAATAGATATTCTAAAGCACATATAAATAGATAGTGGAAGTAAAAATTACTTGTTTGTTAGTTTCTACTAAGTTTTAGTGTACGTTAATGGTTAATTAATGATTAAATTAATAAATAAATATTTATAGTTTTTATATAATATATTTTTCTATCTAAGGGTTGGTTTAGTTTTTCAAATAACTAAATTTTAATAAACCAAGTAAATCAAATAAATTAAAGGACAACTAATTTAGCTCATTATTAAATAAATCTCATTAATTTTATTTTTATTAAGCAGTGTTTGTTAATGAGTTAATTAAGGATGATGTAAAGTAAAATATTTAAATAAATTTTTTAATTATTTTTATTATCAATTTGGTTAATTAATTAAACAAATAAATAAGTAATTATGAATTTTTAAATTATTGCATGTTCAATTAGTTCAGTTAGAGCTTTTTATTTATATTCACAAACGTTGTAATAAAAAAAATTATATAATTAATACAAAATTTGTATTAATTATATAATTTTTTTTATTACCAATAAAATTTTCTTATACTAGTAATAGTATTAGTAGTAGCAGTAGTAGCAGCAGTTACTACTACCACTACTAATACTATTACCACTACCACTATTACTTCTACTACTAATTATTTAATGAAGAGAAATAAT
>NW_008704310.1:320854-333564 GCF_000326865.2 Helobdella robusta | reverse complement strand
TATCATTTGGTTAATTAATTAAACAAATAAATAAGTAATTATGAATTTTTAAATTATTGCATGTTCAATTAGTTCAGTTAGAGCTTTTTATTACAAATAAAATTTTCTTATACTAGTAATAGTATTAGTAGTAGCAGTAGTAGCAGCAGTTACTACTACCACTACTAATACTATTACCACTACCACTATTACTTCTACTACTAATTATTTAATGAAGAGAAATAATTAATTAAAACTATATTCATTATTAACTAAATAGAAATAAACACTATATGAAAAATTTATTAAAACGATTCAAATATTTAACTTGAAATGTGTGTAATTTTTTAAATTAAATTTATAGTTTATACCATACATTGATAATTGATTTATAATAACATTTTAGTCAATTTATATGCTTGTTATTTATATAAATGAAATAAAGACACAAAGCATGAATAAAAAAAATGTAGTGATTTAGTTTTTTAGTATAACCTTATGCTTATAAAAATTTTTAATAATGTAATAATTATAACCTTAGGAATAAAATTTATGATAGTGTATGTATTTATGTATATTTATTTGTATACATACGATGTATGTATATTAATATAACACATTAAGTGAATATAAAATGTTAATTAAAAGAATCTTTCAATAAAATGCTAGTATTTTGCAAATAATACTATTTATTTTTGAAAGATCAAAGAAACAAGACTGGTAAAAAATGGACAGTGGTTATCAATCCAAGTAATTTAAAATATTTTTTTAAATTTTAACATTTCAAGAGGAAATTGTTTCCTTACTTGCCAACATTTGTTTGTTATCACTAATACACACTTTAGTAAAAATGCACCAAGTAAAATGCATTTATTAGAGATTATGGGCGTATTAGTACTTGTCAACTTTTTAGAAAACGAAAGTATTATGTACGTTTTTTTAATAATGTTACCCTACTGAATTAGTTTGAATAAATTGTTAAAAAGTGACAATCAGTTATATTATATATATTTGGGTTTTTAAAACATTTTAACGGCCCTTACCATGTAGAAATGTTAAATTTTTCTACATATGAAATAACTAGTAGTAAATTTTTTTTAAGATCTACTACTTACTTATGATTTTTTTGACCATTCCCAACATTACTGTGAATTTGGTTTCCATAAAACAACCTCAAAATTTTTAAAATTCTTCCTTGTTGCTTTGGCTGTTCATGTTCACTTTCCTCAAAGTCTATCTTGTTTGATATTACCATTAAAGTTTTTGTACACATATTGTATTACGCGATTATTTTCTTGAGCTGAATTTGTAAGACATTCTTGAAAAACGTTGAATTGAAACAAATCTCTCAACAACATTAACTGACTGATGAACATAATATACTAATGCATTAAATTAAATGCTTTTCATGTTTTTTAAAATTTTCAAAGCAAAGATAATGACAGCAAATACAACTATGCAATGACTCACGACACAAGAGGCATTGCTCTCATTATCGGCAACGAAAGCTTCAAAGACTCAAATGTGGCAGACAGGTCTGGCAATTCCAAAGATCTTGCCAATCTGAAAGCATTATTCATAATGCTGAAATTCTCAGTAAGACCCCATACAAATCTGACTGTGAAGAAAATGAAGGAACTAATCGAAGAAGGTTGTAAAAGTTTTTAGTTTATTTATTTTAAATTGAATATTCAAGAAAATTATTTATTATTATTATTATTAACATTATTATTATATTATAAAAGGAACAAAGTTTGATTAAATTTATATAATTTTATCATCGTACGCTCTTTTAATTTATGAACTCTATTTATATAATATTTTATTTGTTTTTATTATTTCATTTCATATATTTCAATTTTTGATTTTGATGTTCAATAGAAGATATACTATTATTATTGTAAAATGATGTAGAATAAACTTGAAAATGATACGATCTCACTGTTGAAGTTGCCTCGGAGGACCATTCAAAATACGATTGTTTCGTCCTGGTGTTGATGAGCCATGGTGGGCAAGAGTTTATCTATGGAGTTGATGGCGTGATCAACCTCAAAGAACTTCTCTTGCCTTTAAACGGAAATAAATGCAAAACTTTGATTGGCAAGCCAAAACTTTTCTTCATCCAGGTTTGAAGTGATTCACATGTTTGATATTATTTGTTAACCGTTTATTTTAACCAGAATTTTTCAACTTTTTTTGTGTTGTGCCCCGCAACCGCATTAAAAATTGTTCATCATTCAAAAAATTTTTTTTCAATTTATAATTTCTAAATCTCTTTTCTATGATCCCATGCAGTGTTTTCTAATCATTACATACTGTTTTTATCAACTATTTCCATTTTCACTCAAACCCATAAAGCCCTATTGTCCCCCTCGAGACTGATAATGCCCCTTGATGGCTGCCCTACATTGGAAAACACTGGATTAAACTTTTGATACACTTTCCATACATATACGTTATTTTTATTATTGTTATGGGTGATATTTGTCATTATTTAAAATATTATTATAATTATTATTATTGTTTAACACTTGACCTCGTTTCTACCAACACTGATGTTATAACTTCAAAGATCTCTATAATATAATATAATTTAATTTAATTTAACATAACATAATATAACATAATATAACAAAATTTAATGTGGTTCAGTAGACTAGCATCTGTGTAAGAACGGCTACAAAATAAATATTTTAGTATCCTAACTTGACTTTAAAATTGTTGATTGAATCGACTGAGACAATTTCATTACTTAGCTCGTTCCAGGCGTTTACCACTCTGCTGCTGAAGAATCTTTGCTTCATTGGATTTTCTGTCTTCCTGAAGAGCTAGTATCTATGACCTCTTAATCCTTTCCTTTTTTCTAGTTGAAAGAACTTGATGAACGGTGTTTTTTACCAGTTATTAACTTATATATCTAAATCAGATCTCCTCTGCATCTTCTCCTTTCTAGTGTTGTTAATCCGCATTCTTTCATTCTAACCCTATATTCAAGTTTTCCAACTCCTTCAATCATCCTTTTTGCTCTACGCTGTACCCGTTCAAGAATGTCTTTGTCCTTTTGTAGATCTGGACTCCAAAACTGTGAAGAGTAATCGAAATGAGGGCGAACTAATGTTTTATACAAGTTTATAATAATCGGCTTCTCTCTGCTCACCACTGTTCTTCTAATACATCCAACTATTTGATTTGCTTTGGCTGTTACCAAATTACATTGTCTTGATGTTATCGTGCTTTTATTTATATCGATTCCGAGATCCTTTTCTTCTTCTGTAGATCAAAAATCTTTCCTGCCCAGTTGATATTAAAAGCCTTTGTCCTTTCTTCCCATATGCATGACTTAACATTTGTCTGTACTAAATACCTCAATACCTCATCGCATGAAAATGTTATCATGTTACGTGCCATGTTACGCTAACATACCTATTTCGGAATTTTGCCATCCATTGTGTTGAGGAATGATGCGGATGTTAGCCACAGGAGACGAATTGGATGACAATGAAAATATATTCATGTTTTGAGTTCACTGGGAAAACTTTATGAATTGTTTAAAATTTTTGTATCACGTAACTAAAAAATTTTTTAGCTCAAAAATTATGGCTATTTCCTTTGAAATTTCATTCACTAAATAAAACTTTAAAGGCTCAAATTATTAAAAAAAACACTGAAACATTACCAAATGCATGCTTACATTGAACGTAGGTACGTTTATATTGTAACACAAAAATATCAATATTTACTAAATATTATTGCTTTCGTTGTTTCAAATTTATTCAAAATTGATGTTTTTTTTTCATAAAATGACATTTTGGATATTTTTAAAAGATCTATCATTAGCGAATTTACGTTAAAAATTGGCACAACAATATAGGCCTGCAGAGGAACGGAAATAGATGAGGGAGTTGAATACAAGGCAAAATTTGAAACGGATGCTGATGAGGTTGAGGAAAGAATCATGAAAATTCCGAAAGAGGCAGATTACCTGTACAGCTATGCATGTGCAGATGGTTTGTTTTAAACTTTACTAATTGACATTCAACATATCACATTCATTTTTTTAGGTTCCTGAATTTGTTGAATGATATTCGTTCTTATAAAACTTACTAAATTTATCTCTTTAAAACACATTTGCTTCATAAAATTTATAATCCTGCATAAATTATATATTAGAAATCTTTTAAACTGATGCTCTTTTCAAGATATTCTTTCATGTTTAATATCAGTTGCAGATTTTTTTACGTTTGATGTTCCTTTTCAGAAGCTAAATGATATAAAATAAAATTATATTCTAATTGAATGTTCGTAGGGTATGTATCGTTCAGGAATGCGAACGGTGCTTGGTACGTGCAAGCGTTGTGCGAGGTCTTCCAGAACTACAGCCACAAATATGATATTCTAACTATGCTGACGCTTGTGAGCTGCAAAATTAAGGATTTTGAATCAAACATGACAAACGCGGCCTACAATAAAAAGAAACAAATCCCTACCTTCATCTCCATGCTCACCAAACGTCTTTATTTCTGTTAGAGCCGAAGAAGGATGTGTGATATCAGGCAATAACTTCATATGTTAATCAGATTAAAGTTTTCATCTCTTTCTTAAAATACTTTTATTTTTTTAAAACTTAAAATGATTAATATTGGCCACAAAATTTGCATAATATATTATTGCTAATGTTAATTTAAACAGCTGATGTTAGCTAATATGTTTAGCAACACGCTCAAACAACATGACGGAAAAACTGCGTGTATTTTTGTCTCGTGCAAATTTTGTCAAATATCCATTCGTGAGATTAACATTAGTCTAATCAAATTTCAAGTAAATTAATTTTTAAGTTTGAAACAAAAACGTGTTGTTATGTTTGCATGTGTTATGTTAATGAGATACCAATAACAAGATCTTGATGGTGATGATTTAATTCAACAAAATGACTTTCATTTTATATTTAATCTGTAAATTGTTTAACTTGAAGATTCAAATATTGTGATACTTTTGAAATTTTGCTAGCAGTTTACCATGTCAGAAAATGATGTGCCTTAATGCCATAACTTATACACTTTTATTTATGTGAGTGCTTTTGAGATTTTTTATTTAATTAGCGCTATATAAATGAACATTAATAATAATAATCAAAGCGATATGACCACTCAAACAAATACATGTCTGTTTTTATGATACTTAATATACAGTAGATACCGGTTAATCGGACCCCACCATGACTTGACCAAAATGATCGGATCGACCGGCCTGTCCCGTTAACTAGCTTCATTATTTTAACGATATAACGTGTTATGAAGATTAGGACCGCTTAGTTGTTTAAAAATGTTCATACTATTTAAGAAATGTTTCACTAAATTAATTAATTGATTGTTAAAGAAAAGACCTAAAATCAATCTTAATTCTGTCAATCCTAAATGAGTAATAATTTAATCAGTTTTTTGACAAGCGGTGTACCATAAAATGCAATTCAACAGAAAAAAGTGCATCTACTCTTCAGCATGTGACAACTTTTGCAACTCCCACAATTTCGGCGCAATCAAGCAGTTCTTTTATATTTTGGTCTGATCGAGCTAATAAAGTTAAGCGTATCTATATTTAATTAGATTCCTAACATTCAGTCTTAAAAAGTGGTTGATCCTATTAACCGATTTCTGGTGTATCTCATTTCTTATGTATAATGTTTTGTTATCGTTAACAGTTTTATCACACGTTTTCTTTACTCTTGAAAATTTTAATTTTGAGTGTACATCTTTGCAGTTATATATTATGATTTATTGTATTCATAAATTATGATATTATATTCCATTATGTTTATATATTATATTTTATTCCAATAAAAATTGATTGCTTAAAATTGCTTCCTTGAAATATTTTCAGACATCCATTTATTAAATTTTGGCTTGCTTATTTTAAAATTTGTGATAAATTTTTATATTAATTTAATGTTTATCGTTTTAAATTACTTAAAATTCAATTTGAAAATAATTTTTCGTTCACGTTATTATGAATTGAACACAGAAACCGCTGGTATAAGATACACTACAATAGCCAACAAAAGCCATGTTAAATTTAAGTTGATTATTCATTCCTAAAAGTTAAATCTTCAACAAATTAAAGTGTCGAAAATTAGAGCATTCAAAAACGGGAGTAAACGAATGAATTTGTGAACGATCCAAGCAATCGATTGTCAGACGGTTCATATTATTCTGAAATGAATGCGAAATGTTTAAAATATGGATATTAATTATTAATATAAAAAGATGTCGCTAAAAATTAAATGTATTAAAATTGACTAATCACGTAAAAAAATAATAAAAAATCCAGATAGCACTAAAAAGTTATTGAAACGTACCACAGCACTGCGGACATGATGACACCCAACTTTTCTTCCCCTCAGGCGAATAAAATGCAGAAACTTTTTCATCTGTAAAATTTATTTTCTTATTTGGCAATGATGTTTTAAACTATTGATAGATCAATTTTCAACATAATGAATATATATGATACGAATCTTTTGCCATTTAAATTATCTTAATGGAAGATTACGTTTTTGCTGTACCATCTATTAAAATCGTAACATTATCAATTTGTACTTTACAGTAGCTTGTAATACACTGAAGAGAGTGGAGTGTTTATGGAGGGGGGAATGGTCACCCTCGTGATTGGCAGTATTATTATTAAAACTCAGTTTTTGCACAGGAACATTTGTTTGTGTGTTGTTTTGGCAAGGAAAGAACAGAAAACAAATAAAAATCTTAACAAATAAAAGGCTTCGAATGATATGAGCCGTTGGTGAACTTGCCTGGTAGATACAGTTAAATTGAGATAATGTTCATGAGTTTCGGCACTCACATCGAGACGTAAGAACTTGCTGTTGGTCAGATTCAGTCTGCTGTACCTGACCGAAGTCTACATTTTTTTTAGAGAAAATACTTTAATAAATGTCTAATAAAAAAAATTACATAAATAATTATTTACAGATTTTTACGTGTCACTTGAATTGCTGAACCAACCTGCAGCAGAGCAAATCCATCACCTTCAGCAAAAGCATGTATTTTTCTCGTTTTGTCATTCAGCTGTCAAGATTTGTTTAATTTATTTTTGAATTATAAAAAAACTCAAATTAATAACATTTTTTAAACTTGAATAAAATTGATGCTACCGTTTTATTGATATAATGGGAAACCGTTCAAAATTTTGCAGTAATAGAAGTTATAGATATAGACCAAACATTAACGTTACAAAATCATAATAGTTAAGTATAATTTGTATATTTATAATAAAAAAGATTTTATTAATTTGTATCTTAACAAATTAAAAAAAAAAGATTACCTAATTACCGAGTATATATAATTTATATTAATGTTCGTTCTATTTTATCCAGCTGATGTAAAGAATGGTGAAACATTGTTATTAATATAGTTGCCACATTCATTCAACGAACTTGAGCAGTTTGCAGGACAAGTAGGTTGTCTTTGTTGATGGTAGCCAGTTCGTGCTCTCACCATGCTCTCCGAGAATTTTGATTTTTATACCTTCGCTGTCATCCTTGAATGCAACAAGAGGAGCGAACTTCGTCAGGGCTTCCAGTGCCAACACGGTGTCTTTAAGACGTGTTTGTGAAATATAAATTATGTTACTGGAAAGCATACATATTATCAGTGGCGTCATTAGGGGGGTGCGGACCGCACCGGGTGACACCCTTACAGGGGGTGACACCAAAATATCACTGTATATGTTTTTATGTCCCTCCATGAAATTATTCTTATCATTAATTCAGCCTAACCTGCCCAGCGCCCAGAAATGTATTATGAATAAAATTTTTTTCGTTCAAATCATTTTTGTATTCGACGTTTATACCATTCAAATTCGACGTCCGAATTATTAAGCGCCGCGGTCGAGCACATTTAACTTGTTCGTGTTTATAAATTTTGCTAAAAATGCTGTATGTCTATGGGGTGTCATGAGAGGGGTGACACCATGAGTTACCGCACCGGGTGACACCAACCCTAGTGACGCCACTGCATATTATTTAAACCGTTCAACATGAAACATGCAAGAAATTTAAATGGTATGATCTGATTTATCTAATTAATCTAAAATCTAATTTATTTGTATGTTATTTTTAAATATACTGGACAAAAAAATAAAAATCTTAAAGCTTATCATGAAAATTTGCCCAGAAAATATGAATATCTTACTATGAAAGAACATTAAAAAATTGATGATAAGAAAAATTTCCATAATTCAATGGTTAGTAAAACAAATTAAAAATATCAAAAAACAATACAATCAAAAATATAAAAATAAAATATTGACCTGTATCGAGACAAATCCTCCAATGCCACTCATCTGTCCGATGAGCCACCTGGCAATGGGCAGGGAGAGGTTCAGATTCTTCTGTCTGGCCCGCAAGAGGAGCACGTAGGAAGTCAACTCGATGTCGTAGGGGCTTGCAAACTCCTTCAGCAACAATGTAAAACAATAAAAAACAATGTAAGCAAACATATAAAAATAAAATATTGACCTGTGTCGATACATAAAAATATATTGAAATTGTTGTTACAAATCTTTTCACATTGATACATTTATCCATCCTTAAAATTATATAAGCATGTATATTGTATATATACAAGGAGGTTGACAAAGAAGATAATCACGTGCAAGCAACAGAGTTATAAAAATATTTCGTACAAACAATGTATATTGTATATCATGAGGTCAAAACACACACACACACACACACACACACACACACATACACACACATACTTGTGGTAATTAGAAATTCACATAGTATAAAAAGAAAAAAAATGTATAAAAATGTTTTTAATTGTTATGATTGTAATTTACTCTTTTGTAAAAGTTTGATTTTCTGTTTGATTTTATTGTTTTTTAAATTTTTATGGCTAAATGTTTATAAATTTCTTGTAAATTACCTAAAAAAATTTAGTTACACGCATGAGCTAGAACAATTAAAAGAGGAGCTGACAAAGCAGTATCTGTTTGCGGTGATGATGATAGTTTTAGTTATGATACTGATACTATCAGTTGCGATAATGATAATTTTAGTTATCGTAATAAAGAAATATGTGAAAAAATTATGATAGTGAGAGTTGATAATGACAAGGGGATAGAAACAAAGCGGTAATTGCGAATGAATTTGCATGAGCTTATAATTAAACGTCATGAAGTTAGTAAACTGCAAGGATATATATATTAACTGTTAATTTAATGTTGTTGTTTTATTAACTTTTAGAGCTTTTCGATTTTCATTTTGTTTGGTACATGTTCTTAATATTTACTTTTTGTAAAAATTGTTTTAGGTGTTCGAAAATTTGCAAAATGGAAAAAAAGAAATAGAAGGAAAACGCGTAAATGAGTTAAGCAAAAGGGAAATGGGAGTTTTCGGAAACGTTGTCATGAATGGGAATTCGGGAGGGAATCGGGAATGACAAACAAAAATGGGAGGGAATTGGGAACAAATAAACAATTCAATAATTATGTCACGGTTTTTATACCATTTTTAACCCTTCCATCCCCTCTCTGTCACGCTCAGCTGACCCCCCAAGTTCACGACCTGTAATCTATTGTTAATAGATTATAAAGATAACATCACGACATAAGTACAATGTTTTAAATCAGAATAAAAATGTCTCGTATCGATTAGGTTCATGTTCATGGCTAATTTTACAGTTCGGTCCACACTGTTGCAAGATGTTGCTCCGTTGTAACCAATGAAATGTGTGTATCATTGCCAGCATTGTCTATATTCAATCCTGTACAGAAAGAAATTAGGCGTTTTATTTTCTGTTGCTTAATATTAAAATTGAAAGGTAAACGTCAGAAACATTTTGTTTAATTCTTTATATTGCGTGCACAGATTATCTAAAAAATCTATAACTAAAATGGCAGCAGCATTGTTCTGCCTAAATATCGAACATAACCCGACGTGGAACGTATCGGCGCTTAAGGTGAGCGGGAATTGAAATTTGTTCCCAATTCCCTCCCATTTTTGTTTGTCATTCCCGATTCACTCCCGAATTCACAATTTTGGTAACGTTCCCGAAAAATCACATTTTTCAACTCATTCCGGCGTTGTCCCTCCCGTTCCCCTTTTTTCTCAATTTGCAAATTTTTGAACACCAAAAACAAAATTTTTTAAAAATGCAAACCTTAAGAACGTGGATTTTTTAATAATAATAATGTCATTTATGAGCGCCCTATGCATAGCGTCAGAGGCGATGGATTTAGTACCAATCAAAATAAAAATCCAAAACTTTTAAAAATAATTAAAGCAACAATAATAAATTACAATTATAACAATTGAAACTATTTTAAACAAATATACATGTTTATGAATATTCATACTATGTGAATTTTTAATGACCACAATGTGTGTGTGTGTGTGTGTGTGTGTGTGTGTGTGTGTGTGTGTGTGGAGTGCCGCCGAGCACATGTTTGCGCGTAGGTGTTTGTACATGAAATTTCTTCATAGATCTATTGCTTGCACGTGGTTATCTTCATTGTCAACGCACACATGTGTACGTATGTGAATGTGTATGTCTCGATCACATGTGTACTTGTAAAAATATATATATATATATATATATATATTTATGTTGGTAATAGACCATAATTTTTACAATATTCTATAAATTCTACCGAATGTTTGGCGTTAATATGTTTGTAGTTCGTTTTTTCGATTTTTCTCAATAAAGTTTTTGGTGAACGTTTAGTTTATTAAAATTCAAAATAAACTTATTTTTTGAATTCATGCTGCACTTTGACTTTGTAAACATTAACTTTGGGTGTTGTAAAAATGTAAATTAGGTGTCAGGTTTTTTTATTGGCTGGTCGTGTTCTTTGGTCTCCTTTTCTTCATCGATAGCATGGTCGTGTTCTTTGGTCTCCTTTTCTTCATCGATAGCATGGTCGTGTTCTTTGGTCTCCTTTTCTTCATCGATACCATCATATTCTTCTTTGTCATTATTTACAATGCTAATAGTGATTGAGTGTGTTGAGTCCAAATGAGATTTGATTAGCCGTGAAATCCTCGACAGCAACACCAAAGTAATATACCAGAACAGCAACTACACGCACCTTAAAATTGCAGAAGCAGTCCTAATTGACATCGATAAACCAAAAATAAATATACAACAAAAAATGACAACCTCACTCCCAACCCGACGCTTAACCAACAATGAAAACAAAGAAGTAATAAAAACTAGCATTGTAAATGGTTCATTCGGAATCGAAATATGGCCTTAATTGCAGCATGAATTCAAAAAATAAGTTTATTTTTAATTTTAATTTTAATAAACTAAACGTTCACCAAAAAACTTTAGTGAGAAAAATCGAAAAAACGAACTACAAACATATTAACGCCAAACATTCGGTAGAATTTATAGAATATTGTATAAAAATTTATGTATATATATATAAATACATATAAAATAATTATATATATATATATTTATATATACATACAATTTTTTTATTTTTCCATTGTTTGCACGTGGTTATCTTCTTTGTTAAAACACACGTTTAGAGTAGCGTAGATTAATTAGATAACTGACATTTTTATCAAAAAAATAATTTTTCAAATTTGGGCATGTGCATGCTGTTCTTCCCATTTTCCCATTCCAGTCCATCGTTACCGATTCCCGAACAGTGATTACCTACCCCCTAAAGTTCCCATTCCCATGCTCACCTCTAATCGGCATTTCGGCAGCAGCATAAAGACAATATGCTTACGTACGCATTAGGTTAACAAATATACATGTTTATGAATATTCATACTATGTGAATTTTTAATGACCTGTCACACACTGTCACTCTGGACAAACCCCCTCTCTTTCTCATCCCAACATGACGTAATTATCGAATGGCCACACACACACAAACACAAATATACACACACACGATAATTATGTACTGTATATTAATGTTTCGACCCCGAAAAACGGGTTTTTTTTACTTCAAAATTAAAAACACCGTTTATAAACAGATTATTGTTACAAATCTTTCACATAGACACATTCATCCATTCATTAATTCAGTCATTCATTTACTTACAAACAGTGCATTAATGCCACGTGCCCTGTTAAATATTTTAAAAATCGATTCGGGAAACTTGGATGAACATGGAATTGTGATTATGAATTTATAAAATTCATTCGAATTTAGGAAATTCATTCGAATTTATAAAATTCACGCATTCATTCATAAATGCATCTATATGTACATACATACATAAATACAAATAGACATGCGCACACAACACAACTAGATTTGTACTTACATACATGAGCTGAGCACCCAAGTATTAATGTGTGTATGCATGTTTGTGTGTGTGTGTGTTTGTAAATATGTATGTGAGTATGCATGTATGTTTGTGTATGTATGCATGCATGTATGTATGAATGTATGTATGTTCAGTAGCTTTACAGTATGTATGTGCGTGTCTGTGGGTATTTTATTACGAAAAAACTCATACAACAAAACTTGAACTTGAAAAATTAAAAACGCTTCTTTTACAAGAAACAACGAGGAAATCACACAGACAGACAAACACACACGTACATGTAGTAATACCTTTTAGCTAAGCCTGTGCACGTGCACCACAACTGCTTGGTTCACGTTGCTTTGTGTAGGCCAGCTACGCCAGGCATGAGCTAGAATAAAGAAACGAGGAGCTGACGCAGCAGCGGGATCCTCAGAGTCGACCG
>NW_008704310.1:313579-314431 GCF_000326865.2 Helobdella robusta | reverse complement strand
AAACTTGTGTGTGTGTGTGTGTGTGTGTGTGTGTGTGTGGAGTGCCGCCGAGCACATGTTTGCGCGTAGGTGTTTGTACATGAAATTTCTTCATAGATCTATTGCTTGCACGTGGTTATCTTCATTGTCAACGCACACATGTGTACGTATGTGAATGTGTATGTCTCGATCACATGTGTACTTGTAAAAATATATATATATATTTATGTTGGTAATAGACCATAATTTTTACAATATTCTATAAATTCTACCGAATGTTTGGCGTTAATATGTTTGTAGTTCGTTTTTTCGATTTTTCTTAATAAAGTTTTTGGTGAACGTTTAGTTTATTAAAATTCAAAATAAACTTATTTTTTGAATTCATGCTGCACTTTGACTTTGTAAACATTAACTTTGGGTGTTGTAAAAATGTAAATTAGGTGTCAGGTTTTTTTATTGGCTGGTCGTGTTCTTTGGTCTCCTTTTCTTCATCGATAGCATGGTCGTGTTCTTTGGTCTCCTTTTCTTCATCGATAGCATGGTCGTGTTCTTTGGTCTCCTTTTCTTCATCGATACCATCATATTCTTCTTTGTCATTATTTACAATGCTAATAGTGATTGAGTGTGTTGAGTCCAAATGAGATTTGATTAGCCGTGAAATCCTCGACAGCAACACCAAAGTAATATACCAGAACAGCAACTACACGCACCTTAAAATTGCAGAAGCAGTCCTAATTGACATCGATAAACCAAAAATAAATATACAACAAAAAATGACAACCTCACTCCCAACCCGACGCTTAACCAACAATGAAAACAAAGAAGTAATAAAAACTAGCATTGTAAATGGTTCATTCGGAATCGAAATATGGC
>NW_008704310.1:266588-311435 GCF_000326865.2 Helobdella robusta | reverse complement strand
ATCCCACACTCACCCTTTTACATTCAAAACCATTTCTTCAAACAAACCAACACCTTCGATCTACTACAGCACAACTCACACCATCCACCACACACCTTCAAATCAATCGTCACATTACAAATCAAACGCTACGCATCTATCTCATCACTGTTCATTGACTTCAAAGAGAGTAGCTTCAAACTTATCAACAGACTCAAGCAAAGAGGATATAACTACCAAAAACTCAAAAAACATTTCAAAGCCATCGCAGGGCAATACACAAAGATCTCACCAAAACCCAACAGCAACAACAACAACCCGAACAATGAAAACATGAACACCAACACAACTACTGACGACGACACCGACACACAAACTTCTAACATCACATGCGACAATGAAGAAGATGTAGAAGATAACGAACAAACCATCTACAACACCTTCATCAACGAAATTCTCACCAACTATAACGACCCAACCAATAGCAACACCTATAACTATAACGACACCGCAGAATCAGATAACCACAACAACAACAATAGCAACAATACCAACACTTACAATAACAATAGCACAACAGAATCTGATAACAACATTACAAATGAGATGACAAACAACCAAGACGCCAAGGAGAAGAACAACAACGACAACCAGAACAACAACGACGAAGACATTCGTCAAACCGGAAACAAAAACAACAACAACAAATTCATAATCGTTCGACCATACAACAGACAACTTAACTCATTCTACGAAGAAATCATCACCACTCTAATCCTACATGGATTTATCCAAAACCACAACGACATCCTACAAGCATACACAATCAACAAACCACTACACCGCATACTATTTAAACACTAAACACATAAACACACACCCATACTCACACATCCAACATCGTAATAATAACCATCGTTAACTAATAATAAACATAGGAACATAGAATGATAGAATCCAGTCATCTCGAGTCGTCGAACCAATACAGAACAACAACAACATGTCAACCACCAACCAACCAACTACGACAACCACCAACCATTCAGTACCAACTATCTCAACATCAACTCGAAAGCATGATGATGTACTCAATCGTATTAAGGCTGTACTATATATTTTTACTCGACCACACCATGACTTGGCCAAAATGGTTGGATCGACCGGCCTGTCCCGTTAACCAGCTTCATTATTTTAACGATAAAATGTGTTATGAAGATTTGTTTAAAAATGTTCATACTGTTTAAGAAATGTTTTACTAAATTAATTAATAATAATTTAATCAGTTTTTGACAAGCGGTGTACCATAAAATGCAATTCAACAGAACTTTTGCAACCACCACAATTTCGGCCCAATCAAGCAATTTTTTTTATTTTGGTCTGACCGAGCTCGTACCTATACTTAATTCCATTCCTAAAAACCGGTTTGTGGTGTATCCCATTTCTCATGTGTAATGTTTTGTTATCGTTAACAGTTTTATCACACGTATTCTTTACACTTGAAATTTATAATTTGAATTGTATATCTATTGTTTTCATATATTTTAATATATTATATCCCATTATGTTTATATATTATATTTTATTCCATTAAAAAGTTGATTTCTTAAAATCGCTTCGGTGAAATATTTTCAGACATCCATTTACTGAAATTTTGGCTTGCTTTTTTTATAATTTGTGATTAATTTTTATATTAATTTAATGTTTATTGTTTTAAATTACTTAAAATTCAATTTGAAAATATTTCTGGTGTATCTCATTTCTTATGTATGATGTTTTGTTATCGTTAACAGTTTTATCACGCGTTTTCTTTACTCTTGAAAATTTGAATTTCAAGTGTACACCCTTGCAGCTATATATTATGATTTATTGTATTCATAAATTATGATATTATATTCCATTATGTTTATATATTATATTTTATTCCAATAAAAATTGATTGCTTAAAATTGCTTCCGTGAAATATTTTCAGACATCCATTTATTAAATTTTGGCTTGCTTATTTTAAAATTTGTGATAAATTTATATATTAATTTAATGTTTATCGTTTTAAATTACTTAAAATTCAATTTGAAAATAATTTTTCGTGCACGTATTATGAATTGAACACAGAAACCGCTGGTATAAGATACACTACAGTAGCCAACAAAAGCCATGTTAATTTGAGGCTGATTATTCATTTCTAAAAGTTAAATCTTCAAAAAATTAAGGTGCCGAAAATTAGAGCGTTCAAAATCGAGAGTAAACGAATGAATTTGTGAACGATCCAAGCAATCGATTGTCAGACGGTTCATATTATTCTGAAATGAATGCGAAATGTTTAAAATATGGATATTAATTATTAATATTAAAAGATGTCGCTAAAAATTAAATGTATTAAAATTGACTAATCACGTAAAAAAATATTAAAAAATAATTTTTTTATTTAGCACTAAAAAGTTATTGAAACGTACCGCAGCACTGCGGACATGATGACACCCAACTTTTCTTCCCCTCAGGCGAATAAAATGCAGAAACTTTTTCATCTGTAAAATTAATTTTCTTATTTGGCAATGATGTTTTAAACTATTGATAGATCAATTTTCAACATAATGAATATATATGATACGAATCTTTTGCCATTTAAATAATCTTAGTGGAAGATTGCAATTTTGCTGTGCCACCTATTAAAAACAACGGAAAATCGTAACATTATCAATTTATACTTTACAGTAGCTTGTAATACACTGAAGAGAGTGGTGTTTATGAAGGAGGGAATGTCACCCTCGTTATGGGCAGTATTATTATTAAAACTCAGTTTTTGCACAGGAAAACACCGTTCTAAATGGACACTTGAGCGATTTATGAAATGAAAAACATTACTTGGCTGATAGTATCTGTACACTTGCACTAGGGCTGGTTTCACATCGTGGACCGCAAGTAATTGTTCGAGAGTCGTGTTGAATTCAGTGGCTGAGTGATTCAACTGAATGATGAATGATTAACTAGGCTTTATAGAGTGTGAATTTTGAAAAGTGCAAGCTATTGCTTTAATCTGGTTCGATACAAAATATATTTTTATAATGTTGGATAAAGTAAATGTTTCGTTTAATTTAGCTGGTACAATATATTGTTAACCCTAACCCTAACCCTTACCTCAGACAAGTAGATCACAATCTTCTGTGGAGTAATTTCAAGATTTCTGAAGTCTGTCAACTTCAGTTTTTGTTTGAACTCGTCCTGATCTTTCAATGCAAATCCAGTTGGTAAGTTGATCTCCAGGAGTACCATACCACTCTGCTCTTCTCCAATCCAGCTGTTTTATACATAATTTATACATTTGTTTGTGTGTTGTTTTGGCGAGGAAAGAACAGAAAACAAATAAAAATCTTAACAAATAAAAGGCTTCGAATGATATGAGCCGTGGGTGAACTTGCCTGGTAGATACAGTTAAATTGAGATAATGTTCATGTGTTTCGGCACTCACATCGAGACGTAAGAACTTGCTGTTGGTCAGATTCAGTCTGCTGTACCTGACCGAAGTCTACATTTTTTCAGAGAAAATACTTTAATAAATGTCTAAAAAAAAATTACATAAATAATTATTTACAGATTTTTACGTGTCACTTGAATTGCTGAACCAACCTGCAGCAGAGCAAATCCATCACCTTCAGCAAAAGCAAGTATTTTTCTCGTTTTGTCATTCAACTGTTAAGATTTGTTTTATTTATTTTTGAAATATAAAAAAATACGCAAATAAATAACTTTTTTAAACTTGGATAAAACTGATGCTACCGTTTTATAATGGGAGAACGTTCAAAATTTTGCAGAAATAGAAGTCATAGATATAGACCAAACTTTAACGTTACAAAATCATACCTAAGTATAATTTGTAGATTTATTATAAAAAAGATTTTATTAATGTGTATCATAACAAATTAAACAAAAGTATACCTAATTACCGAGTATATCTAATTTATATTAATGATCGTTCTATTTTATTAATCTGATATAAAAAAATGGTGAAACATGGTTGCCATATTCATTCAACGAACTTGAACAGTTTGCAGGACAAGTAGGTTGTCTTTGTTGATGGTGGCCAGTTTGTGCTTCTCACCATACTCTCCGAGAATTTTGATTTTTATACCTTCGCTGTCATCCTTGAATGCAACAAGAGGAGCGAACTTCGTCAGAGCTTCCAGAGCCAACACGGTGTCCTTAAGACGTGTGTGTGAAATATAAATTATGTTACTGGAAAGCATACATATTATTTTAACCGTTCAACATGAAACATGCAAGAAATTTAAAATCTAATTTATTTGTATGTTATTTTTAAATATACTGGACAAAAAAAATAAAAATCTTAAAGCTTATCATGAAAATTTGCCCAGAAAATTTGAATATCTTACTATGAAAGCACATTAAAAAATTGATGATAAGAAAAATTTCCATAATTCAGTGGTTAGTAAAACAAATTAAAAATATCAAAAAACAATACAATCAAAAATATAAAATTAAAATATTGACCTGTGTCGAGACAAATCCTCCAATGCCACTCATCTGTCCGATGAGCCACCTGGCAATGGGCAGGGAGAGGTTCAAATTTTTCTGACTGGCCCGCAAGAGGAGCACGTAGGAGGTCAACTCGATGTCGTAGGGGCTTGCAAACTCCTTCAACAACCAGGCATCTTCCTCCTGATCGTGCGGCATCGGCTGCTTCCAGTGGGTTTTTTCATCTGTAAAATTTTTACAGTCCATGTTCTAAAATTCAATTTAAAAAAAAATGTAACCATTATTTAAAAAAATAATTTAGGTGCTTTTCAGGTTAATTTAATCCGATTTTAAGTTGTTTTCAATTTGCGAATTCATTAATTAAATGCCAAAAATTAATAATTTGTTTTTGACTGATGAGTTGTAATAATCAATCGCAAGTTAATTCATTGAAACTTTTCAAAAGAGTTTAAATAACCTTCAGTTATGGCAAAGCTGTAGAGTTTGTTGAGGACTCGCTCCATCTTGCTACTTCCAACGCAGTAGAATGCATAAGCCACGATCCCAAGAACGTATGGATCATCGTTGTAATGCACAAACTCCCTCTCTAAATACTGTGTAGCCTTCCTAATGCTACTTCTGACATTAACTTTACTCTGAGTTTTTGGAATTAGTTTAAAAATGTAAAAACATAATATATTATTATTATTAGGTAGATTTATATAGCGCCCTTTCTTCAAATCTCAAAGGCGCTGAAACAAATCACAAGGAAACAACAACCACCATGTATCATGCCACCAAGATAAATGACTCACCGCATGCAGGGCTTTGTTTTCGTGCAGAGCAATCAAAGTGTAAGCGGTTACGCTTATTCGTGAATTAGCTCCTCCCTGCAAATTTCAAATAAAAATTTTCAGACTTTTTGTCGTTAGCTACTTTGAAGTTATATACAAAAAGAATTCAATTATATATAGAAATGTGTTGCGAGATGGTCTTGCAACTAGAAGCGCTGAGTCGCACAGTCCTGTGTTACAGCGATTGAATTCGGTTTAGAAAACTCCGTGAATTTGAATTGTACAGTTTACATACAACAGAGATGCATGATTCATATAATTCTAATTATTGTCATACGATGTGTGCGTGTTGCCTCAATTAAAACTTTTTGTTGGGGCGATAGAAGTTGTTGTTGCTTATTTCATAATATAATGTAATTCAATATGAAGAAATGCATTGCGTCCTACTTATGAGCATTGTAGTATAAAATATTTAATATCAATAAAAATAATTAATAAACCAAATGGATGCAAAACGGCCAACCTGCATCTTGGAGTGAATGATTCTGGAGAGTGGAGGATCAAGGAAGTATCCATCTACATGTTGGTGCTTCAGGAGCCACTTGACAGTTGCAACCAAACTTTCGTTCGTCACTGGAATGTACGCCTGGGCTTGGCGGAAGGATTTCAACACAAACGCGCTCAACCTTTTTGTAAATTTGCAATTTTATTTGAAATAATCATTTCAGCATTTGCAAAGTTCAACAAATTGAATAAAAAGGTTTGGTGTTAGGCTTTCACACTTATAAAATGTTCAACTTCCAAACTGCTGTTTAAAATTATACAAATGTTCCAATATTGGCTTTTGAATTAATACCCAATCCTAAGCAGACGTAACGTTAATTAAAATAAAATATAATTATTAATTACTTTTGAAAAGAAGCCAGAAGACTTACCACACACTTCCAGCGGCGTCATCGTTTCCAAAGGCGCTGTACGATCCATCGTTTCGTTTGTACGTCAACTGCCTTTGATACCCTTCAATCAATTTGAAACATTTTCAATGAGATAATTTTGCAATTTCAAGTTTTTTTTTATTTCATTATTTTATTGTCATTGCTGTTATTGTAGTTTATAACATTTGATAGGAAACAAAAAATGAGGATGCGTTATGCAATCCTCATCTACGCGTATTTAAAATTGAAAAACTCACCAGATTGAAGACCATTCAAAATTTCCTTCTCTTTCAATTCATCTAACTGATCAACTGCCTTCATGTATTTTAAAATGTGCACATTTGGAGCAAAGTTCACCATGTTCTGCTCGCCACAACCGCTCGGAAACCTCACCAAGTTTCCAAGGTTTCTGAGAGTCGGAGCCAAGATATCACCTGGTTATTTGATCAAATTTATTGTTTATAAATGTTCTGCAGATATTTGGCAAAAATTTTTTTTCTCATGTGAATTATGAAAAATTTTCAGAACATACTTTGTTGACTTTTTGTAACAAAAAACTATGAACGACTGAAGACAAAATGTAATTACAATTAGAAAATAATAATGGAAATTAACTTTTCAACGATAAACATAGCAATTACTAAGCAATGTGATATTTGGATATGTCGATCACTAACCTATAGCGGAGACCTCGACGACGGCAGAACCTTCCACGTAGTCATCTGGCACACTGATGTTTGTGGTGAATTGTTGAGGTTCGGTGAAGGAGGTTTTGAAAAATGAAGTCGTCTCATAATTTTTCTCTACACCTTCGGGCTAGTAAGGGGTATGTTTACATTTACCTAATTTATAATTTTTTATTGATATTCAGATGACATGACATGACTCGATATGACATGACATGAATTGACATAACATACTGGCCTCAAACTCAAAAGTAAATATGCCGATATCCAAAAATTATAAAATATCTTATGTTACATAAACAATGAATTAAATTGGAAGCTTTTCGACACATAAACAAAAAAATTAAATTATCAATTAGTTATACAACAAAATGATTAGAAGGTTACAAAACAGCAACAAGCTTCTCATCATGCAGTTTGAAGCACATCATTCGACAGCTTGTTTTAGGTCATTACAATTTTTTTTAGTTCTGCAGCTTTCATTCTATAGCTTGTTTTATGTCATCATAAATTTTTATAGTTATGAAGCTTAGTCACCATACTAATTAATTATTATTATTACGTTAAACAAAGGCGAAGACGAAACGTCCCTGTGCCTTCTCAAAACTAAGACAATTTTAAAACAATAAATTAAATAAAAAAACAAATAAATTAATGTTAACGTAATAAAACTTTTATCTTTTTTAATAATCAATTTTATAAAACTAAACAATCGGTTTGCTAAAAAAGCAAAAGGTTAGGTATAAAATGTTGAATTGTGAAAACAAAAAACATAAAAAAGAAAGTTAGACAAACATATTATTGAACAATTATTAATATTAAAAAGACAAATTTTGACAGGAATAAGTTTTTTGACAAAGAAACATATTATTAAAAGAATAAAAAGACAAACTTTGACAAGAATGAGTTCTTTGACAGCGTCGGCAGCGAAACCAGCATGAGCACTGACGAACAGAGGAATCTGTCCAAGTTTGGTGGGCACGATCCAGAAGTAGACACTGCCTGCGCTGTTCCGTGATATCTGTCACGATCATCAACAACGTACGTTCGTCACTGCCCCATGCATTGACTGTTCAAGCTTATTCGTTGAACCGTACATTTTCGTCATGTTCGTTTATGTTAACGTTGTTTTTTGTTATAGTGAAATACGAACTTTGACTGTTTTTGAAAGATTAACAGACTGTAGTTGCTTCAGATCAATGTCACAACTTCGAGTTTTGAAATAGTCAGATTGTGGCAATTTAACAACGACCTAAATGTTATCAAATTAAAATAATTTGCTCTCGGTTTTAAGAACGATATTTCAAAACATATAAAAGAAAATAAAAAATTAAAAAAGAAAAAAATTTAAATTTAAAATCACTTGAAAAAACTCCATCTAAGTTTTTTGATGATGTCGAACAATTTTTTGACAAACCAAAATGCCACACAAACAGACGTAAGTTGATAAACAATGAGATCACGCTCCTCTCACCTCAACATCCTGGTCAAAATAGTTGAAGACATTTGCCTGCAGAGGAAACTCTTCTCCTCTTGTGATGGAGTAAGGCAAGTTTAAGGAAACGAACAGTGGCTTTGCGACTTTAACCTGAATTTGTATCAGACATTCATTTTTTGGATAAAAATTATTTCATTCACATATTTTATATATCAATTTAAAGAAAATTTGTAAATAAAAAAATTCAACGAATCATTTTTAAAAAGACTTGATTAACCATCATAAAAAAAGTGGCAACTAATTATTTTATTTAACTACATTTCTCTGAATTAAATCTGCTGACCATTTATTATGCCTCTAAAAAATTAACTGTTTATTTATGGTAATATTTAAAATATCAATTTAGATTATTATAAATGTGGGTAACATTTCCTTCAAACAACGATAGACCAAGTTAAAAGTTAAATTTCTAAACTTACAGAAAAAGATTTATCAATATCACTTGAAAAACATTTCAAACTCAAAAACTTCAGATGCCCAGAACCAACCTCAACAGGACCATCGACCACACCAAGACCCATCTGGCTGTGAGTGGCGAACGCAGAGGCTGACCAGGAGGTGATCGTATCTGGCACCTTCAGTTCCAACTTCTGTCGACCGTTTTCGCTGAGAAAGAATCAAATCTTTCTAATTTAGGTGATCAACAAAATTTGAAGTTTCCTAGATGTCACAACAAAATAATCTGTTTCTAATGATCCAAGGGCGTTAAAATAGCCGCATCGTGCTGAAATGCCGTTAAGCCGCAGAAAAAATAATTAAGGTGAACAATTCAACCGCTATTAAATTTTTTTAAGTATCATTTATTTAAGCTTCAACCACTATCGAATTATGGTTTACTTAACTCACAGATGTGTACGTTACAGGTACACAGTTTCATTGCAAAATATTTAAATTTTTGACATGAAAAAATATTCTTGTAAAATTATTAAATGAATAAATTAAAAGACAAAATGTCAAGGCGAAATTGAAAATGAAATATTCTTGAATTAAAAAATATTTCTAATATGAGATAAAAAAAAAGATCACTCGACGGTGAGATCACTCCAGATCCATGTTTCTGGAAAGTCTTCCCTTGGTGTTGGGCTGTCCATGTTGTTGTTGTTGCTGTTGAGATTGTAGTGGCTGGCATGTGTCGTCGTACTAGACAAGGACTTTTTACCGGCGAAGCTTTCACGAACTGCCATGGGTGCTGCTGTGTGTGAATGTTTGTTCGACCATGAATGGAAATCGACTTTAAAATTGAAGTGCTATTGCATTATTTATTTTATTAACAACAGAAATATATAAAACAATATTACTAATGAAATATCTATAATTACCTTTAATTAAATAGTATTTTTAAATACATTGAGGCTATAAACAAATTAATTTTGTCGTTAGTGTTATTCATTTCATACCAAACAATAAAAAAAAATTTAAGGTTGAAAAGCATTTAACGTTTTTAAATTCATCAAACGAAAATAACAACTAATTAATTGCATGAAAACGCTTTACAAGTGTTTTTGTCGTTCTTGTTTAAATAATTATTGAAAGACAAATCTTCCATCAAACAATTGAAAGAATATTTACGCGCTTCTTCAGCATAATCAGATGCAGAATCGAAGACTTCTTCGTGCACATACCTGTATTTGTAGATCAAACTGCTCGTGAACGTCACTAAGTTGAGGCTCTGCAAAGGTGTTTTTCCAGAGAAATATTTATTATGATACCATTTGAAAAAAATATTTTACAATAAACTCCAGAAAACTACAAAAATCTGTCGACAAAACGAACATTGAATAACTCATCGGTGTCAGTGAAGTGTGCGGGTGGGATGTAGATGCCGTCGTCACGATAGTCGTACCAGTAGGAACTTGAAGAGCCGAACTTGCTCATTTCTGTTGACACCTTTAGAAATCAATGCGTCAATGATTGTACATGTACAATACAACAATGTCCTTGGTGACTTGTTTAACGTCATTAAAGGAATAAAGTCAGGTTAAACATTTAGGTAGCTAATAATGTTCACCAATCTTACCATAATGCCCTTCATTTATGTCATCCTAATCAAAATTGATGTTGATGTTGTAGTTATATTTATCAAAAAAAATATATTTATTACATTTATCTAATAATAGTCCTGCACGGATTTAAGGTGTAGTCCAACATATATTTCTGAATTATTTTAAAAATCCTAAATTTTAAAAACTAACCAAACAGTTGTTTGGTGAACATTTTAAGTGAGCATTTTAACATTAAGTTTAGCTGACAAACCAGTTTGGATAATTGTGTAGGCGCATGTAGCAACAAGACACTTTTGTCGACGGCTGCGATGCCAACGAACGAATCTTTCTCAGCTTCCACATTCAAAACGATTGGCTTGGAGGGACTCGTGGAATTTTTATCAAATGCTATGCTGAGCTGAACGTTAACATTTATATCAATGGCTTAATTTGAAAATTTTTTGTTTTTCAGAAAATATTTAATTCGAAATTAAATAAATGATAAGGGAATAATATGCATTCTAAAAATTATAATCAATTTTGTGTGAGGCTTTTTGAAAAGTTTTAAACATTTCATATTTGAAACTTGTTGCATGGTTAATGGTTATTGCAAGCTTATTTAGTTGATGCTCAACAACCCAATGTGTTCATCAAACTTTGTAAAAAAAAAGCAGGTCAGCATGGTCTGTAATATAACAGCAAACCGCAAACTTTGCACTGCACGATGACTTGAACACTGCCAAGGAGGCATTGCAGTTCCACATTTCAACATTTTGTTAGAATTCACTAAAAGACTTGTTGAAATAAATCATTTAAATGTTAGCTGATCAAGTTTTAAAGTTTCCAACGTCTTAATGATAAAGTTCAAATGAATTATCGACAGCACCCACAACCTTGTTAACGAGGTAATCTTCGACGTTAACAGTCATTGCATCTGCCACCACTTCATCCTTGGTGTTAACGTAGTAGGCAAGAATCTTGACGCGAGGAGCCAGTTCCAATGCAAGTTGTTTGGAGGGAACTATCGTAAACTCGTGCAGAGATGAAGCTTTGTCACTTTTCACAACTTTTGCTTGGCTTATAAAACCTTTTGACAGAATCTGAGTGTTCAAAAAACTGATATTAAAATTGAAGTCTGATGAACGATTCACTTAAAGTTGATATAGTTTAAAAATTCAACAAGTAAAATAATTTTGAAACAAAAATAACATAATTTGTTAACATTTTTAATAAATAGATAACAAATGAAAGCAACGTTCGCAATAACTGTTAGCTGTTTACTTGATAGAAAAAGTATTTTATTGGCTCAGTGGTTCGCACGATGAATGTTGTGTTTTTGTCAGGCTGCAAATTTTTTAAATATATTTTTATATAAAAAATTAATTATCAAAACTTGGTTTTTAATAATTAACAACAAACTTTTAAAACATCGTCAAGAACTTTAGCGGAGAGTTGTAAGAACTTTCTATCTCTGTTTGCAAACTCAGAAGCATAATGAGAAGCGTACAAAAACGTGTCCAGAACATCATCTTTATATTTGGCCTTCAATTCGTTTAATAGTTGGTTGGATGTTAACTCAAACAAACTATTAACAAAACAGAACATACATTGAGGGATAGGCTTTTGATGTTTTTGTCGATATCAAGCGAAATGACGGCCTCACCAAGTTCGTTGAATTCGGTCATGTAGCTCTTCTCCAACGATGATGAATAGTTTCTAACATGGAAGGTAACGCTAACAGGAATTTTTTTGAAAGTTCCGTTGAAATATTTGAGGTCTTTAAGCATGGGGTTGGGTAACTCGTTGTGAGATAACTTGAGCTGGTGTTGAAGTGTACAAATGATCTATTTAAATTTACTATTCATGAATTTGCTATTCAGTGCTGAAGTTTTTCAATCAATTCTAAAATTACATACGTATGCAACAAAGGGAAATCCAGGTTTATAAGCGGTGGAGGTTCTGAAAAACTGAAAGTTGTATCGCTGGGAGGTGCATGCGACCGAGCTGCTTGCTTGCAAAACTTTGCCTGAAACCTGCTCAGTTATGAAAGCTTCTACTTCTATGGTCTGGTACAAGAGACGGTTAAACGAATCAGAGCATGGGAAGAGGTTCAACAGATCCTTGTACGAAACCGACACATCAGCTTTGCCGTCAGTTAACTAAAAATAAATCCATTAAAATAAAATCATTCAAAGGAAAATGTGTTTAACAATAGTTAAAATGTGTTTAATAATAGTGTAAGAGATTGTTATTGAAACACGCAACAATTTTTTGAAAATAATAAATAATTGGTATTTTATTTTTATGACCAAACTTGTGTAATGGTTCACAAAAAACTATTATTAAAACTATGACTATGGACACTCCTATTACATTCGAACCAAATGAGATAAAAATTCTATAAACCAGTTCAAATTTTGCCATTGCTTAACAAATTTGGTCTACGTTTTATTATCAGTTGGTTTGAGATGAAACATCTTAAATGAAAGAAACATTCCTTGATACCTGAATCATCTTGTTGATGGATGGGATATGATCGGACTTCTTGTACCTCACTGCCCTCAGTTTGAACGAAATTAATGCAACACCTTTCACTGGCTCACCGTAAGTGTATCTGAATTAAGTTGGAATATTTTTGTATGTTTTCCATTTGCTGTTTGTCGTTTTAAAAATCAACCTGCTATCTAGAATGTTGTTATTTACGAGTAAATTTTTAACAAACTTTGCAGTAACTGTTGCTCTCAAGTCCTCCTGTTTTGATGAAATATTCTGAACGTCATCGTTATAGCCACTCTCGTACACCAAATAACTTTTCGGCAGTTCAACTTTCACTTCGTATTTTGGCAGCACTGAAAATTTAGTTGCACGTTTAATGAGGTAGAAATCAGCAGAATTTGATAAATATCTCGGTTATACATTGAAAACAACTATATTCTTGACCGAAACCAATAATATGAAGTATTATACCCCTTAACTTATTATGTAATTTTTTTTATTTAATTTGATTCTACGTAAATGTAAGGTCCTTGTTTGATTCTATATTAATTTGTGTCCTCTCACCATATTCAGCCACTTCAATGGTTTCAGAGTGTGCTTCTTCCTGTTAAAAAATGTTCGTTTGTTTGAAAAAGATTAATGCAATCAAATTTTACACAATTAATTTTAGATCACCTTAGTTTCGACGTTAATTTTCCAGAAGCCAAGTGGAGTAACTTTGGAAAGTTGAAGTTCTCCGCTGTAAACGCCTGCATTTTTTTATCCAACATTTTTCATAGCAGTTTAAACTAGTCAGAATTATTGTATTTCACTTTTACTCTGTTAAATTATTCGAAAATAATCGAACAAATCTTATTTTATTGTTATCAATCAGCATTAAATTTTCAAGTTTTTAATCCAAACACTTGAAAAAATAAATTTCTGAAGTCAAATTTGAAGCTTGTAATAAAATCGTTGATTCAATAAAATTTCTCCAACGTTTTCTTGTTTAAAACATGAGATGCATACATTTTGCAGTCTAGTTTGTTAAAACGGTAGAATTTGTTATGTGCTTAAGTTATGTTTCATCATAGTGAATTATCAACATATTAAATTGTTTTAAAATGTTAACAACAGTTTGAAAGTGTCTTAGTTATGGTGATTGAAAAATGTCCAAAAAAATCAAAATGAAAAATAACAGGTGGCATTCCATAAAGATGCAGGTACCTACCTTTATGAAGACCTGGATTAATCTTCTGGACGATCAAGTTGTCATTCTTATCCTGTAAAATTGATTGGTCTATATTTTAATAATTATGGTTTTAACCATCAATAATACGTGCATATGTTATCTATTATTTCTTAGTGCTAATAATGCATTAATTCAGAATTCACATTGGCGCACATTACTCATTATCATAAGGTTACTTTGCAAAAAGTTCTGGAACATATAAGTTTTCAACTTCTTCTTAAATTCTGCAAGTGTCAAATCAGGTTGTTTAAGATCATACGGCAAACTGTTCCAAAATGTCGATCCAGCAACTTCAATTTCTCTTCCAGCTGTTTTTAAATTAATCTTCTTAACATGTGGAATGTTTATGCTTGATGGCCACAAACTGTGAGGAGGACGAATCATTGGAGCTCCGTTTCATTTATTAGCTAAGTATTCAGTTGCGAGATTGTTCATACATTTGAAAACTAAATCTCCAAGTTTTAATAAAATTTTTTCTTTGACAGGAAACCAGTGTAGAGACTTCAAAATCGGAGAAGCGTGATAAAATTTCATTCCATCCATGATTAATTTTGCCGCCTGGTCTAATTTATTACGCCAATTACCTGAAACTCCATACAAGAGACTATTATCGCATTCCAGTCTGGATGTAGTCAGTGTTGCACCAACGAACGTAGACCATTTTTGGTAAGGCTTTCTTTAATTTGACATTACAGACGTAGTTGATACGAGCATTTTTTGACTAAATACTTAAATAGTTTTATATAATTTGCGAGTGAAAAATTGGTCGTGTTATAAATTTTGTGTTCGGGTTTTTAATTAATTTCTTGATAATAAGAATGATGTAGAAATATTCCATTTTTTAGATGTAGTCACTCATCAAAAGCTTAACTATGAGTAAAAGTAAAAGCTTAAACAATAGGAGTAACAATGGCTTGCTTGCAGATTTTAGGCATTTCTCCTCTAGCCAAACAGAGGTTTATCAAACCCGTCAAATGACAAATATAGTGATCAAGATATTTTTTGAAGACCCTGGTTGGTATAGAATCAAGAGATCATGATTTAGTGGGTGATGACATAACAATCTTCAGGCAATTTCGGAATAAAAAACAACCGTAAAAAACAACACATTCACCGTGATGTGGGTCATTCTGTCTAATCAGGTCAATGCAACTATTATTTATTATTAAACAATAGGAGTAACAATAGCATGCTTGCAGATTTTAGGCATTTCTCCTCTAGCCTAAAGGCTTTGCAAGCTTAAATCAGATATCATCTTATGATCCATGCCAAGTTTCGGTAAGCCTCAGGATATCAACATTATCATCACGCAACAAACTATGGACTCTATGGACAGCATCAACCTTTGGCTTATGAGACCGGGCATTTAACAGACTGATTTTTATATTGTTATGACCACCATCATTATCTACATATTATTTAGATACTGATCATATGATTCAGTCATATGTACCATCATTATCTTGTATCTTTTTTGTTAAATTTTTTTTCACTAACATCATCCATCTTAAGTTTGTGTGCAGCATGACTATCATTATTAGTACAACCAAAAATATCGCCATAATAACTGTTGTAACCAAAAATATCGCCATAACCACCAAGATCATCTTCAACGGCCACATTATCACCAGCCGCATAACTACCAAAACCAACATCATGACCACAACCACTGACCAAGCCTCGACCTCAAACACCACCTGCAATATCATCACCGAAAATTATGTGTCACCGGAAGTCTCTTGAAATTGACAATCCGCCATCTTCCCATTCTTCTCCTGACTTTCTTCATCATTAGATGTTTTTAATATCGCTTTATCTTTATGAATTTAAGTTTGATGAATCTTCTCGTACCCAGTATACGAATTCCCCTGAGTCATTGCTCTGTTTCGCTTTGGCAATTTTTTACATTTTCTCTGCTCATTGGTCAGATAAAGACTTTTTTAAAATATTTTTTCAGTTTTGCCATTTTTAAAACATTCTCCATTACTAAACATTATTGGTTTGAGATTTATTTGTTTTTATTAATGCGGTAGAACTTTTTACATAACTTTCATTAATTTCATTGTTGGTAATAGTCGTTAAGATATTCATTATATAAACTTATATAGCAATACTACATAATTAAACCAAACTTCAACAAAAGTAGAACAAGCATTTGCATGCAATCATGTGAGCATCTGTATTTATCAAAACTGTTTTTTACAGCAAATAATTACAGTATAACAATAATAACAACCATAACAGTAATAACAATAATAACAGCAACAGTAGACATTAAATCGTAATTACTTCAATAGTGAGATTAAATGGCTTCTGATAGGGTTTCAATTTGTTGTCCAAGATAATTACTCTGTAGCGAACTGGTAGAAACAGTCATAAAAAATGATTATTTTCGAAAAAATGTTTTTAATTTTATTTTCAACGGAATAAATGCAAAGTAAAAATACATGGTGATTTCAATTTACTTTCATGACATTTGATAAATAAATAACTCTATTTGAACCTTCATATTAATTTGCTTGTACGTTCATCTAATTTTAAAGAAACTTTTACTGAATTATTCAGGATAGGCAAGTTCATCCATTCATTCGTGCAAGTGCATCTTTGAGTTGAATGTACAAAGTCCTAATATCTACATTCATCAACTCCTTCAGCAAAACACTTCATACGCGCATCTCGAGTTTTTGTGTCGTTAAATAATTGCGTGTGTGAGTAACTGCTAGTGTGCGTTAGCATACTTAAACTCACCTAATTAAACTTAGAACTTTGCACATGTGACATTAGCCTGATTATTCAATCGCATTGTAGCTACAGCATCTCTCGCCAGTAAAAAAAAAATGATAATAACACTACTAACACTAAACACGTGAATAAATAATGAATAGGACATTTTGGAAGAAAACAGTAAAGTAACATTTATTATCTTTTGGAATACAAAAATTTCCGCTTTTCCTTGAAAAGTTTCGTTGATTTAAATTTTGCTAATAAATTAATACATCGGTCCATTTTTGTTCAGACATAAATCATTCAAAAATTCGGATCAAAATAATAAAGTTCAGCTTAATTGATCCATTAATTCGTTTCAATTTATGAAATTGGGTAAAAAGATGGGTTAAAAGGTTTACTTAGTTGCCCTGGCTTGTAGAGTTTCTTGTCAGTCAGAATGAAGATGGAGATAATTTTCCTGTTTGAAGTTATATGGCTGGAGTGGTTGAACGACCTGCCGTTGAACTGCACCTCGGCCGAGAAGTTGAAGCTGTACTTGTAGTTGCGCAGGGCATTCGAGTTGGGAATCTGAAGTGTTCACTTGTTGAAATTAACTTTCTTTTATAATTAATTTAAGTTTATTTTTATTCAATTCACTCGCAGTAGCTATTTAAATATTTCCGACAATTTATGGATTATAAATTTTAATTGCCATAAAGGCTCAATGCCAAAAATTAATAAATTATAAGAATGATGTGGCAAACAACCTGCATGTAGAACAACTTCTGGTCGCCTGTTTAGTTGATGTTTTACAAGATGTTCATGATTAATTTGTATTTATAATTATCTTTTGACAGTTTATTAGTTTTTAAAGAATATTTGAGAGCAGCTGACGACTGCTCATCAATGATTTATTTTTTAAATGACAAACTTGAAAAAAAAATCAAAACATATTTTAGAAGTCTTAAACTTTAATTACACGACTAATAAATTGAAAGCAAAACAGTACCACACAAAATCACAAAAAACGAACTAAAGAACTAAATAACCTGATTTGACGGAAACATTTCTGCTGACCATAACCTTGGTTTCATTGACCTTGTTGGAGTACCAGTAGACGATGGAGGCCCTCACTTTGGCCTCTCTGGAGCTGGAGTTCTGTGGAGCTTTGAAGTTGACGGTGAATGTGTAGGAGGATGATGGTCGGATGGTTCGAGGGGACAGAATGGTGTAGTGCCTGTTCAGTTCGTATTTCAATGGATTTGTGTTTTCTACGTCGAAATAAACAATTTCTCGAAATAGATATTTTATGTTTTGAAAAAATATAAAAAATATTATAAAAATAAAGGTTTATTTTGAGGGTTTAACCCAGTAAATCCCGATACGTACCAGTCATTTGGAGGAGCAGCCGGAGCAGTTGTGTCGCTTGCAGCGAACGTGCCACTCACAACCATCAACAGCAGCAACGCCGCCGAAATCAGGTTTCTCATCTTGGAAACCGAAAATAAATTATGTTGATTTAAAAAAATTTAAATTCAATCCATCCACGAACTATTTACCATCATTTCGCAATTGATTTGTATTTAACATTGAAAAATTAATCGGCACCTGCTGTAGAATATTTTAACAAACTTAACAAATTATTCATACAAAAAAATTATTAAACACAAATCGAAAGAATTTAACAAAAAAATTCACTGTTGGTATCTACTACGAATGTTATCTAAAGACAAATAAAAAACAAGGGAAACTAACATTTGAAGACTATTCAGTAGCAACTCATTAAGCAGATGTTAACGATGAAGTTCTCTTCTTACGACTCCCAAACGAAGTGCGTTTTAATTTTTTTTCACTCTCCGACACACCATTTATCTATCAGTTGAGTAATTATGTACTGTATCACACACAGAGACAATTATATACATATATATATATATATATATATATATATATATATATATATATATATATATATATATATATATATATATATATATATATATATATATATATATATATATATGATAACATGCTACATACATTACAAACACGTGTGTGTGTGTGTGTGCGTGTGTTTGTTTGTACGTGAGTTTCCTTTCATTACTAAAATTTCTAAATATGTTAAACGATGATGTAATGTACCGCAGCATCTTTTATTAGCCGACGCGCCCTTTCTTAATTGTGAGTGCAACTAAAGTTGTATTACTACTACTACTACTACTACTACTACTACTACTACTACTACCACCACCATCACTACTACTACTACTGCAACGACAACTACAATTACTACTACTACAGCTACTACTACTGCTACTATTATTAACACCACCACTACTACTACGACAATAACTACTACTACTATTGTTACTATTATATTACTTTTACCACTACTACAATTGCCTACTACTACCACTACTACTACTACCACTACCAACCACTACTACTATTACTGTCACATTATTAATACTTTAATAAAGAAACATATGCGTAAAAATGAAACCCAAAAGATGATGACAAATTTAAATTTTAAAAGATTTTAATGAACTTTAAATTTTTATTCATTAACTGGACATTGTTTTTTTTTAAATTTCATTTTTTTCACAACAGATTTAAAAAATCATTTTATCCTGAGATTTCCGAACGATATTTTCCTGTGCTATGGCTGTAGAATTAATTGCTTATATTAAGATGAAGGATTCAATAAAATAAAAAAAAGTCTTTATAAGTCACAAGTTCTTGTCTAACAATTGAATATACTAGTACTAGAATATACTGTTCTAGTAATTGAATATATGAGAGTTCTACTTGAGTAGTATTTTGTATGAGTAAAAACTGTTTAAAAACATCAATGATAATTTGTACCAGGCAGTCGGTATAAATAAGTTTAAACGTTGTTGGACTGGCCAGTCATCTGGTTGATCTGAAACAAATGTAAAATAATAACCAGACTATAATAAGTCATACTGTTCGTATGTAACTAAAAATTAAAATGTAAAAACCAGATAGTAAAAATAAATAAAATGATAGAAAAAGAATAATATACTTAGAAAGAAGAATTGAAAAACAAATTTAAAATCAATTTCAATGGATGAAAAATATAAAATCCATCAAAACAAAGAAATCTATAGTTAAGAATGAGAAGTTGAATCAGCAACAAACACACCACAAACAGCACTGCGGACACGTGGACACCCAACTCTTTTTTTCGAGGGGCGAATAAAACTCTGAAACTCTTTCATCTGTCAATATAAAAATTTCAAACCCTTCAACAATTTGTATTTGAGTGATGTATGTTGGAATTGCAAAATGAATCGAACAAAATCAAAAGACGACGTTGATTAAATTGAGATAATTGATATAACTTGGCTGGTAGTATCTGTACACTTGCACGAGGGCAGGTTTCACGCTATGAACGCTGAGCACTTGCTCCAGAGTTGTTCTGAACTCAGTGGACGCTGAATATAACTTTAAAAATTTCAGAATTTAAAATAAAGCTTGTTGGTGTTACTTTACTTTTTCCTTTTTTTTTATCAGAGTTAGTATTAGAATTATTGAAAAAATAATTATGTAATCGCTGGAAATGTTTAACAAAGTTTCGATTCTAAAAAAATGCACCAAAATAGGCAACGTCATTGTTACAATCATCCCAACCAAATACCTCAGCCAAATAAACAACAATCTTTTGCGGAGTAAATTCAACTTTTGGAAAAACTGAGGACTGCAGTTTTCTTTTGTATTCTTCTGGATCTTTCAACAGAAAACCAGTTGGAATGTCAATCTCCACAATGACCATGCCACTTGTTTCGTTGCCCATCCAACTGCAAGTATTTCGTAGGTTTGTCATCTTCCCAGTGCAAACACATTAGTTTATAGTGAATTAATATTCATCAAATATTTGATAATGAATTGAAATGAAATTTGTTGAGAGAAATTTAATTTCGAATACACTAGCCTGGTAGAGACTGTTAAATCTAATAACAGCTCCCGAAGTTCAACTTTCAATTGAAGACGAAACAACTTGCTTTTTGTTGGGCTGAGAATGTTGTATCTCACCGATGTCCGGATGGGTTAGGAATAAAAGGGAGAAGAAATAAAAATTTGTACAAATGTTTGAAATTCTTTTCAGAAGTTTCCTCGCTGCTTAAAGTAGTGAGACCAACTTGCAGCAAGATGAATCCGTCACCTTCAGCCGATACATTGATTCTTCTCGTGAGCTCGTTCAACTGTGTATGTTGCATGTGTAGTGTATGTTGCATGTGTGTATGTTGCATGTGTAGTGTATGTTGCATTGTGTGTATGTTGCATGTGTGTTTATTGCTTTCATTCTATCATATTGCCAACAAAACAGTTTAGTTTATTATTTTAATTACATGAAACGAATAGCAAAACAGACAAGGGTTTTTATGTTCAAAGTCACAATAGGACGGTCGGAAATAGGAAATAGCGAACAAATGTGATAAGAGCAATTGATTTTGTAAAAAATATTCTAATAAGAACGTGTTTCATATGGTATTTGAAAAATAATAACAATTTTAATCCAAACAATGTTTGTTAATTCAAGTTTTGTTTTTAGAAGCGATTTTTGCATTAAAAGAAACAATTAACGAATTAATCAAATAATGCCGAAAACTACAGATCATTTTAAAATCATAAGCGCTAACCTGAACAGTTTGCAACTGAAGCAGATTATTTTTGTTCACAACAGGCAGTTTATGAACATCCCCACTGACATCTCCCGATATTTTTATTTTAGTTCCTTTGCTCTTTTCCACGAATGAAACAAGTGGAGCAAATTTTGTAAGGGCTTCCAATGCCAGCACCGTATCCTTTTAGAAAATTATGCATCTAACAATGTAGATGTTATTGAAAATGTATAAATAAAAATTTGTTCAATAAATGTTTCGTCAGTAAAAAGTATGAGAAAAGATTCAAAGCACCTACGGAAGATATGCAACAATTGAACATTTTTAAAAAAAGAACCACCTGTGTCGAGACAAACCCTCCGATGCCACTCATCTGCCCGATGAGCCACCTAGCGATGGGCAGGGAGAGGTTTAGATTCTTCTGGCTGGCCCGCAAGAGGAGCACGTAGGAGGTCAACTCGATGTCGTAGGGGCTTGCAAACTCCTTCAGCAACCAGGCATCTTCTTCCTGATCGTGCGGCATCGGCTGCTTCCAGTGGGTTTTCTCGTCTGATGGATTGCAGGAAATTTGGTCAACCGATAGAAGATTGATTAATTTTTTTTATGAACAATTAAACTGTCACCATCGATTAAGGCGAACTTGTACAATGCATCGAGAACATGATCCAACTTGTGGCTGCCAACGCAGTAGAAGGCGTACGCTACAACTCCAAGCACATACGGGTCGTTGTCGCATTGCACCAACTCTCTTTCTAAATATCGAGCGGCTTTCAAAACTCATATGCTGCTGCTAATAAAATACACAATTCTGGAAATTAACAGGCAATCACTAATCATGGATCTAGTACAATTTACGTTTAGAATTAAACAAAGGGCTTGCCCATAAAAGATATCAGGCTTTTTTGTGTTTTGTTAATCTCTCACAAATTCGTATACCTCTCCCAGTTAAAGCATGCCACAAAATTTTGACCGCCCCATCTAGAATGTCACTACTTGGTTGCTGACAATTTATAATGTTTTTTTTAGCAAATTATCAGTCAGCATCACGAAGAACGCATGAAAGTTGAAAGTTCAGGTACACCTAATAGCGTACCTGAACTTTAATTAACACGTCATGAATGAGATGAAGAGATATATACCTCTGTGGCATAACGAACACATAAATTTTTATAACCTTTTTATAGTAAAAATATGCTAACGACAAATTTATCAATTCCCTTGAAAAATGAGAAATGTGCAAAGCAAAACGGGATGCCACATGGGCTTTGACCTCCTCCATTTTTTACAAATTGTCACAAACTTTTTATACGTGACAACCTTCATGGACAGTCCCTAACATTTGACATTTGATAAAAAAAAATTTCTAACCTACGGCAGACACTTGTATAACACAGAACCATCAACGTAATCAACCGGTAATTTTATAGGTATGTCAACTGATTGAAGATTTGCATGTGCTGGTTCCTAGTAATAGGTAGTGTCATATTCTTTCGTCACACCTTCAGGCTAATTTTATCAAAAAACTAAAAAAGCGTGAACAGTGTGGTAATAAAACACACTCAGAGCTTTTTAGAACATAACATAACTCATAACATTTCATAACATAACATCTACAATAAGTTCATTTTCAAGAAAGTCGCACTTATCCAAGTATTTTTTTTATATTTTTATAACTTTTATTAGCCATCTTGAACTCAAACAACAAACAAACTTTAACGAGAATGACTTCTTCGACGGCATCATCAACGAAACCAGCATGAGCACTGACTCGCAGACGGACCTTTCCCAGGGTGGTTGGTGTAATCCAGAAGTACACACCCCCCACACCATTTCCTGGTATCTTACACGGTCACACATATTATTAATTTTTTTATTTAATTTAAATATAATATTTATACTAACTTAATTTTTCCACAAGTCATCATAAATTATTTAAGTATACTCGGAATGCAAATAAAAAACAAACTTGTGGGAATCATCAACACGTTTCTGTGTATTGTGATTACGTAAGAATTTTCAGATGAGTTTGGTAAAACTTTTGAAGTTCAGTATCTTTTGAATGTAGTTATGAATAATGATAAAACGCCGGATTCGCTGTACAAACATGAAACCATTTTGTGAATCCAGACAAGTGTACAACAGCTTCCGATCGGCCAACGTTAAAGTTGCGCTCTCAAAATAGTGAACGAAATCAGACCTGGTGCCCTCAATTCGATTTTGAATTAGTACTAATTATTCCAACTTAATTACTAATGAATGTTTGTGGCCCAAAATCGTAAAATTCAGAAAACCGAATTTCAGCATTAATATCAACAGAAGTTTGGCCATGATGATAGCTGATGGTTTCTTATGAGCGCTTATTATAATATTAAGTTTGCTGAGTACAAAACATATGATTTGTGAATACAGTGACATTTCTAGCGTTGAATATTAAATAGCAGAAATTAATAATTGTGCCAAAAAACGCACTCAAAGATGTTTATAAAACCTTTTTTTTAAACACTCATCACATGAAAACTGAATAAAACAAATAAGCACCCCACTACGAAATCAGTCCAAATCCAGGTTTCTGGGAAATATTTTCGAATGTTGGTGCCATCTGAGTTGTCAGTGTTGAAGGGGCTTGCTGCTTCTAATGTGGCGAATGAATGAAGTAAATGGTATTTTTGCATTTTGTAAAGTTTTTGTACCGTAAATTCATAAATAAAGTTAATATTCCACACAACTTATTAACATTTTAACTTTTATATAAAAATGTTGCTGTTTTTATAAATACTTTTTGAACAAAAATCTGATAAATATAATTTCAAATGAACAACAGAACCGCTTATTACTTCCAACATCGCCATAACTTTCTTCGTAGGAATAAACGTGTTTGTAGATCAAACTGCTTGAAAATGCTATCAGATTAAGGCTCTGCATATGTTTTTCAATAGCTGAAAATTGACGGTGCAAGATAAAAAACAAATATTTCAAAAATGACTTCTTGGGAATAGAAAATTCTGTAAATTAAAGTTTGAACAAACGTCAAATAACTCTTCAGTGCCTTTGAAGTGTGACGACAAACCATATTCGATGTCGGAATGGTAGTCATACCAGTAGGAACTCGCCGATTCATATTTGTCCAAATTTGCTGATACCTGCCTAGAGTTTGCTGGTTACACATTTTAGTAATGTTTTATTTTTTTAATTTTCATGTAGTTTTGAAACTTTGGTATATGCATAATTGTCAAGCCTTACAGTTAATAACTTTTTGCCTGTTTGTCTCAAACCTGAGCGATCTACATTCCAATTCAACCTACAATCAACCTTTAATTTATTTGAGACAAAATAACATTTTTTAATCTCTATTTTTAAATTTACTAGCATATTCAAACAAATTATTTTTGAATTGAATGAAAATATGAAAAAAATAAACCATTTTGGTGAGTTTGATCGGAGTTTGCTGCAGCAAAACGCTTTTGTCGACGGCAGTTAGAAAAACAACTGAATCTTTCTCGGCCTCAACATTCAAAATAATTCGCTGGGAAGGACTCGTAGCGTTTTTATCAAATGTTATGTTCACCTGAATAACGGTTTATATTATGGTATTAAAAAACCGTTTTTAAAACTGTTTTAAAATGTTAAAGATCATTTGCTGATTTGTTTTTTTGGCCAAAAAATCTGTGAAAATATATCAAAGGCTTTATCAAAATTTTTTAAATTTTGAAAAATGAGCCACCATTGTTGAAATTGTAATATGGCAAAAATACTAAATTATTTTTTCAACGAAAATCCAACAAAGCAACCTTGTTAACGAGGTAATCTTCGACGTTAACAGTCATGGCATCTGCCACCACTTCATCCTTGGTGCTAACGTAGTAGGTAAGAATCTTGACGCGAGGAGCCAGTTCCAATGCTAGTTGTTTGGAGAGAGTTATCGTAAACTGGTGCGTATATAAGGCTTCGTCACTTTCTATGAAGTTTGTTATAAACCAGTAATTTACTAAATATCTAATATTTTATTTCCATTTATTTTATCTTTTAACTGAAAATACAACGTGACCTGTATTTTTCCTAAAGCTTAGAAAAAATTATGTGAGATGAACAAATTTCAAAAAAATTGAACATTTCTATCATAAAAAATTTTATGGCTACTTGGTAAAAGAATGACTTGATGGGTTCGGTTGATCTTACAAGAAATGTTGTGTTCCTGCCTGGCTGGAATCGATTCGAAAACGAAAAAGATTTTTTTCAAGTAAAACAAGTTGAGTGGTTAAAATGCTTAGTTAATTTATTATAGCACTTATTAATTTTCACTAGCTAGTTGCACGATTAAAAAAACACTTTAAACTTTGAAACGTCAACATTACATAAGCAATTAAAACTCAATTAAGTATAAATTTTCAAATTATAGTGTTAGAACGTAATGATTTGAAAGAACATTATCATAATTAATTAGCTTGAGAAACTGTGGTTAACTTATCTTAATTTATTAATTTTTCATATTCCATTTGTTTGGTACACCAAATATCAGCTTTATTCAGACAATGAGAAATTATCACATACTCCGTAACAAGATGAAGTTGATATAGGGTAGATATAAGCAAGGTAAAAGACGATATGAATATTCTCCTTTGAGAAGGTACTGACCTGAAGAACGTCATCGACACTTTTAGTGGAGAGTTTCAAAAATTGCCGATCTCTGTTGTTGAAATCGGAAGCATAGAGAGTTGCAAACATGTATAAATCCAGCATTTCATCTTTATACATTGCCTTCAATTTGTTAAAACAATATAATTTATTAAAGTTAGAAACTTAAAGTAATAATTTTTGAAACATACGTTCAGAGTAAAACTTCTAATGTTCTCATCACCAAACAGCAAGAGCGAGACTTTGCCATATTTATCAAATTGTGCGTTAAGAACTTTTTCAAAGCTAGAAGAATAATTTCTGAGTAGAAACAATGCTCTGACTGAAATGTTTTTGTAAGTGCCGTTGGTATATTGAATATCATTAATCAGAGGTTGTGGTAAATCTGGGTTAGTCAACTTGACCTGGTGTTTTAAGGTGAACAAATAAATAATCACGCTTTAAAAACATTAATTTTTATTAAACTTCAATGCACTCATATTTTTAACATTGCTTGCATTTTCAAATTAGAAATATTATTTTAACTAACAAATGCATTAAAAGAAAATCCAGGTTTATAAGAGGTGGAAGTTCTGTAGAACTGTAAGTCGTATTGCTGGTAGGTGCATGCCACCGAGCTGCTTGCTTTCAAAACTTTGCCTGAGACCTGCTCAGATATGAAAGCCTCCACTTCGATGGTCTGGTACAAGAGATGGTTGAACGAATCAGAGCATGGAAAGAGGTTCAACAGATCCTTGTACGAAACCGACACATCAGCTTTGCCGTCAGTTAACTTATTTTTATTAAAATATCAAATAAGTCTAATAATATTTAAAACTTAAAATTTTATTGCACGTTAATTAAATTAAGTTAAACAATATTCAACAAAACAAATTTATGTTTAAATTTTATAATATAATAAAAAAAGTTATTTAATTAAAGCAATTCAAAATTTATAAAATTTAGTCAAAATTTAGTTCGAAAACATTTATCTAACAACGCGAAAATATGGCAGAGATTATGAGACTAAAAAAGTTGATAAACATCCATGACACCTGAAGAAATTTGTAGATGGTTGGAACGTTTTCCATTCCTGGCAGTTTTAGTTTGAGAACCATCAACACAACTCCTTGCACTGGCTTGCCGTGGGTGTATCTGAAAAAAGTGTAGATTTAGATATTTTATTTACAATTTTTTTCTTAAAGATTTTGATGGAAGCTGTTTGTAAAAATTAACAAACTTTGCAGTAACAGCGATTTTAAGACTGTTTTGGTTTTTTGTTGAATTGTCAGTCTCGTCGTCGACATTTGCTGGAACCTGATAACGTTTTGAAGCTCCACCTCTACCTCGTATTTTGGAGGTACTGGAGAAAGAGTTTAAAATAATTAATCGGCAATAACGTCGAGATAGTTCAATGGTTAAAGGCGCATAGTGCCCTAGACTCTGTGTGTTGATGTAACCAATAAAATAATATCTGCAATCGTTTTTCGCAAGATATTTTTTTTATTATCTCAACAATAACAACTTTCAAAGTGTACCATATTCAGCAACTTCAAAATTCTCTGACTGTTCTTCTTCCTATAACGAAATTTTGCATAAGTTAAGTAAGAATTTAAATGAAAAATTATTGAAAAAGATACTTTTGTTTGCACATTAATGGTCCAAAAACCGAGAGGAGTAACTTTGGAAAGTTGAAGTTGCCCACTGAAAACACCTGGTAGTATTTTAAAAGCGTAGTTTACTTTTTTAAAATCAAATTAAGCTACAATTTTTTTATTTTGTCGTTTTTTAGCTCTTTTGAGAAATTTGTACTTATAATAACTTTTTTTATTCAAATTTAACTGTGAAAGAAAAGAAATAGAAAATATTCTTAGAATACAATTGAAATAATTTCTAACCTTTGGTGAGATGAACATTAGTCCTCTGCACGATGAGATTGCTACGTGGGTCCTGGAAACAAGATTAAAACTTTTATGCATCAGCGATATAATTAGATTTTTTTTGTCATGTTAAAAACCGCAGACATTCCTGCTTGAATCAGGCAACACTGTTACGACCGACCATCCAACGAACTGTTTCATTCAAAGAGACAACACAATGCCATTTCCTATGCCCGGCCTTCATTAATCAATCAAAACAACTTTGTTGTGAATTGTTGTTTTCGATTATAAGAGTTAATATATTTCAAAACATCGTAGATGTTAGATGCAAATATATAAATCGGTGTCATGTAGGTGGAAATGGGAAACATAAAAATAATTCATAGCAATTGAACAACTATTACTTCAATGCTAAGGTTGAACGGCTTTCTATACGGCTTCAAATTGTCATTCAGCATCAGCACTCTGTAGCGAACTGAATGAATGTTTTTAAATTAGAAAAATTAGGATACATTTAGGAGTTTTAATACAATGGTAAGCAACAGTAATGCAATGATCGTTTTCAATACAAAACGTCATTTCCTCTCAGGCGCTAATGCACAATGCGTTGATTCGCATGTATTCACGTGAGCCGTAGTTTAAATATCTGAAAATTAAAATAGAAAACTATCAAATAATTCAACAACAAAAATATTACAAATAAAAACTTAAAAAAAACGAAATATTTAAAAATTTCAAAGAACAACTTTTCTTTATCATAGCATGTTTATTTATTGAGAACAATTATTAATATTGGCAATTTAGGCAATTTATGAAATGTCTCACGAAACAAAACAGTGCATGAGTTGTAATTAAATAGTTCCAGATTTTTGCAGATGAAGCAGAAATTCTTCTCTTCTCAAAATGAGACGAATTGAATTTAGTTAGCACAAGATCACAATTATCGGAGGATCTCAGCCGACTTCAATCAGCAATTTTTGAAATTAATTGTAGTTGTTCTTTCAAAAAAAGTTGGAGCGTCACCAGCAAGACATTCTCTGACTTGAAAAGCTAGTTTGAAAACAATTTTTTCAGGCATGCGGAGTCAGTGTAGATCATCACTGATGATGATGACATTGGATCGAATTTCTAATAACCAGCAACAAGTCTCACTGCGGTGTTCTGAAGGGACTGGATAAGTTGGCAACAAGCTTAATCGCATCGCAGTAGTCAATTCTTCCGTAGATAAAACTAAAAACAAGTGTTTTTGTTGACTAAACTTTCAAAAAAACGTCTGATCTATCTTATTCTGTGAAGTTGGTAGAAACCTTGCTGGCAAAGTTGACTAACATGTTTTCCAAATGAAAGATGAGGATCTAATACAACTCGTTACTTTGGAGTCATTTAAACGGCTGAGGCCATGCGGCGTTTCACGAATAATGAGTTTTCCTGACATTGAGTTTAAGCTTGTTTGATGACATCCCGCAACCAACTAAATTCAGTGCATATGACACAGCGGAGGAAGCTTGAATTGATGAGTCAGGTAGTTCAAATCCGTAAAATTGAATATCATCAGCGTATAGGTGGCATCTAAGATCGGCTGCTTCGACGACATTGACGATATCTGCAGTGTACATGATGTATAGCAGAGAACAAGCACAGAGCCTTGTGGTACATCAAAAATCAACTCTGAAAAAGCTTTGCTCAGACCACTCCCATCAACGTTGACAACTTGAGACCTGTCTGTTAGATAGGACTGGAACCACCTGATAGCATCTCCACCAATATCAAATGAAGTAGAAAGACGCTTCAATAAAATCTGGAGGTAACTGTCTCGAAAGCAGCACTTACATCGAGAAGTGCCAGCAATGATATGTTACCAGCATCAATGGCGTTACAGACATCTGAAACCACCTTCAAGATTGCTGTCTCAGTTAAATATGATCGAAAAAAACCTGATTGAACTTTTGAAAGTAGTAAGTTTTTGCTCAGGAAAGCGAAAAGCTGAAAGTCATTAACTTAACTGTCATTTAAAAAATTTGCCATTTTAAGGTCAATAATCTTAGAAAGACAATAAAATGTCATCAAATGATTAAATAAAGATCTACCTAATTGCCCTGGCTTGTAGATCTTTTTGTCCGTTAGAATAAACATTGAAGTAACTTTTCTGTTCACAACAAGACTGCTCGAATGGTTGAAAGATTCTTCATTGAACTTTATTTCAGCGAAAAGTTGAAGTTGTACCTGGCGTTCAATAGTGCTGTCGAACTTGGCATCTTTGAATTATTACCCATCATTAATTTTTGGAAACATATTTTCACACATCTTTTATGAAAAGTGGATTGGTAAATAAAAATGTATATAACCGTTGATTTAAAAAAAAAATAATTCTTGAAATCTTCTGTTTTTTATCGACTAAGCATTTCTTTCGATTGTTATATTGTTTTAAAGTCTCATATGTAATTTTTCAAAATTTTCATTAATTTGTCGTTAATGATAAATAAGTTAGAAATTACTCTACATGAAAGATCCAACTAACTAACACTACCTGCATGTGAAACAACTTTGGTACCTCTGCATCAAATTAAAAGTTGCTAATTATTATTGATAGAAAATTTATTGTCGAGAAATAATAATTCGAATGAGAAAAACTTAATTTGATGTAAATTATTTTAAAATATTTTTTCCTTACATAAATCACCGCGAATTACTCTTAACAATTAAATAATTATTTATCAAAAAATCATTACGGAAAATAAGGTTTAAATTTTTTTAAAAAAGACCACATATGTTGAATAAGTTCAGAATCACCTGACTGGACAGAAACATTCCTGCTGACCATAACCTTTGCACCATTGACCTTGTTGGAGTACCAGTAGATGATGGAGGCCCTCACTCTGGCATCTCTGGAGCTGCAGTTTTGTGGAGCTTTAAAGTTGATGGTGAATGTGTAGGAGGAGGAAGGTCGGATGGTGCGAGGGGACATAATGGTGTAGTGCCTTTTAAAGTGCCAAGTATAAAAAGAAATATTTTTTTTTAATTTGTTTTGAATTTTCGTGAAATATTGAAATTTTATATTGAATAAGGAAACAAATCTGTTCAATTATAATGAAAAAAAATATTGATTGATTGAGAGGTTCACACTAGAAAAATATTTTGAATTTTACAAATGCATTAAAAAAATAAATAATATTTTCTTAACCAGCGCGGTACTTCTTAGAAAGGAACAGATGATAAACAAAAATATTACTTTGTTGCTATTCATCTTCTGCGCAAGCAGCATTCTTATTCCAAAAGAAACTGATTTTATTTAATTTTATTAAATATTTTTATCCATTGAAGTAATTAAAATTCTACATTTAGATGGATGCAATTGCAAAATATTATTCAAGCGTGTTTTTTAATATTAGTTATCTTCAAGTTGACCACCATCACCTACAACCTCTACAACAACTTTCATTCAGCAATGATTTTTAAAAACTTAATTGTATAATGAATGCACGCACATCTGATCACACAAACACTTGTTTAAGAATATATATATATATCTACGTATATGACGATTAAAAAAAATATTTATATATATATATATACACACACACACAAGTGATAAGAATGATATATAAATATATATATATATATATATATATATATATATATTTATATATTTATATATATATATATATAAAACACATCCAAGTGCTGACAATGACAGTGAACTTGCCAACATGATTCCTAAATCCGTATAAAAATAACTCGTTAAAGAGATAGAAGTTGATGTTTTTAAAATGTAGCAGATGTATATTTACGTAGACTCACAAAATAACACCACACAAGAACGCTATTATCGTTAGAAACGTTAACAACAAACAACAATTTAATGGATGTTTCAATATCGGTGTAAAATGACTGTTTTTGAATCTACCAAAACTTCTAACATCAAGAAAGATGAAATTGTTCTTACGGTTAACAAACCACGAACGTTTTACATTCTAATTGAAATTATAAGTATTGATTTGTAATAATTAATTAATTGTATTTTAGTTTGTGGTATTCTCGTAAACGCTTTTGAAATCAACCGCATTTAAGCTACAAAGTTTAAAGTTGGAATAAATAAATTAACTTTCGAAAACTATTTTAGAGTGAATTTGATAATTAAATTGAAATTAATAAATAAATAAGCAAGTTGCAAACTTTTTTTTAAAAAAATTAATTGAATCATATTGAGTAAAATAACAATGGTTTTTTGTAATAAACATGAAAAGATTCATCAAATTTTGTTAAGACGATACAAACAATTTTTCGGACTTTTTAATTTTAAATAAAAAAAGTTAATTCAGTTTTTTAGCATCATATATATTTTAGCGTTCAGGAATATTTAGCGTTCGATCGCACATGTTGGCATGATCTCCAGAGCACATAAAGCAAATGTTCTGTTTTGAGCATGCACCGTCCACCGTCAGAGGTGCATAACAACGAATAAACACCGCTCGCCATAAACAAACGTTGGCTCTAATATTCAAGATTTCTTATTTTTTTTCCTTTTAGAAGACAACATTATTTCAACTGACATTTTGATGCATTTGTAATCGGAATATTTAATTTGGATGGAAATATTTTGTAACTTGTCACGAAGGAAGCTCACAAAATAAACAAGCACCCGTAACAATGCCACTCACCAACTTGTTAATGAAATTAAAATAATGTAAACAATCGAACAAACATCACAAACACTTATAAACAATTGAACAAAAACTACAAACACGTATGAACAATTAAACATACATCACAATCTCCAATGAACAATGAACAACATGACAAGCACTTTTTTTATTTAAATTATATAATTGGATAAAATACGAAACGACTTTCTCCACGGAATGAATGAACCACCTGCTCTGTCTTTAACATACTTGTTTGTCATTTTGGTGCATGAGTCCTCTTTTCAACGGCCATGTGGCGCGTCATTGTGTCTTGTCTTTTGTTTCTGAATGCGGTCATTGTGTTGTAATACATCTCACTTTGCTCAGGTCCTGTAAGTTCAAGTAACCCGTCTGCCGTTGCATATTCTCGTTTGGATGCACAAAAGAACGCGGTCACTCTATCTCTATGACGTTCCAAAAAAGCCAAGGTTCTGGCTTCTTGGAGCTAAACACGTGAGAACCGCCTGATTCCAAGCAGACAAAACATTCATGCGCGTTGGACAATTGAAATGTTTGCATTTGCATATAATATTTCATGAGGAGCTGGTAAATTTTTTTTATTTTTAAAGTTCAATTGATGAATATTTGGTAATATTTCTAATTTCTGTTTTCATTTAATTAATTATACAGGCACACAAACAAACAAACACACGCACGTGCAAATTTAAATGAATCTGTGTGCGTGAGGGAGAATTTATGTAATAGCGCGTTAGGGCGTGTATTCAATGCATTGCATAATTCTGACGGGGGAAGCCACATCTGATTTGGTTAGCGGAAAGTTCAGCTTGAAGATAGCATGCAATTTGCACACCAGCGCTGTGCCACATCGTTACATTGTTTTCATTTCAAACTGAACGTCACAATCCCACGAAATGCCTTTCATGGCGACAGCCTACTACTTTGTTCGGCCCACCGTAAACATTGTTTAACTGAGCATAGTCTGCTCTGTTAATAGTGTACTTATGTGCATCGTGTGAAAATCTCCGAGTTTAATTTGCTGACCGAGTCTTTTGATAACACAATGTGGGTAGGGTAAGTATAATTCATTGGTCGAATGTAATGTTCGTGAATTTGCGCGAACAATAGACGATTGCAAATTATGAATAAATAAAAGCAATTAAATGTGAACATACCTGCGTTCGTCAAAGCAATGATATAAAAAAAATTCTACAAACAGTCAAAAAATAATGCGTTTAATATAATTAACAAATGTAATAATTAGATAATTAAATCAGAGCACAGCTCTCAAGAGTTGAAGATTCTTCACCATGAATGATGTCACTTTGTGTACAATGTATCGATGTAATGTAATGTATTTTTACGTGCCTCAAGATGTGGAATAACTGGATAAAAATTGATATGTTATTTTAAAATGCTGTCTAAGTTTTCATATCGAATTGAAAAATTTATTTAAAATAGTTTATTTCCTTTCAATAATCATTTGCTAGAAAACAAATAAAAAGAAACTTGCTAACTTCTGCTTAATGAGAACTCCACTTGGACAACCGTGCAGTTGTAGTGACTGGTCTGATCAGCTAATTTGTTTAGTAATTTTCTCTATAGCACTTGTATCAACATTTGTAAAAATAGTATGCAGAGATATCTGTGATTATTCATAACTTCTCAAAATAAAATGTATAATGTAAATTTATAATTATGCATAAACAAAAAATGCATAGCCAACCAAATTACTTTTTAATGACAGTGACCAGACCAGCGTTCTGAGTGCATCGTTCAATGATAACCCGCAACAACATGCGGCATTGGAGAATGCAAGCTGAAGTTTTGAGGGTTCTACGGAGTTTGATTGATGCATTTTTAATTGATTGAAGCCAATCTTTCTGATTGATAGTTTAGTTTCTAACAATTGCATGTCATTAGGTATAGCAGCTATCAACCATGAAATTTGAAAACTTTTTGTTTTACAGTAAATTTTTTAAATGATTTTCACTTAAAAATTTAAAAAAAATTACCTCTACAATGACAAAGGCCAATCAACACATATTTCCGTACACGTTGTGTTTCATTAGTGACAATAATGTTCGTACCTGATGGAAGGACTGGGCATGAAGATGAAGACGCCTGACAAGTTAAGAACTCATCCTAACATTTCCAACTTTCCAGCAAATTCGCGGGTGAAAATTTTTTCTGATGAATGTTACCAACAATCGAACAGTTTCATGCCAGGCACGCAGAGCTAGAAGTTGCTCTCCGATTGAATGCTCTCAGCTAAGTGATCCAATTTTACAATTTTACATTCATATGCTTCCCACAAGTTTCATCAAAGTGTGAAACAACTTGAAATGAAATCATTCAATGTTGAAACATTACACAGATTTGTATTAAAAAAAAAACTCTACAAACTCTTGAAAAGGTTGCGATAATTTTATTTCACTGTTTGGCAATGATACCTAACAAATAAGAAAATAATACTTTAGCTTTCTAGCTTAAAACTAATATTTGTGCAACCAACTTTCAGACGAAATGAAATTTTGATGATTTCCTCAAAAGAAGGACGTTAAAAATAAACGACATTAAAACGTGCAATAAATTTGGAAGCATGTGAGAACAGAAATAAAAAGATAAAAACGAGTGCCAGATAAATTTCATGCTGCAATTGTTTCAAATGATAACAGAGAAAAATATTTTTGTTTTTCAATTTATTTATAAATAATAACATATTTTTTTACTATTGTTTCAACGGTTTTATTTTTTTTAAATAATTATGTAAAAGTTGTTAAAAATGTTTTTAAATAACCACGAAAATTTAAAATCGTTAAAAATATGAAGAATAAATGAGACATTTTGTTACGACAGCGGTTGAATAAATCTAAAAAAAAGTTACCTAGGTTAAATTATGTGGGTCGTTAAATTGTCAACAGCTTCTATTTATTTTACGTATAAAAATATTTTCTGAAGAATATTATATTTCAATTCTTGGAACTATTTAAAAACAGGTATATCCTTTTTTTAAAATTATTATGCAGCACGCAGGCGCCGGTATGAATAATTACACGCACAATGCAATTTTAAGAATTCAAAACATTTTTTTCAGAAATTTAGAAATAAATTCCATAGGCTGAATTTCACAATATTATTTTATAAATTATTTCAATTTCTAAATTTGCAATGAAAATTTTGAAATTTCACGGTAAACGTCAGCTTGGATGGGGCATGCAATTATTTCAACGAAATTAGCACGTGCTGATGTGTTTCAGTAATAGTAACTGAACAATCTCGTCATTAATTTAGTCAAGTTATAGCACAATCTATTAAAAAAATAATTAAATAAATGAAAATTAATAAAGACAAATAAACAAAATGTTATCTTTAAGCTAATCGCAAGCAACTAATTTGAAACCGTATTACAAACTTGTAGGTTATACACAATTTAGATATGTAAAGAAAAACAATTCGAGGTGTGTTCTGATACTTTTTCAAATGTGATATAACACTATTCAATCTCAAAAGTTGAAAAGCGATGGAAATTGGTGCACATCTTCGATAAGTTGAAACAACATGAATTGAATCATAGTATGATAAATTTTGCTGAGAGGCACAGTTCTGATGTGTCACACTCTTGGACAACAAATTAAAAAAATAAAATACTCTAAAACTATTTTTTATTATTCTTTAGAAAATCAGAATCCGAAAAAGGCAGAAACTGTTACAAGATGCAAGGCAGTAGTACAAAATGATAATGGAAAAAATAACGGGGTAAGAATGTTTAAGAATATATAAGCACCGGAAATAAAATAATGATTTAAAAACCGATTAAATAGATTAAATAATTGGCTAATTAGTGACTCAGTAAATTATGCGTTCGTTAGGTTAAAAGAATAGACAGAATTGAAACTAACGAACAATTACAAAAATTGAACTATATTAAACAGCATCACCGTGGAGATGCGTTGGTACATGCAGGCATACATGAACCAATTTTAATTTTCTCATCTCGGTTGTCATTGTTGTGAGAAGCACAACGTCCGTTGTATAAGGCCGGCTTTGTATGAGAATTAAGTTTATAGGACGTCAAATGATGCACCCTTGTTCGCCAGTCTTTTCCGCCACACATTTCCTGTTCTTCTTCTGAAATATTTTTCCGCCAAACAGAACGAGAATTTTTTTTTTTTTTGCTGATAAAGTGTAGAATTTTTAAACATTTTTAAATTTTTTCAATTTTGAAAATTAAATAATATATTTTAATGGTTGAATTGTTGGGATAAAATGATGATAGAATCATTGACGAGGTTTGTAACACATTTACATATTCATTAACAGAAAATCAACTTTTTATTTGTTGCTTATTTTAAAGCATGTTATTCTATAATTTTTATCATAATTTGATATAAAAATTATAATTGAAGTACTTACATTTAAACAAAAAAAGAATTGTTTTTTGCTTTGTTAGCTAATTGATTAAAAGTAATGTAGGTTAAATTTGAAAAGTGTAACACCATTCTCCACCCATCCAACGAGGAATATAATACAAATGAAAACCCACATCCAACAATGAATATTATCAAAGAAGGAGATGCATGGGCAGGAAGCGAGCCAGCCAATAAAACTTCCCCACAAACATGCTTTTTGTTAATTTACCCAATTAATCATTTTGTGCAAAGCTTATATTAGATTTGGTTTTTATTTGTATAATATTCCTCGTTGCTTGTTACTGTTAATTCTTTGCATGACAATAGTGCCAAAGCTAATAAAAAATTATTTATTTTGCCAGTCATACCCAAACTATGTTGATGTTTTCTACTTTTATCAAAGTTCTATCTAATATTTTCTATTTTTATGCCGCGGGTTGAATGTTCAAGTTTTATATCTCAGTTTCTTTTTGGCTTTATTTATTTAGTTTTCGTCCGAACGTGTTTAGACGTCTCCGAACTATACGATTTTTTGATTGCAATACCCGCGGTTCTTCTTCGTCCTCTCATGAGTTAAAAATTTAAAATTAATTTCCATTGCTTACGACGACGAAGACCACTGTAATGCGTCTTCATGTGTCTACATACGCAATTCGGAAAATACCATTTTCATCAGTTGTTTCATTAAGCCTAAAAAAATCTTTGATTCGCGTTGTTGCTCAATCAAAAGTGTTGAAAAAATGGAATCATATTTTTGTGTGACAACTTGCATTTTAACAGATGAAAAGATAATATTTTTAAAAGTTGATTATAATTTTTCAAAGAAATCTGTTTGTTTGTTTGTTTGTTTTTGTTTTAAACAATTGAAAGCCTGAAATTCTCTCCTCAAGCAAAAAATTATGTTAGGGACCAACAAATTTACTATTATTATTTTAATCAAATAGCTAAAAACGGCAAATGTTTTTTGAGAAAATTTACCATAGATTTATTTATAAAAAGTTAGGTATTGAATGTGAAGTGAATACTAATGCTGGTGTAATCAGTAAAAATTATCTACCAAATGTTTTAAACCGCTTTGAATATTTAAAAAATTTTTCTCTTTGCTTCACTTAAATTTTGAATGTTCATGCACATCTCCATGTTAGTAATGCTGAAAATTTAAAAGTAAAAATTTGAGAGACAAAAAAAAAATTCATCAAAACATCAGCAACTTTCGAGAATGTTTATTCAGTTGGACATCTGCAATTGTCCGGTGGAGGATTGATTTGATGACCTTGACCTTTCAGCATTCCTCAGAGGCATCTGAGACAAACACACGGTGTATGTATTTTGAATACAGTGATCAAGGCATCGACTACCTTCGCATGTGATAGGCGGAGTTCTCTTTGCAATCGATGCAAGTCAGTGCAACAGCAATGACAGGCGCCATAACCATTACACCGGCACGTCGCCCAATTTGACCGCGTCGTATTTTATTAATTCATCAGCTGCGGTCCGATGCCTATTAAAGGTTTTTGAATTATAAAACAAGTTTTAAGGCAAGTTACTGATATGAATGTTAAAAATTCAAATTTTAAAGTTGATGAAAATTTCTTTGAAAAAAGACATTTTTTGTTTTATGATTCAATTTTGCGGAAAAATATGCTGAAATAATGACTTTGTTAGAATATTAATGCAAGGATTGAATTTTCCATTTTAAATATATTAGAATATCAATAGTATTAAATTTAAAATAACAATGGCTATTTAATTTAAAATTAGACTTGAAAAACCTGAGAAAATTAAATTAAGTTGTGACTATCAGCTAAAAACGTAGTCGTGAAGGAGACAGATGAGGAGCACTAATTGAATGTACGTCTGGATATTGAGATGAATAACCCAGCTGAATAATCCTAAACACGGTGATTGAAATAAAATTAATTGCTAACATCAATGTCCAGTTCTGTATGTTGGAAACCTCCACCACCAAATCTTACAAACGTCCTTTTGCCACAATTTTTTGCAAACTACGCAAGAATTTTTAGCCTCAAGTTCGGCTTTTTTTGTCCAAGAAGGTGATTTCCAATTTCGTAACGCGTAACTCACTCATTGACTTAAACACCTGCACAGACAAACACACATACCCAAATAACACAAACACACACACAAACAAACACACACACCCACAAACACCACACAAACAAATTTGCAAATATGTAAATTTCTTGTTTGGATGAAACATTTGAGACTTCAGTTGATCATCAACGGAGAAAAAAGTAAGCCATCCTAAGAATTGTTTACAATTGTTCCAAATATAAATTTTAATTTTGCGTCGTCGCGATAATTTTGTTTTATGATTCAATTTTTTTTTACTTTAAATTCACGCTTTTTTAAAACATTCTAAAACTTTATAAATTATGTTTGTGTTCAATTTTATTTTTCCAAGTTTAAATTTGCAATAAAAAAATCATTTCTCTATGAAAAATATTCACTTCAAATCGTTTAAAATTTAACAAAGTTTAACTATTAAATCAAAATTTTGAACTTTGAAGAATCATAAAACCGTTTCAATTTATTACGATTTTGAAATTAAAAAAGTGATTTTGAACAGTTAAATAGTTGTGTGTGAGTTTTGTGAGTCCACCAAAGTGATGAACTTGGATTTTAAAATAATAAATAAAAATTTTCAACACTCGTGATTTCTGTTACAAAATTGATGTCTGGTTTTAAGAGAAACCACAAATGTTGATTTTTCATCAAGTTTGAATTTTCAGGAACTAGAGAAAAACAAAAAGAACAATTAAAATTCACAATAAAAAATAAAATTTTAAAATTCAGAAAATGAATTCTTCATTAGATTTTTTTTTCATCTACAAAAAAACTTGTAATAAAAAGTTTTATGTTTATTTTAAATAGCCAGGTAAGGACAGAGCAAACATACCTCGGCAACAAAACAGTCGCTGAGTCATTTAGAAGGGCATTTCAACGTTTGAAATATTCATTCGCAGACTTCTTTCTCTGCGTTTGACGGTCTGGCGCGATCAATCTGCAGGAAGAAGACACTCATCAACATCTATTATGTATAGCTAGGTACTTCCATGTTGGCTTAGACGTCTAATGTATGTATATTGTATATACATATATTTTGTTCGGTCGCGCGTTTGGTTTTGCACACGTGTCTGTTGAACCGTTCAAAAAAAATCATAAGAGCATACAAAAATCAACCTAATGGAGTGTTTTTTTCATGTTTGCTTTGGCACATGTGCTGTTGAACTGTCTAAGAAATCGTAAGAACATACAAAAATGAAGAGGCGTGTGTGCTTCTCTAAGACCTCGTGTTTCTGGTGACATAGCAGGAGCACATATCGCGATGCGTGTTTTTAATTTAGACAACATGCTAGCAAGCTTTCTGTGTTCATTTTTGGTGGCGATGAAGTCTAGAAAACAAGACAAGGATGTTTGGCGTGTGTGTGTGTGTACGTGTTTGTGGTGTAGGGACCCTAACCTAATCAAAATTACAGATATCATGTCAATCTCGGAATCCCAACATTTTTGTTTAAAATTTTTGTGTTTTTCATTTATTTTTTGAAATTCAGAAAACATATTCAGTGTTATTTAGAGTTATAAATGTTGTTTAATTATAAAATTTAAAATAGATTTTTTTTATAATTTATAAAATTTTTGAAGAAAAATCAGTTGTTTTCTGAGAGTTGCTAATTTTGATTCTATTGTAACATTCAAATAATCTGAAAATTTTTTTTTGAATTAACGATAAAATTTCAATAAAAATAAATTTAAATTCTAACATCTATTCAATTAGAAAATTGATTACTTTTTCAAAGTTCAAAAAAAATTCCAAATGTTTTTCAAATCGGAAGTTTATGCATTAGATTTTAACCGGGGTGTCTAGGCTGAAAACTTATTTTTACAGTTCAATTTTCGTTAAATTCAACTGAACAAATAAGCTTCATCCAACAGTTGGATGTTAAAAAATTAAAAGTTTTTTCGAATTAATTTTCATTATCGTAACGCCGAGTACATTCGCAAAATACATCGAAATAGCACAAAAGTTGAGAAAAATAAAATTTCATTAACTTTTAAAAAGTTTAAAATAAACTTCACTCGCTATTGTGTTGCAACATTCTCAACTGTCTCAATAAATTTAAACGTTTCCGTGATGTCAATTTGGGATCCGAACCGAAGTTGGTTCTGCTTAGTTGGATGTGTTGTGTTTCTTTAAGGCCGGAACTTCAGAATGTTATAACCGCGGGAATGATTGAATTGCGCTGCATTATTCCCATTATTCAATTATTGTTATCTTTGTAATCATTGGGTTGTAAACCAGAGATTGTAGCATTGTATCTACGCTAAAACCGGACTATAAATATGTTCTGAATATGAGGTTTCAGGAGAGGTTTCCAGTTGAGGTTACAAGCGAAGAGAAAACAAATTCGTAAATGTGATTTATGTAGTTTCTTGGGTTAGTTCATTGTTTCTGTGACTGTTGGTATTCAAATAAACGTTCAACACAGTATGCGTTTGAAGCACTTGTGTTCATCTATCGGAAATCTTGAACCTACGGAATAACGAACACTTGAGATCATTGAAGTTATAACATTGGTGTTGGTAGTCAAGACGTCAAGGCTTACAGCAACATTAAAAAGTTAATTGATAATAAATTCAGGCGTAAACTGTAGTACTCAGAGGTGTTGCTTTAAAAATCCCAAAATATTTTGATATTTGTTCTCTGGTAGTCTTTATTTTTTCAAATAAATTATTTTTGAATTTTGTTAAATCAATTTAAACGTTATATATAAATAATTAAATTTGTCTAATCTTCAAAAAAATACCCTAACTACACTTCTTCCCTAGCTCCTTCAATCAAAACTTTGAGTTGAAAACATGCTATTTTAGAACATTTCTACGAAAAACGTTCTTGCGAATCGTAAAACTGATCACGTTCTCCTTGAGAGAGTTGTTGGGGGGAATAATAAGCGGGAGGAGGCAGACGGATGGATGAAAATAGTTGAATCAATTCTCAAAAGCTTTGTGAACATTCCTGAATAAATTCGTCGTCTTCGTTGAAAGAAAATTTTTTGCCGCAAGACCCTTCCCTTGTTAAAATACATTCAAGTGATTTTCTGGTTTGTTTTTATGACCGATAGAATGGCTTATGGGCTTTACTTTCAACTATTTCATTTTTTAAACCAAAATTAGTTTGTTGAGTATTAATCTTTAAAAAAAATTTTTAGTGAGGTGGCATTATTTCTCCATCCATCCATGTTAACAACAAAGCTGTTGTAACTTTTAATTAAATTCATCTAATGGTTCATAAGAAGCATAAGCCAGTCCTAACGCTATCATAACTTTAATACCAATTTTGCTTTTACAGCCCTAATATATTTATTTATTTGTTGAGTTTTTCTTCCAAAATTGTTTTCAACGTAGTTTTTGGACAGATCGCTCAGACAAATTCATATGAAATAATGCAGTCAATTTTTTTTCAAGTTTTATTCATGAATACAAAAATTTGTTCAATTATATTTAAGTTTGAGTGATGAAAATTATTTTTTAATTTTAATGTTTTTAATTTTAATTATTTGTTTGTGAACTTAATTTTCGGAACATGCACATTACGGTAAAAGTAACATCTGAGCCAGTAAACAATCACAACATACATCAACTCAGAAAAATAGTCAACATTATAAACATTTAAAAATTTTCTCAATACCTTGTTTCAAACCACCACTGTTTCAATCTTTATAGAGAACTTCAAACATCCCAACACTTCTTGCAATCTTCAGCACGCCGATGCAAGCGAACTTGAAAAATTGATATCGTGAGTGAGGTTAATAATGAATCGAAGAGAAATTAACTAACGAGCAAACAATTTATCACTGATGGGAAGTTTTTCATTTGTGATGCGGCGGGGAGTTCGCGTGATCAAGTGCATGTTTTGTGTGGTACTCCAATGTTCAGGTTCACACCGTAACAGCGTGTTTGCCGTGTTGTTCTTGCTGTATACGTTCTTAGTTCGGGTTTTTTATTCGTGCAAGCTTTATACAAGTGTTGGTTTGTTCGTAACGTAGCAGAGTTTAGCGTGTATCTGTAGGTAGTTTCGATGTTTTTTCATATTGAGAATGTTGTTAGTTTCATCCTATTATTTTCGTTAATTATAAAACAAAATTAATTCGTGTCGGCTAACAATGTTGCAAAACATTACATTTTGATTAATCACAACAGTCTAAAATTCAATTAGAATTGTGTGTTGCTGTGTAAGCATAACTTTATAGAAATATCGTTTTTTAAATCTTTCCAACGCATGTGCCAGCGTTTTACACGTATTTACACACAACGTTCTAAAACGTTATAAAACAACTTACCTTCACACATCCTACTCACCTCATCTCAAGTCATCACTTTTATCATTGAGACATGAAGTGATACGTCATGCATACGTCATAGTCAGTGCATCACGTGCTGACACAACATTAGGCGTCATCATTCATCACTGTTTTCGTAATCTCTGCGTAACTAGCTGTTATCAAGATTTTAATGATCATCCGTCACCCCATCCTCACTAACCATCTTCCTCCAACGTTACAATCATTGTTACTTATCTTATCACCATAGATACTTCATTACTTTAACCTACACACACACACACACACACACACACACACACACACACACAGGCACACACACGTACACACACACACACACACACGTACACACAGACACGCACACACATAGTCATACACACATACATACATAATTTAATATTTTTTCTCATCGAACATCCATTTTTCCGAATAAAAATTTCCCTCTTTTCCTCCACTGTGTTTCAGTGTTTTTTTACGATGTTTAAAAACAGACTCTGCTCATTCTTTTTTTTTTTTTTTTTTTTTCCAAGATGCTAGCAACACCCACGAACGCTCATCGCATGGGATGGGCGGAATCAAACTCGGTCACTATACTTCTCTGGAAAAATCTTTTTACAGAATTCAAATGACTGTGAACACTTTTTATTTCACCAAACTTAATGGAAAAACAATTCTACTGCCATCTAGGGCATGTTTTGCTGACACGGTTGAGTTTGATCAGTGCTGACAGCTAACGGGCTTCTAATAGCTCCTTCAAGAAACTTCAATTTTATTTTTTGTCTAGAACATGAAAATTTATTGCGAAATATTTTTTATTGGCCATGTGCGATGAATTTGTTTTAAAATTCCATTTTGTTCATTCTGTTAACTGATTGTTAATTTTATATTGTTCTTGAAAAGCAGATAGAAATCACTATTAATTTCAAATTTAACAGTTTCAATGCTTTTCTTAAAACCCAATTTCCTCAATGAAAACTGGACTTTTCTGACCTGATAATTTCATTACTTTTATTGTTATTTAAGTCATTATTAAACGCATTATTAATTTTTTTCTTATTTATTGCATCACTATTACTACCATCATTGTGAGAGTTACTAAAAATATTAGGCTAAGTTTTCGATTCAAAAAATCAAAAATAGCATTTCACGAATTCTGGGTTTCATTTTTAAAAGCATCATAAACTATGCCGTCGGAGGGAGTATGGTCTGATTTCATTTTTACAGTTTTTCTACAGCAGCACAACTAGCGTCGCATCTTTTATTCAATTTCTAAACATCTTTCATTCATCTTTGTCTCTTCAGAGTTTTATCAATTTCCGAACGATTTCAATTTTTTTAAAACGACCAATCCACATTTATTGCAAGAATGTATTATGTTCATTCAAATGGATGATGCATATTTTAAGGGGAATATTTTCTTGAAATAATGAAATCAAGTCTACAGTTTTTATGATTGATTTACAAATTTCAACCTTCCTTAAACACCACTTATTTAGCTGCCTTCGTCATCACTCTTACGTGC